>NC_042997.1:44940067-44960067 GCF_006345805.1 Octopus sinensis
TCGTATCAATTGAGCAGAAAAAAAGAACAATCACAACAAAAACAAACAAGCAAAGTTCCAAAAGATCTTAAGGTCTTTTTTTTTTTCCGTCTCCAACTTACTTTCTGGGTCCCTAGGCTGGTATGCATGTGGTTCACGAGTCAACAATGGAACCTCTACATGGTAGTTTGATCTGCTATATTTGTACTCTGGTGCTCCATCTCCAGCATGGCCTTGGCCGTGATGGCTAAAACAAACTAAAGAACTACCATCTTGAGAAATGAAGATCGCATTGGACAAGGTAAGTCCAAAGTGTACAAAAAGACGGAAGTTTACAGGCGGAACACTTTTGAACAGAGATCTTTTCAAGCAGGGCAGAACTGTGGCTAACAACAACAACAGCAACAACAACAACAACAACAACAACAACAACAACAACAACAACAACAAAACTAATAAAAAACATCAGCAACAACAACTGTTACAATAGATAATTCATGCTCAAATTACATCCTACTCCCTTGAAAAAATACAAGAGACACATTGGATAGCGTAGTTACAAAGACACAAAAGCTGCAAGAATGAGGGGCCGCTCATGATTGGAATTCTTTAATTCCTAGATCTGCTCAGTCCGAGGAAGACTTGCAAGTGAAGACACAAAAACAACAACAATGGTAGCAGCAAGAGCAATAACAGGGACGATGTAAGAGAAATAAACAGTAGTAGCAGCCATAGCAACATCTCACTTGACAACAGCGGAAACTAAATAAATGCATAGTGCAGTATGTGTATTTTAGATCCCAGCTGAGAGTCAATCACCTGAGCAGTTTGAGACACATCACCATTGTTGTATTATATCTGATATTGAGTCACTTACTGCTCAGTGGTTGAGTCTACCTAGCACTAAATAAGCACCATAAGTGATTATAATTCAGATGTAGTAGTAGTAGTGTAGAATATTTATTTCTTTACTACCCACAAGGGGCTAAACACAGAGGGGACAAACAAGGACAGACAAATGGATTAAGTCAGTTACATCGACCCCAGTGCATAACTGGTACTTAATTTATCGACCCCAAAAGGATGAAAGGCAAAGTCGACCTCGGTGGAATTTGAACTCAAAACGTAATGGCAGACGAAATATGGCTACGCATTTCGCCCGGCGTGCTAACGTTTCTGTTCTGTGCTAACTTGCTGTTCACAAGTTCAATTCACTGCATGGAAAGAAAAAAAAAAAAAAAAGCTACCTGTAAACAGCTTGAGCTAATGAGGAATTAGGAGTTGATGGGGTAGCCTCTATATGGTGGTTTCAACAGCAGAGAATTTCTGACAGCTGACAGAATAGAATCTGTTTTCAGATTTCAAGTTGGTTTGACTCAAAGCCATTCTGTCACTTCAAAATGAACTACAATACACCACCACCATCACCATCACCACCACTACCAACAACAACCTATATATGGTCACATGATTAGTAACTAAATCTCTCTCAAGTCACATCCTATTTTAAAAAAGGATATATTGGATAATGTAATCCTAAAGAAAAGACAGCCTAATTAAAGCTGATATTCCTTTGATCAAATGTACTTCATTAGGAATAACCAGAGGCTATACAATACATGTTCACTGCAGTGGCTCAGATTCCTGTCTTGGACAAAGTTTGGTCTTCATCTGCTTAAAGTTTTACAGAAGGCTTAACCCTTTCGTTACTGAATTTATTTTGAGATGCTCAGTGTTTCTTCCAATTATGTTAAATATAACAAAGAATTAAGTAAAATAACATCGTTATCATTAAGCTAGAGTTAGGGACATAAATTGTGACTAAGGTTTGGTGGAAGGTTTTAATTCAGAACTTTTGAAAACCAGACATTTGTACTAAAGAGCCAGAGCCAGTTTCAGCCGGGTTGGTAACGAAAGGGGTTGAATACTGTCTCTGCAGACCCATATGGTCTGAAAGGAGGCGCAATGGCCCAGTGGTTAGGGCAGCGGACTCGCGGTCATAGGATCGCGGTTTCGATTCCCAGACCAGGCGTTGTGAGTGTTTATTGAGCGAAAACACCTAAAAGCTCCACGAGGCTCCAGCAGGGGATGGTGGTGATCCCTGCTGTACTCCTTCATCACAACTTTCTCTCACTCTTACTTCCTGTTTCTGTTGTACCTGTATTTCAAAGGGCCGGCCTTGTCACTCTCTGTGTCATGCTGAATATCCCCGAGAACTGCGTTAAGGGTGCACGTGTCTGTGGAGTGCTCAACCACTTACACGTTAATTTCACGAGCAGGCTGTTCCATTGAGTCGGATCAACCGGAACCCTCGTCGTCGGAACCGACGGAGTGCTTCCATCCATGGTCTGAAAAATATTAGCTAATGACATATCTCTTCATGTCAGTTATAGACAGTTCTGTTATCTTATTTCCATCAAGTTCTGTATTCTTACCGGCATGTTACATCTCTGGAATTAAGCTAATTTAGTGGACTTCAGTCAGTAGGAGTGCCTGTGTGGTAAGTAGCTAGCTAACCAGCCACATGGTTCCGGGTTCAGTCCCACTGCGTGGCATCTGGGGCAAGTGTTTCTGCTATAGCCCCGGGCCGACCAATGCCTTGTGAGTAGATTTGGTAGACGGAAACTGAAAGAAGCCTGTCGTATATATGTATATGTATATATATGTGTGTGTGTGGGGGGGAGTTTGCGTGTCTGTATTTGTCCCTCTAGCATTGCTTGACAACCGATGCTGGTGTGTTTACGTCCCTGTCACTTAGTGGTTCAGCAAAAGAGACCGATAGAATAAGTACTGGGCTTACAAAGAATAAGTCCCGTGGTCGATTTGATCGACTAAAGGCGGTGCTCCAGCATGGCTGCAGTCAAATGACTGAAACAAGTAAAAGAGTAAAAGAGTAAAGAGAGTTTGCTATGTTAGCCATCTGACCATGTACAGCTGTTAAGTAAGCACATGGCTAAAATGTATAAATGATGACATTTTCACAGAAGAGTACTTTGTTTGAAATACCATTATTATCAATGCTGTTTAATGAGTGCTTTCTGAATTTTGTGTTTGAAATATGAGGACAGTGTACCAATGATATATTACACAAGAAATTTCAATAGCAGTGCAGACGCTAAATATTCAAAGTGTCAAATTAATAACATTTTTGTTTTTAAGTTCAAGCACTTTTACTCGCATTGTAATACAGTGGGTTCTCTGCAAGTAAAAAACCTTGAAATAACATTTTAACCACATCCCATACCTCCCACATGTCCTTTATCAGTGATATTTTAAGGAAAAAAAAACAACAAACATGATTAAAAACTAATGAACGTAAAAATAAATAAATAAATAAAAAGGAAGGAAATCAGAGTAGTTTATAATGAAAATTTACAAGTTATTGTAAATAATGTTGGCTAAGAATCGTCTGGATTCACAGTCATTTGTAACTGACTGACCTAAACAGCACAAATAATTAAGGTGATCTACAAAACATATTTGAAGTGACTAAAATTAGAGGGTAAACGAAGCAATGTATGAAGCGAAATAAAACAAGTTTATTTAAGCACTCTGGCTGGGAAACGACAGGTTTAATTAATCCCATGAGTAATAGAAAAAATTTCATAAAATGTACCCCTCAAATCATTCCACAAACTGGTATAATGACAGACATAAACACTGGAGTTATCCTTCGAAATAGCTTCAAGAAATGCACTGCAAACCAATTGGGTTGTTGGGACATTGCTGAAAACATATCCTCTTAAATATACTGAAGAGACGAGACACTAGAATAACTTCTATTTAGCTCCTAAAACCGAACAGAATGCTGTGATTTCCAGTGCAATACTGTGAAGGCACGTGGCTGTGTGGTTAAGGTGTTATACTCTTGACTGTAAGGTCATGGGTTCTATCAACAGACAATGTGGCACGTCGTATCTTTGAGTAATGGACTTATTTCACATTGTTCCAGTCTATTCAGCTGAAAATGAGACAAACTGGCATGCCATAGATTTGAACTCTCAGTTGCTTACATGTTTCATCATCATCATCATCATCATCGTTTAGCGTCCGCTTTCCATGCTGGCATGGGTTGGACGGTTCAACTGGGGTCTGGGAAGCCAAGAGGCTGCACCAGGCCCAGTCTGATCTGGCAATGTTTCTACGGCTGGATGCCCTTCCTAACGCCAACCACTCCATAAGTGTAGTGGGTGCTTTTTGCGTGCCACCTGCACAGGTGCCAGGCGAGGCTGGCAAACGGCCATGATCGGATGGTGCTTTTTATGTGCCACCGGCACGGGGGCCAGGCGAAGCTGGCAAACGGCCACGATCGGATGGTGCTTTTTATGTGCCACCGGCACGGGGGGCCAGGCGAGGCTGGCAACGGCCATGAACGGATGGTGCTTTTTATGTGCCACCGGCACCGAGGCGAGGCGAGGCTGGAATAAGCTTCAGCCTAAGTAGAATGTATACTCAAGGCACACCATAACTTAACCTAATGAAACACTCATGGTATATATATATATCTTTATCTTTCTCCTGGTTTCAGTCATTAAACTGCAGCCTTTCTCTCTCTCTCTCTCTGTGTTGCAGAGAGTTCCTGTATCTAAAACATCTTTGCAATACATTGATTTACTTTTATTTATCTATAATTTATTCATTTTTTTTTAATCTTTTAGAATGAAAAGAGGGCCAGGAATTAACTCCATTTCGTATTCAGATTTATAAGAAACTAGCATTAAAGACCTGTCGTTGCCGGGTCATAGTGCTAGTGTATATATATGTGTATATATTACATATACATCTATATATATATGTCTACACATAAAATACAAAATAGAAAGTTATATCTTGATATCACTAGTGATAACAAAACTCAAAATATATAACAGACTGGAATTGTTAGCCCGTCTCTTGTAATTTCGATCAATTGTATCTTGTCCTCCCTCTTGTATAGAAGTGTGGCTACAATCCAGCCTACCTCTACATCGGGGGGGGGGGCATTTTATGATATTGCTATGGGCTCACTCTAGGCAAGAAGTTGAACATTTTTTGCCCATGAAACTACATGGACCCTAAGTAAGGCATGTGTAAAATTTGAATGAAATTGGTTGTGTAGTTCTCAAGTTTTAGGGAAACACACAGACAGACAGACATACAGACAGACACATATTCTCAGTTTTACATATATAAAGATAATGGTATTTTACAACTAAATGCTTCCCATATTGATGCACTCATGCATGCGTGGCCTAAAGAGTTCTAATTGATATAGGTAAGTCATTAGATCTAGCTGTTCTTTTGATCCATTGGTTTTTGGTTCCATTGTAAGTTCCAGGCATTGATATTCAAGATTTGATGGAACATCTGTATTTTTTACCATCTAAATAATCAAAGAACGTATGTGTGGATGGACAGACATATGGATGTTTGTTTGTGTATGTGTGAGTAATATGTATGTTTTTATGTATAATGTATACATACATGTATACGTGTGTGTATGTGTGTATTATATATATATATATATATATATATATATATATATATATAAGCCTGTCGTATATATATATATATATATGTGTGTATGTGTTTGTGTGTCTGTGTTTGTCCCCCTAGTATTGCTTGACAACAGATGCTGGTGTGTTTACGTCCCCGTCACTTAGCAGTTTGGCAAAAGAGCCCGATAGAATAAGTACTGGGCTTACAAAGAATAAATCCCGGGGTCGATTTGCTCGACTAAAAGGCGGAGCTCCAGCATGGCCACAGTCAAATGACTGAAACAAGTAAAAGAGTATATATATATACACACATACATGTATATATATATGAGTGTGTGTAAATATTACGGTGGTACGTAAAAAGCACCATCCGTTCGTGGCCGTTTGCCAGCTCTGTCTGGCACCTGTGCGGGTGGCACGTAAAAAGCACCCACTACACTCACGAAGTGGTTGGCGTTAGGAAAGGCATCCAGCCGTAGAAACACTGCCAGATCTGACTGGGCCTGATGAAGCCTTCCAGCTTCACAGACCCCAGTTGAACCGTCCAACCCATGCTAGCATGGAAAACAGACGCTAAACGATGATGATGATGATGATGATGATGACACATATATGTAAAAGCACGAAGTAATCACTGGTACCCATCTTCTCAAAAATTCAACAAGAGGAAATACTACAGGAATTGATTTTATGTCATAATGAAGCCAGATTTCTACAACCATTCACAGCGCAATGTCACTGGAGTGCAAAAAAAAAAAGAACCAATTCAAAAAAGACAAGTATTTCACCTGACTAATGGCAATCCCACCCCATATGCACAATAGAGAGGAAATACATTCATCAAATTTTAGATATTATTATGTATGGATATACATATACTCTTTACTCTTTTATTTGTTTCAGTCATTTGACTGTGGCCATGCTGGAGCACCACCTTTAGTCGAGCAGATCGACCCCAGGACTTATTCTTTGTAAGCCTAGTACTTATTCTATTGGTCTCTTTTGCCGAACCGCTAAGTTACAGGGACCTAAACACACCACCATCGGTTGTCAAGCGATGTTGGGGAGAGACAAACACAGACACACAAACATATACACACACATACATACACATATATATACACATACATACATACATATACGACGGGCTTCTTTCAGTTTCCATCTCCCAAATCCACTCACAAGGCTTTGGTCTGCCCAAGGCTATAGTAGAAGACACTTGCCGAAGGTGCCACGCAGTAGGACTGAAACGGAACCATGTGGTTTGTTAGCAAGCTACTTACCACACAGCCACTCCTACGCCTATATATATATATATATATATGTATTATAGACACACTCACATTTATTTTATTACACATAATTTTATTACCTTCCATTTAATGCTTTTTGATTTGACTTGCAATTGCCAAGTTTTGTCAGTTTGCATTCAATTTGTTTTATCTTAGCAACTTGGACATGAAGAGTAGAGGGATCAATGTATAAATAGTTTTCCTTTTGTAGATGTTTACTTAAGGTTACCCTCAACAAAAGAATTCTGTCTGTCAACATTCTTTTTTACAGTGTAGCAGTAGCAGTTTCATCCATTTTGGAATGTGGCTGTAGCAGTCTCTGGTATCCTCATTGTTTGAGAGAAATAATAAGAATGATCTCGTTTGAGATTACAAACATCTTTGGCCAACTTGTTCCTGTTGTAACCACTAACCTGATTGGTTGACACGTGCCGCGATTTGTCTCTACTTATTTCGCGCCACTGTCCCAGGCCAGCCAATCATGGCCTTTGGTTAAGATCCCATTTCTGAGGCTCGTAATGTCTCAGTCTACTACTATGTATCAACTTGTTTGTGAATATATGAATATATATCATCATCATTATCTAACGTCCAGTTTCCATGCATGCATATAGTGTGTGTGTGTGTGTGTGTGTTTGTAATGGGGATGCATAATGTAAGTGTATATGTTCAACAGAATGCTAATGTTCTGAGAGAGAAGTTAGGCATAAGAGGAATTAGTTGCTATGTGCAAGAGAGATGACTGTGTTGGTTTGGTCATGTGAAGCAGATGGATGCTGACAGTGCTGTAAAAATGTGCTGATCTCTCAAAGTGGGAGACCCAGGAAGACATGGGATGAAGTACTGAAGAACGACCTCAAGATAGCTGAATCTTTCAGGTGAGAAGACAATGGACTGAGATGCCTAGTGCCTTACCATACTCAAGAAGACCTGTACTCTGTAGCAGAAGTGATAAGATTGATCCTTCATGGTGTAAAGCCCTCATGCCAGTCCCACATAAAAGCACCTGTGCTGTGACATGTAAAAGTGCCAATGTGGTGCCATGCAAAAGTGCCCATGCAGTGCCATGTATATGTGCCCCTGCAGTGACATGTAAAAGCACCTGTGCCATGACACATAAAAGTGCCTCTGCAGTACCAGGTAAAAGTGCCTCTCTTTCTTTCTTTTTCTTTTACTTGTTTCAGTCATTTGACTGCGGCCATGCTGGAGCACCGCCTTTAGTCGAGCAAATCGACCCCGGGACTTATTCTTTGTAAGCCCAGTACTTATTCTATCGGTCTCTTTTTGCCGACCGCTAAGTGACGGGGACGTAAAGACACCTAGCAATGCTAGGGGGACAAACACACACATACATATATATATATATACATATATACGACAGGCTTCTTTCAGTTTCCGTCTACCAAATCCACTCACAAGGCATTGGTCTGCCTGGGGCTATAGTAGAAAATGATTGCCCAAGATGCCACGCAGTGGGACTGAACCTGGAACCATGTGGTTGGTTAGCAAGCTACTTACCACACAGCCACTCCTGCGCCTGTGTGGTGTCATGTAAAAATTCACCTGTGCAGTGTCACCCACCCGGCATACTCTGTTAAGTGGTTGGTGTTCGGAAGGATATCCGGCTGTAGAGAACATGCTAAATCAAACTGGAGTCTAGTGTAGTGCCCCCACCCCCCACCCAGCTTGCCAGCTCTGGTCAAACCATCTGACCCATACTGACATGAACAACAGATATTAAATTAATGATGACGATGATAATATATATTCTTTTACTTGTTTTAGTCATTTGACTGCGGCCATGCTGGAGCACCACCTTTAGTCAAGCAAATCGACCCCGGGACTTATTCTTTGTAAGCCCAGTACTTATTCTATCGGTCTCTTTTTGCCGAACCGTTAAGTGACAGGGACGTAAACACACCAGCATCGGTTGTCGAGCAATGCTAGGGGGACAAACACACATACACAAACACACACACACATACACATATATATATATATATATATATATATATATATACATATATACGACAGGCTTCTTTCAGTTTCCGTCTACCAAATCCACTCACAAAGCATTGGTCGGCCTGGGGCTATAGCAGAAGACACTTGCCCAAGATGCCACGCAGTGGGACTGAACCCGGAACCATGTGGTTGGTTAGCAAGCTACTTACCACACAGCCACTCCTGCGCCTTTTATTTATTTCTATTTACTATTTTGAAGAAGGCAGGAGTGTTCAACAGCCAAAACAGTGAAAGTAACAATCAAGACGAGGACACCAGCAAATGAAATGCTATAAACAGTATACATAGAATAAATTCCTAATCTCAGCAAAATAGAATTGTATTAAGAAAAGGTGTTATTCAAAGTGAGTTGAATACAAATGTGAAGAAGGTATTTTTAAAGAACTCAATTTGAGATTTAGAGATTATAAATGTATAAGGTCACACTCACAAAGTTTTTTATATTCCTGTAGATGTAAAGTTGTGTGCGTGTGTGTGTGCACGTATGCATGTGGGGGTGTATATGAATTTTTCATGTACACTGAAATTTAAACTACTGATTGCCTTCAAAAACCTGTATATATATATATTGTCCAATAAATACTTGTTTCTGTGTACATGCAATAATTCAGTTCTTTGTCCATATATATACACACACATTTATATATAAAATTAGTGTACATTTGAACACAAAAGAGGCGGCCCTTAACAGGCAGCCTTACATGCTGGTAAGAGCAGTCAAAACGACCAAAACCACATTTAAGAGAAATTTTGAAGGGAATGAAAAATAAAAAAAACTTTTACCTTGTTTTTTACAGCCATACCTAATTAGCAAATAAAATAATTTGCTAGGTGGAGTTCTCATCAGTGGCTATGCCAAAACATTAACATATAATTTAGAAACAGAATAACATGTGTCTCATCATTTTTCAAATTCACTGTGCAAGCATGGTTTCATTCGGCAGCAAATGAAAAATTGCCAAATTAATCTTCCAGAATTGCTAAAATCATGTATATATATTATATATCATGTTTTATATATATCTTCACTGTATATATCATTATAGAAAAAAGTTGCCTATTTTCATACTTCTTTAAAACTTGCTAGAGTTGTTTGGTTGTTACTTTATGTATGCATGTATGTGTGCATATACATATATACATGTGTGTGTGTGTGTATATATACACACAAACATGTGGAGGCGCAATGGCCCAGTGTTAGGGCAGCGGACTCGCGGTCGGAGGATCGCGGTTTCGATTCCCAGACCGGGCATTGTGAGTGTTTATTGAGCGAAAACACCTAAAGCTCCACGAGGCTCCGGCAGGGGCGGGGTGGTGAACCCTGCTGTACTCTTTCACCACAACTTTCTCTCGCTCTTTCTTCCTATTTCTCTTGTACCTGTATTTCAAAGGGCCAGCCTTGTCACACTCTGTGTCACGCTGAATCTCCTCGAGAACTACGTTAAGGGTACACGTGTCTGTGGAGTGCTCAGCCACTTGCACGTTAATATCACGAGCAGGCTGTTCCGTTGATCGTATCAGCTGGGACCCTCATCGTCGCAACCGATGGAGTGCTCCTACACACAAACATGTGTGTGTGCATGATAATATATATATATATATATATATATATATACACACATACATGTGTGTGTATGAGATATATGTGTATATATTCTTTCTTCAACATGAGAACATTCTTATTAAGAATGACCTGTTGCTAAATGACAGCTTAAAAAAGCGGAAAAAATATTTTATGAACTACAGCTTCAAGATGTTCTTAACCCTTTCGTTACCAACCTGGCTGAAACATGCTCTGGCTCTGTAGTACAGATGTCTTGTTTTCACAAGTTTTGAATTAAAATCTTCCACCAAACCTTAGTCACAATTTATGTTCCTAATACACTAGCTTAATGATATCTAAGTTATTTTACTTAATTCTTTGTTATATTCAAATAATTGAAAGAAACACAAATCATTTCAAAATAAATATGGTACCGAAAGGGTTCAATATATTCCACAGCTGCCACAGAAAACATTTTACTTGTGGAGATATGTAGGAGTTTAATAATGGTGTTTACACTACATAATGGTCTGTTTACATAAACTTGGCCTCCTCACTTATGGAACACTCACTGTCTACCACTTCATCCCATCCTCTCTCTCTCTCTCTGTATATATCTATATATATATATATATATATATATATTATATGTCACCGTCACCGGTGATATCACTGTGACCAACCAGGCTATCAGATGATGTTACACATCGCTGGTCACAATGCGCTTCACATTGTTTTAGCCTTGAAATGATGCCACCCCACTGGCTAAGCGAGCAGACCAACAGAAGAAAGGGTGAGAGAAAGTTGTGGTGAAAGAGTACAGCAGGGATCACCACCACCCCCTGCCAGAGCCTCGTGGAGTTTTAGGAGTTTTCGCTCAATAAACACTCACAACGCCCGGTCTGGGAATCGAAACCGCGATCCTACGACCGCGAGTCTGCTGCCCTAACCACTAGGCCATTGCACACATATATATATATATGTATTTATATATAAGGGACTGAAACTCCTTGGGGTCCGCTGTGCTTGAGAAAAGGTCAAGCTAAGTAAAATAATGGTTGTCCTTGATTACAGGCATGCCCCCTTCACCCTTCATCCGCTGAACATTCCAATTCTTGCAGGCTCATGAGTGTTGGTGCCAAATAAAAAGCGCTCATACCAGTGCCATGTAAAAGTGCCCAGTAAACTCTGTAAAGTGGTTGGCATTAGGAAGGGCATCCAGTGGTAGAAACCATGCCAAAACAAAAATGGGAGCCCAGATAGCTCTTCAGCTGGCTAGCTCTGGTCAAACTGTCCAACCCATGCCCACATGGAAAACAGACATTAAATGATGATGATGATGATGATATAATCTGTCCTACTGTTATTCTCTTACATATGTATTAGTATCAAAGTTTCTCAATTTCAACAATACTTGTAAACAATGCACTCATCCAGTTACCCATCAACCAACTCATATGAAACACAGATATTTAAATCAACAATGTTTGTCCAATTAGTAGCAAAAACTTCCTATAGGCTTGTTTAAAATGTAACAAACAACAAGCAAGGTAGATAACTTCATTAAGGTCAGATGACAGAAATCTTTGGACACAATACACAATGCGAATGGGAGTTGATTTGATCTTTAATGTCAACTGGTGAAAGCAACATGCATTATACAAATATTAATAAATGGATTTATTTAGATAACCCTTTCCTGTATAATTATACTCCATAATATACAATGAAAAGCATTAGAACAGGAGGGAGCAGATATATATCTTAATCTTCAATGGGATATATATCAAAATGTTTAAAGAGAAAATAGGAACTGATTAATATCTAAAATAGTTTTTTGTTATAATTCGTATTGTCTCCCTATTGGGTAACTAAGTCATAGTTAATTAAATTCATATTCCAGCAAAAACTCTCTCTCTCTCTCTCTCTCACACACACACACGCTCTCTCTCAAAGTTTTTTATATTCCTATACATGCAAGCTTTTGTGTATGTGTGGGGGAGGTATGGGTGAGGGGTTGATAAGTAAAGTATATAATTGTGTGTGTGTGTGTGTGTGTGTGTGTGTGTGTGCGTGCGTGTGTGAGTGTGTATGTGTGTGTATATATGTTGTATTTTGGGATGGTCTTTTTTTTTTTTGCCAAATAAACAAATACACTATATATTCATTCTTCTTTCATTTATTACTTTTCTTAATTTATCTTATGTTGATTCTTCGGAAATCTTTCATCACACATCTGTGATCTCTGCAGCAACACTTTCCATCCTTGTGTGTGCTTTTGCTCTGCTTAGTCCATATTTGGAAAAAAAAAATTTTTTTAAATTGACTATCCCGAAATAAAAGCAGTATCTGTTTCAACACAGTTTCACATCAGGAATACTGTGACACAAATTCATAAATGTATATATATTTATATATATGTGCACACAGATTTACATGCATACATATATGTACACACATACCACCCCCCACAAATATATATATATATATATAAATATATATATAAAAAAATATTATTTGACTAAAAAGTTTTTACTCCCCTCAATTAAAAATGTGTTAAAATAGTTTGTTTCATAAAAACCATGGTAGGTTGAAGTCCAAAGAGTGTAGGAGAATTCTACAAAATCAAGTCAAAACACATCTATGGCCATTTCGGGAGTTCACAACTGCAGTCCAATTGCATCTCGGCAATGAACCCCTCATCAGGATAAACAGGAATTTCACAACCAAGAATGACTTGATGGTAAGATTCCTGTTCATCCTGATGAGGGGTTCATTACTCATAATTGGACTGCGGCTGTGAACTCCTGAAATGGACATAGATGTGTTTTTGACTTGATTTTGTAGAACTCTCCTACGCTCCTTGGAATTCAACCTACAATGGTTTTTATGAAACAAACTATTTTAACATATTTTTAATTGAGGGGAGTAAAAACGATTTTTAGTTGATTGATATCTTTTTAAGTTTTTTGCTGCTTGACACACTTTAGCAATTTATTTTGGTTACTTATTTTAATCTATTGTATATACCTTTTCTGGACAGGCCAATATATATATATATATATATATATATATATATA
This sequence comes from Octopus sinensis, assembly GCF_006345805.1. Classification (NCBI taxonomy): domain Eukaryota; kingdom Metazoa; phylum Mollusca; class Cephalopoda; order Octopoda; family Octopodidae; genus Octopus; species Octopus sinensis. The sequence continues at coordinate 44,953,461 of NC_042997.1, forward strand.
TATATATATATATATATATATATATTATATATATTGTATTGTATTGGCATCCTTTCTGTCTCGGGAGACAATGGAGTTGCGCATGAAGTAGTCTAGTCCGGCTTTTACATTTCATGTCCTGATACATTCCTGCTGTGGCTGTGTAGTCCTATCCTGGACAAACACTCCCTGGCAGGTACCGCAAATGTAGCGAAGACTGTTCCTGGCTGGTTGTAGTGCCATAGTCTCTTGTTGACGTCTCTTCCTTTCTTTCATTTCTCCTCTCTCTCTCTGTCACTCCTTTGTATTCCCTCTTTTACGTACGTCACAATCTCCACGGTTGCCGGCAACTGCCTCCCAACCGCTAATATTGATGTTGCAGGCCTTCATGTCCCTTTTGCAAAAACCGCCTTGTAACGTAAGATCGGTCTACCCACAGACCTAGTACCCCTAGCAATCTCTCCGTAGAGTATGTCCTTGGGGATTCTGCCATCTTTCATACGGCTAACATGCCCAAGCCATCTCATACGTCTTTGTGTGAGGAGTGCAAACATGCTTGGTATTCCTGCTTGCCTGAGGACATCTTATTGGGGATATGATTCTGCCATTTGATGTGGAGGATTTTTCGGAGGCAGCGCAGGTAAAGATGTTTAGGTTAGGCGACGCTCTTGGCGGTGTATAGCGTCAGGTCTCACTTCCATACAGTTGAGTGCTGAGTACACATGCCTGGTAGATCTTTATTTTCGTGGTCTTGGTCAGCTTATTGTTGTCCCAAGCCCGTTTGGAGAGTTGGGCCATCGGAGCAGCTGCCTTGCCAATGCGTATATTGAGCTCAGCGTCAAGGGATAGGTTGTAGGTGACAGTAGAGCCCAGATAGGTAAACTTCTCCACCTTTGGTAATCTGTGGTCTCCAATAGTATGTTTGGGATGTCCGATGTACCTGGAGCCTGGCCCATGATGTTGATCTCTTAAGGCTGATAGCTAAACCAAAGTCGTTACATGCTTGCCTCAAAACATTAATGACTTTGGAGGCTTCTTCTGTGTGTGTTACCAGAGTGGCAACATCAGCAAATAACATCTCCTTGATCAGGACGTTTCTGATTTTGTCTTGGCACGCAGACGCGAGAGATTGAACATTTCCCGTCACTTCTACTGTGCAGAAACACTTCATCATCTGATGTCTGAAAGGCATGTGAAAGTAAGAGCAAGAAGAAGATGCCAAACAATGTAGGAGCGAGGACACAGCCTTGCTTTACCCCGTTTTTTATTATATATATATATATATTGTATTTCTATGTGCATGTAAATTTTTTACTTGTGCTTTTATACATATATTTTTTTATGTGTTGAAGGTCATGGTAATGTTTATTCAGTCCTCAGTCCCCTCCTATTTATCAGTCCTCCAGGCAATAACGGAGGAATTCAAGACAGGATGCCCCTGGGAGCTCCTCTATGCTGATGACCTTGCTCTAATTGCTGAGTCACTATCAGAACTGGAGGAGAAGTTTCAGGTGTGGAAACAAGGATTAGAATCGAAGGGCCTTAGAATCAACCTAGCCAAAACCAAAGTCCTAATAAGTAGGAAGGTGGACCAATCACAAACGACTTCAGGTAGATGGCCCTGCTCGATCTGCAGAAAAGGCGTAGGTAGAAACTCTATAAGGTGCACCAAGTGTAAGCTATGGACACATAAGAGGTGCAGCAATGTCAAAGGAAGGCTTACCCCTGCTGGTGACCAAAGGCCCTTCGCTCAGAGTAAAAGGCAGACTGTATGATGCATGTGTACGTACAGCCATGCTACATGGTAGTGAAACATGGGCCGTGACTGCTGAGGATATGCGTAAGTTCACAAGAAATGAAGCCAGTATGCTCCTATGGATGTGTAATGTCAGTGTTCATAATCGACAAAGTGTAAGTACCTTGAGAGAAAAGTTGAACCTAAGAAGCATCAGTCGTGGTGTGCAAGAGAGACGGCTGTGCTGGTATGATCATGTGATGAGAATGGCTGAAGATAGTTGTGTGCAAAAGTACTACACACTAGCAGTTGAGGGAACCTGTGGAAGAGGTAGACCCAGGAAAACTGGGACAAGGTGGTGAAGCACGACCTTCGAACTTTAGGTCTCACCAAGGAAATGACTAGAGACCGAGACCTATGGAAGTATGCTGTGCGTGAGAAGACCCGGCAAGACTAGTGAGGCCATAACCTGTGGCCCCTACCTGGGACGTAGTCAGTCCACCTGTGCATACCTTCCTTCTTGTGACACTTGTGAAGACTGTGTTGAGGCAAGTGAAATTCAAACCAAATCAAAATGGATGAACATCAATGAATTTGTATCTTTGTGTACCAGTGCCGGTGGCACATAAGAAAACCATCCGAACGTGGCCAGTAGCCACCGTACCCGCATTGACTGGCCTCCGTGCTGTGGGCACGTAACAAACACCATCTGATCATGGCCGTTCACCAGCCTCGTCTGGCACCTGTCGGTGGCACATAAAAAACACCATCCTAAGCGTGGGCCGTCTGCCAGCTTCGTCTGGCACCTGTGTCGGTGGCACATAAAAAACACCATCCGAGCGTGGCCGTTCACCAGCCACGTCTGGCACCTGTGTCGGTGGCACATAAAATCACCCACTACACTCTCGGAGTGGTTGGCGTTAGGAAGGGCATCCAGCTGTAGAAACACTGCCAGATCTGACTGGGCCTGATGAAGCCTTCCAGCTTCACAGACCCCAGTTGAACCATCCAACCCATGCTAGCATGGAAAGCGGATGTTAAACGATGATGATGATGATGATCTAATGTATGGATCAGGCATTGCACAGGCATTACACAATAACAACACTGATTAAGCATACTCGATAACGAGGGGGCAGCCACCACCATGTGTGTGTGTGTGTGTATATGTATGTATGTATTTATATATATATATATATATATATATGCATGTGTATATATATATATGTTATATATACATATATATATATATATATGTGCATGTATAATATATATGTATATATACATATATATATAATATGTGCATGTTATATATATATGTATATATACATATATATATATATGTTGCATGTATATATATATATATATACATATATATATATGTGCATGTATATATATAATATATATATATATATATATATATATATACATATATATATATATGTGCATGTATATATATATATGTTATATACATATATATTATATATGTGCATGTAATTATATATATATATATACATATATATATATGTGCATGTATATATATATATATATATATACATAATATATATATATGGGCATGTCCATCATCATCATCATCATCATTTAGCGTCCGTTTTCCATGCTAGCATGGGTTGGACGGTTCTACTGGGGTCTGTGAAGCCAGAAGGCTTCATCAGGCCCAGTCAAATCTGCAGTGTTTCTACGGCTGGATGCCCTTCCTAACGCCAACCACTCCGTGAGTGTAGTGGGTGCTTTTTACGTGCCACCCGCACTGGTGCCAGACAGAGCTGGCAAACGGCCACGAACGGATGGTGCTTTTTATGTGCCACCGGCACGAGGGCCAGGCGAGGCTGGCAACGGACACGAAACGGCGGTGGCTGGGCAACGGTCGCGAAACGGAAACTTCTCTTACATGCCACCGGCACTGGTAACACATCTGCAATTTCCATTGATCGATTTCCATTGATCGATTTCGATTCTGATCCTCACTTGCCTCAATGGGTCTTCACAAGCAGAGTTTCGACATGCCACCAGCACTGGTAGCACATCCGCAATTTCCATTGATCGATTCGATTCTGATCCTCACTTGTCCTCACCCTCAACACGTCTTCACAAGTAGAGTTTTTGTGTCCCAAGAAGGGAAGGTATGCATACGTAGGCTGGCTCCATCCCATGTAGAAGGCCACGGGTTGTGGACTCACTTGTCCTGCCGCTTCTTCGTCTCGCGCACAGCACACTTCCAGAGGTCTCTCGGTCTCCTCAGTGAGACCTAAAGTTCGAAGGTCGTGCTTCACACACCTCGTCCCAGGTTTTCCTGGGTCTGCCTCTCCTCACGGTTCCCTCAACCGCTAGGTGGCACTTTTTCACACAACTATCTTCATCCATTCTCGCCACATGACCATACCAGCGCAAACGTCTCTCTTGCACACACCACAACTGATGCTTCTTAGGTCCAGCTTTTCTCTCAAGGTACTTACACTCTGCCGAGTGTGAGTACCGGCATTACACATCCATCGGAGCATACTGGCTTCATTTCTAGCGAGCTTACGCATATCCTCAGCAGTCACGGCCCATGTTTCACTGCCATGTAGCATGGCTGTTCGTACACACGCATCATACAGTCTGCCTTTCACTCTGTGCGAGAGGCCTTTTGTCACCAGCAGAGGTAAGAGCTCTCTGAACTTTGCCCAAGCTATTCTTACTCTAGCAGTTACACTTTCAGCACACCCACCCCCGCTGCTGACTTGGTCACCTAGGTAACGGAAACTATCAACTATTTCTAGTTTTTCTCCCTGGAAAGTGACGGAAGTTGGTCTCAGAGCATTTTCAGTGTTTATTGTTCCTGAGCATCTGCCACATACAAAAACCATCTTCCTAGTTAGCCTTCCTTTGACATTGCTGCATCTCTTATGTGTCCATAGCTTACACTTGGTGCATCTTATAGAGTTTCTACCTACACCTTTTCTACAGATCGAGCAGGGCCATCTACCTGAAGGTGTTTGTGATTTGTCTACCTTCCTACTGATTACGACTTTGGTTTTAGCTAGATTGACTCTGAGGCCCTTCGATTCTAATCCTTGTTTCCACACCTGAAACTTCTCCTCCAGTTCTGATAGCGACTCAGCAATTAGAGCAAGGTCATCAGCATAGAGGGCATCCTGTCTTGAATTCCTCCGTTATTGCCTGGAGGACTATGATAAATAGGAGGGGGCTGAGTACTGAGCCTTGGTGGACCCCTACCTCTACCCGGAATTCTTCACTGTACTCATTTCCAACCCTCACCCTACTAGCGGCGTCCCTATACATGGCCCGCACAGCTCTCACTAACCATTCATCTATCCCTAGTTTTCTCATTGCCCACCAGATAAGGGATCGGGGGACCCTGTCGAAGGCTTTCTCCATGTCAACAAAAGCCAGGTACAGGGGCTTATCTTGGCTAGGTATTTCTCCTGCAGCTGCCTTACCAGGAATATAGCATCAGTAGTACTTTTCCCTGGCACAAACCCAAACTGCATCTCATCTAAACTAACTCTCTCTCTAATTAGTTGGGCTATGACCCTCTCCGTAACCTTCATCACCTGGTCCAACAGCTTGATACCTCTGTAGTTATTTGTATCTAGGGCATCACCTTTACCTTTGTAGCAGTTGACTATTATACTGCTACACCAGTCATTGGGTATGACCCCTTTGTGTATCACCTGATTAACTATATGGTGACTAGGCTATAGCCGACACTACCAGACATTTTGAGCATCTCTGCAGTGATTCCTGATGGGCCTGGGCTTTCCCTTCTGTCTTCATGCTTCTAATTGCCTTAGCTACCACAGAACTATCAACTCGGATAGCTGGTCCCTCTGTTGGGTCAACATTCGGCAGACTCTCTTTATCCCATTCATTTTCTTCATTCAGCAACCTTTCATAGTGGCATCTCCAAACCTCTCTCTTCGCATCCTCATTTAGCGCAAGTGAACCATCTTCCATGCGACACACCTTCTCTCCTACCACATCACGATTCTCTCTCAACACTGTCTTGCAACACGAAACACCTCCAGTCTTTTTTGTCCTCACGGCGCAGAACATTGGCAATTTTTTCTTATCTGCTTCCCTCTGGCTAAATAAACCTGTCTCCTAGCTTTCTCTTTTGGCAGTCTGATACAATTCCCTGCTACCCCCCATTTTTCCAGACCTTCCAAGCCTGTCTCTTTTCTCTAATAGCCCTGTCTACAATATTGTTCCACCACCATGTTATTCTAGGTCAGAGGGGACTTTGCACCAGCCACAGATCTGGTCAGTGGCTCTCAGCAGGTTGTCCCTTAGAAACGTCCAGCTGTCTTCTACCCCCTGTGATGCTCTATCCCCTTCTACTTCGTCAGAGGCTTCAAGTAATATGTCCCTAAATCTCTGTCCATTTGCAGGATCTTTAAGCTTCCAGATCCTTCTTCTCTATTTGTTCGTCTTCTGGTTGTCCTCCTAGTCCTGATCCTAAAGTCACTAACTACCAGTCTATGTTGTGGGGTACATTCTTCACCTGGGAAGGTTTTGGATTTATAAGCAGCCATCTCTCCCTTTGCCTTGTAAGGATGTAGTCAATTTGGCTGGTATGTTGGCCCGATTGGTAAGTGACTAGGTGGCTGGTAGGTTTCCTGAAGTTAGTGTTGCAAATCATAAGATTATTTGCATCGCAGAACTCCAGCAGCCTGGTTCCCTCCTCGTTGCGGGAGCCATAGCCATAGCTCCATGTACGCCATGGAAGCCCCCAGCATGTCGTCCAACGTGACCATTGAAGTCTATATATATATGTATATATACATATATATATATATATGTGCATGTATATATATATATATATATATGTGCATGTATATATATATAATATATATATATATTATATAT
>NC_042997.1:44965067-45035067 GCF_006345805.1 Octopus sinensis
CACACAAACACACACACATGTGTGTGTGTATGTGTGTATATATATATATATATATATATATATATATATAAGGTTATTATTTATTGCAGAGAAGAGAGGTGTGCCCATAACCTTTATATGTCTTCTTAAACTGGTGAGGTTGAATCAGCTGATATATAGATCGAATGCTTTGTGTGCTGATACCATTATGGGAAATCTAGGAATGGAGAGATTTACCAGAGATAGTTACAGTACTAAGGAAAAGGGGGTAGGCAATGTATAACATCATTGTATATACATATTCACATACTCATAGGATTCATCATAAAAACTAAAAGGAGTGCAAGTCTGTGAACAACGAAATGCCAGGGATACATACATACATACATACATACATATATATATATATATATATATATATATGAAAATTAAAAAAAATCAGAGTGAGAGAAAACAAACAGAGGGAGAGAGAGTGAGTGAATAACGTGTGTGTGTGTGAGTGTTTGTGTTTGAGAGGGAGAGAAAGAGAGAGACAGAGAAAGTAAAATGTTCACTGTAGACACAAATGCATTGCAGTGTGTAAACAACATCAGTAATCGTTAGAAAAGTTACCTTGCTTTTTGGCTTGTAGAAGATAGCCAAGAATTGGGTAATCTCCTTCATAGCCTTTACGCCATGTTATATTCACTCCTCGGTCAGTCATTTCAATCTGTGGTGTAACAGGAGAAGTAGGTGATCCTGTGGGGAAAAAAAAAAAAATAAATAAAGACGGAAAGAGAAAAGGTTACATCCGGCAGAATTAAGGGAGCATTATTAGGTGCAAAACAAACAGTAAAACCAAGATAAATGCTATGTTGTAAAGGGTTGTGGTGGTGACATGCACCATTTTGTTATCATTTATAAGTTGAAATGCATTGCCTTTGTTTAACTTTAATTTTGAAATTAATGAAGAATTGAGCAAAATATTCCTGTTGTCATTAAGCTTTAATATAGATCCCTTTAACACAAGAATTTTTATCATTGAAGCAAAGGAAGTCTCAGACATGTTGGTAACAAAAGAGTTAAATCTCATTTGTGGTCATTCACCATAGAAAAAGACAGGATAATTGTAGAGTTCATGAGAAGCTTGCAATCTTTGGCTCAAATCTTTCTAAGGTGCGTTTCCTCAAGAATTCCTGTTGAAGTCATCAGGACAACTCTTTGAATATGTATATATGTATATGGACATATAATTTCTTTTTTATGTTTTTTTATAGTTTTAAGCAAAAAACAAACTATTATTAGTTTGAAAACTGCTTTCAAGAGAGAAACTCAGTCACATTTTTGTAAACATCTCATTATTAAAGTGGGAAAATGATCAGAAAAGTCTTTTCTATTCATTTTTTCAAACATATATATATATAATATATATATATATATATTATATATATATATATATATATACTAATATTATAACCCGATTTCATTTCAGGTCACATTTTACAGATGAGGCATTTTGCCCTAGAGGCCAGGCCTTTCAATTGAGCAAACTCAAAGTTGCCATGTAAACTCCCCAGCACTTTTAACATAGGTGTGCAAAATTTCAGGTCAATCCGACCACATTTACTAACACTTTTGCCTGGACAACTGCTTGCGAGACAACATCTGCCCTTTTCATAAATATATAGTAGATATATATATTTGAAAAAATGAGTTGAGATGGTTTTGTGGGGATAACTTTTATTTTAATGACAATGATTCCAGTTACTCTAATGAGTTTCGAGATTTCTGATAGCCATTTTCAGACTGAAATTCTGTGGTTTAGGAGGTTTATTTTTTACACACATGCTGCTGTATTTACTGTTTGTATTCTTTTATTATTTTTAAATTTTATTTCTTATATTAGTTTTATATTCTTTATTTTTGTTTTTCTATCTTTTATTTCCTGTTTTTATTTTATAAGCACCAACCGATCGTGGCCGATACGAGACACCTCTGGCACCTGTGCACGTGGCACGTAAAAAGCACCCACTACACTCGCGGAGTGGTTGGCATTAGGAAGGGCATTCAGCTGTAGAAACACTGCCAGATCAGACTGGAGCCTAGTGCAGCCCCTGGCTTCCCAGACCCCGGTCAAACCGTCCAACCCATGCTAGTGCAGAAAACGGACGTTAAACGATGATGATGATGATGATGATACTTGTAAGAAAAAATCTGCTGATATATAAAGAAACCTAAACCACAGAATTTCAGTTTGAAAATGGCTATTGAAAAGCTGGAAACTCATTAGAGTAACTGGAATCATTTTCATTAAAATAAAAGTAATCCCCCCAAAATCCAGCTCTACTCAAAGCTGTGTACTGAATGGCATCGCTGTGTTTACTTCATAAGTTGTAAAATTTGCGATCATGTGTATGCTGTAGTCTGCGGTTTTTGTCATGGACAGGAAGTTGGAACAAAGAGCCAACATGTAATTTTGCTTTGAACTTGGGAAGTCTGCTACAGAGACATGAAAGTTGTGTCCATGGGTTTGACCATCAGACAAAGCAGCAGTCTATTTTGTTTCTCACACATTCACTTATGTAGGCTGATATTATCCAAAATGTTAGAGAAAGAAGCCCAGCTGTTTCTTGCAGTAAATACTAACACATTCATCTGAAGCAAAATTTGTTCAAGAGCCCTCAAAATTCAGTTACTCTTTTACTTGTTTCAGTCCTTTGACTGTGGCCATGCTGGAGCACTGCCTTTAGTTGAGCAAATTGATCCCAGGACTTATTCTTTGTAAGCCTAGTACTTATTCTATCGGTCTATTGTGGATCCCTATCTCACTATGCTGTGTGGACCCTGGTTGAGACCACAGTCCTAGATGAATCTTCTTCACTACAACTAGTGAGCACTGTCTGTATATGTGTATATACAAATATACATACATACATATACAGATTTTTGTCAACTCTTTACAACAATTTTTTTTATTATTAGAATTTCGTTTATAGCAGTTAGCTGGCAGAATCGTTAAACACACTGCCCAAATGCTGAACAGCGTTTTTTTCAGCCTTTTAGTTCTGAGTTCAAATGTCACTGATGTCGACTTTTCCTTTTATCTTTTCATTATTGATAAAAATAAAGTATCAGTTGAAAACCGGGATCAACGTAATCCACTTAAACCCTCCTCTAAAATTGCTGGCGTTGTGCCAAAATTTGAAACCATTTTCAAAGCTTCATTTAGAGCTAAGAGTTCACAGAATTGTGATAGCAGCAGAACGAAAATACTTCATGGTGTCTCTTCCAGTTCTTAGTGTATTTAAATTATATAATTAAGATTTTGTTCCTGAGAAATCCAAGATGGTAATTCCATTTGTCTCAAGATAAATTTAGTAAAATTTCCATATCAACAAGATGACATTTTGTTCAGATGGAGTTGTCTTACAATAGATGACTCCTACACCGAGCTTTTATTTTGGGGATTGCAGACAGATGTGGCTCCATATGGCACCGCAACATGGTAAATTCCATAAGACTTGTCCCTTGCAGGATACCAATTCTTGGTGGACCTAGTAAATGTAAGAGAATTTTCTAGGAATATGAAGATATTCAAGTGTGCATATAAATATGTGTGTGTGTGTGTGTATGTATATATATATATCATCATCATTTAACATCCGTTTTCCATGCTAGCATGGGTTGGACACACACACACATACTTGTCAAAAGTTAAGTATATTTGCCAGAGACACAGTTCCGCGCCACTTCACCCTGATGTTCTTCCTTCTTCGCACCAGGTGCCACCTTGTTTTTCTTTAGAGAAAGAAAATGTTGCTATCCTATCTAAGGACCCTATACTTATTTCTGGACCCTGAAATAAATAAATAAATAAATAAACAAATAAATTCGTCCATCTGTCCGTCCGTCTGTCCATCCGTCCGTCTGTCCATCCGTCCATCCATCTCTTGCCTATTTTTTTTTCTGTCTAGAGAACAATGTTAGGTTTAAGAAACAATATAATCGAAATCAAAATTGAATTTGAAATCAAACCAAATTCGAAAACTGGCACCCATGCCAACCTCCCTTCACTGGACACTAAACTCTGCTTGCGAAGACCTGTTGGGGCAAGTGAAATCGAAATTGAACCAAATTCGATGACTTGCACTCGTGCCAGTGGAGCACTATCAGCTGACTGGGATCCGTGCCGGTGGCACGTAAAAAGCACTATTTGAGTGTGATTGTTACCTGCGTTGCCTTACTGGCACGTGAACAAAACATTCCAGCGAGGCCGCTGGCACGTAAAGAGCACCATTTGGGCATGGTTGTTGCCAGTACCACCAGACTGGCCCTCATGCCAGTGACATGTAAAAGCACCCACTACACTCTCGGAGTGGTTGGTGTTAGGAAGGGCATCCAGCTGTAGAAACTCTGCCAGATCAGACTGGAGCCTGGTGCTGCCATCTGGTTCACCAGTCCTCAGTCAAATCGTCCAACCCATGCTAGCATGGAAAGCGGACGTTAAATGATGATGATGATATATATATATATAGTGTAAAGACAACCTTTCAGTCTTGAATGATCATGAAATTGCACCTGGAAAATTCATCTCTGAGGCACAAGTCCGGGCAAGGTTGTTTATGGAAGACCAGCAGTCGCCCATGCATACCAGCCTCATCTCTCCAACACCACCAATGTTATCCAAGGGAAAAGCAAAGGGGCTGATACAGCTTAGCACCAGTGACGTCACAGCTCCTTCCTACAGCTGAGTGAACTGGATCAACATGAAATAAAGTGTCTTGCTCAAGAACACCACACGCAACCTGGTCTGGGTCTCGAACTCACTACCTCATGATTGTGAGCCTGGTACCTTCACTATATATATATATATAAACATCAACATGTATAAATAAATATACAGAGCTGACAAATTAAGTGACTCCCTTGGGCATTAAAACCTGGAAGTGAAATATGAATTTACGTACTATTCATTTTCCGAAATGGTACGGTATGATTTGAGGAAAATCTGGTTGCTACTTCTAGTAGATATGATGACCACACAGAGGTTCTCTTGTTTAGTCAGATATGAGAGTATGAGTATCAAAGTGTACATGCAAGGAAATAGAGTTTAATAACCCCCCAACCTTGGTGTAAACAAAAAAAAAATATAGAATGAGTAAAATTACCAATCTGAGGCCCAGTCGTAACTTTTCCAACTTGTTTCGCTCCCAATTTAATGGTTTCAGCTTGTACAGTGAATTCATATGTTTTATTCGCCTCAAGCTCCTTAGCATGGTAATATAATCTATCACCAGGTATGGTCAGCTGCACCATTTTCTTACCACCTGCTGCAAAATAAACATACAAAATAGAGAAAAATATATGGTTATAGTACTATAGAATGTTCCAAAAGCTTGTCAAAAAATGAGTAGAAAAAACTAATTGTTGCTGAAGATCAAAACAGATTATTGGTTCATTATTTACATTCGATGGATATTTGTTCTCATCTTCTTTGATTTTAACACAACGTTTCGGCTGATGTACCCTCCAGCCTACATCAGGTGTCTTGGGGAAATTTTGAACCTGGGTTCTCATTCCTAGGGTATTTTTCGATGTTATTATTATTATTATTATTATTATTATTATCGTTATCCTTATCATCATTATTATTATTATTATTATTATTATTATTCACGTCACTGAATAATAATAATAATAATAATAATAATAATAATAATAATATAATAATAATAATAATAATAATAACTATAATAATAACATTGAAAAATATTTTAGGAATGAGAACTCAGGTTCAAAATTTGCCCAAGACACCTGATAGAAGCTGGAGGGTATATCAGCTGAAACGTTGTGTTAGCAACAAACAAGATGAGGACAAATATCCGTCAAATGTAAATAATATAAATAGAGTCCTCATCTCTTAAATATAGAACTAGATTACTGGTTGTTGATTAGTTGGAGACAATTATGCTATGAAATATAAACCTGTAACACAAAAAGAAGTGCTGCAAAGTTTCTATAACAGTTAAGTTGCTAGGATATTCATATAATTTTCTTCAAGGACCAGGCGTGGCTGTGTGGTAAGAAGCTTGCTTTCCAACCACATGGTTCTGGGTTCAGTCTTACTATGTGGCACCTTGGGAAAGTATCTTCTGCTAGCTATAGCCTTAGGCCAACCATACTATGACAAATGAGTGATGAGTGATTTTAATGCTAGAAAAGGCAACTAACATACAGTGTGGTCAAGAGTAATAGGAAAGTGTGGAGGCACAATGGCCCAGTGGTTAGAGCAGTGGACTCGCGGTCATAGGATCGCGGTTTCGATTCCCAGACCGGGCGTTGTGAGTGTTTATTGAGTGAAAACACCTAAAGCACCATGAGGCTCCGGCAGGAGATGGTGGTGATCCCTGCTGTACTCTTTCACCACAACTTTCTCTCACTCTTACTTCCTGTTTCTGTTGTACCTGTATTTCAAGGGGCCGGCCTTGTCACTCTCTGTGTCATGCTGAATATCCCCGAGAACTACGTTAAGGGTGCACGTGTCTGTGGAGTGTTCAGCCACTTACACGTTAATTTCACGAGCAGGCTGTTCCGTTGATTCGGATCAACCGGAACCCTCATCGTCGTAACCGACAGAGTGCTTCCATGCCAATAGGAAAGTATGGGACAGGAATGATGAATGGAAGTGGTTTATGACTGCTGTCCTTTTGTCAACAGATTGATCTAACAATTACAAATACAAAAATCACCCGGAAACAGCCCCAGTCTGGTCATTAGCACATGCTGGACTGTTTTATAACTAAGAACAAGGATTGCAGTGATTTCAAATCAACCAGAACTCACCAAACCCCTGAGTGTTACTCAGATCACAGAATGGTTCAGAAAAAGGTATTTGTTAAACCATATGCAAAGAGGCCGCTGAGATCCAGTATACAACTGAGAATAAATGCTGCTTCTTTAAAAAAAACCCAGAAATGGCTATAAATTTTGAAATGCATTTTAAACTCAAAGCTTGCAGAAACAGAAGAATACAACAACCCTGAAGTGTTGTGCCACAATGTCTGTGACAGCATCAAATCATCTGCTGAAGTAACTCTAGGATTTATGAAATGCAAGGCCATGATTGGTTCAACAAGAAGAATTCTGAAAGCAAACCTCTCCTACAAACTTTGCACAAGAGATACAAGGTATGGATCTCAGACAAAAACTCACCAACACTCAAATATTCTTTCCAATGATTTTACACCATTAAGGTGTAAAATTCCATTTTCGTGCAAGGTATGAATCTCAGACAAAAACTCACCAACACTCAAATATTCTTTCCAATGATTTTACACCATTAAGGTGTAAAATTCCATTTTCGTACAAGGTATGAATCTCAGACAAAAACTCACCAACACTCAAATATTCTTTCCAATGATTTTACACCATTAAGGTGTAAAATTCCATTTTCATACAAGGTATGAATCTCAGACAAAAACTCACCAACACTCAAATATTCTTTCCAATGATTTTACACCATTAAGGTGTAAAATTCCATTTTCGTACTGATGGTCTATTAAGCATGAAAGGGCAAATTTTCAGATCAAAGAAAATGACCAAAGAAGGGATACTGCATGACTTTCTGTTTGTGGATGATTGTACTTTTATTTCTCACACACTTAAGGGAATTCAGAAAACAGTTGACAGGTTTTCTGTGGCAGCTCATGTATTTGGACTAACTATCAGCATCAAAAAGACTGAAGTTTTATTCTAAGCAAGGCTTGGGGCAGGACATACTCGACTCAAATGTGATAATAGACAACAAGCCACTCAAATGGGTCAGATTATTTAAATCTCTTGGAAGTACAATAAAGTTCAAGAGTACTTTTGATGGTGAAATCAATGTTAGAATATCTAAGGCTGCAAGTGCTTTTGGAAGACTTGGCCATCATTTGCAGGATGAACATGGGGTCAATCTGAAAACTGAAATAAGTGTATACAGATCTTGCATTTTGAGCACACTTTTGTATGGGGCAGAAGTATGAACCCCCTACTATAGACATATAAAGATACTTGTAACCTTCCATGAGTGCTGTTTGCACAATATATGCAACATAAAATGGTAAGATATGATATCGAGTGCCAGAGACTTAAAAAAATGATATCTCCAATATCCAAAGCATGCTGATGAGAATTTAGAGCAGATGGGTAGGGCATGCTGTTTGAATGAAAAATGGCCACATTCCAAAAATTCTTCTGTAAGTGGAGAGATATCGTGGCAAAGGAAGATCTGTCTTTAGGTGCAAGGATAAGTTGAAGCAATCATTACAATCTCTACAGCTTAACTTGATATCTTGAGAAGTCATTACCTAGATTGGATGCAAACCTAAATCTTTCCCAATGAATGAATGTGAACCTAAATCTGCTTTCATAACGAATGGATGTAGACATAAATCTGCTTTCCCAGTGAATGGATGTGAACCTAAATCTGCTTTCATAACGAATGGATGTAGACATAAGTCTGCTTTCACAATGAATGAATGTGAACCTAAATCTGCATGGTGCAAAATGTGTTACGATGCATCCAAACAATTTGAGTTGAAGAAAAAGAACAATAGAAGAACTATATCCTGCCACCGACAGACACATTTGCTCAATCCCAGGCAAAATCAAATCATTAACGTCTCCATTATGACTTCATAACAAAATCCATAACTGGGCTCAAATTACATTCACGCATCCATCATAAATAGATACACCTTCTTAGAGATTTTTCTTTCTTTCTTTCTTTCTATTACTCCCTTTAAGTTCTCTCCGTCAAATGCTCATGGGTCGAAACTGACAGGAGTGACCATCATCATTATTATTACACCAGTAGTGAGTTGGGTGAATGGGCAGAATTAGTAGTGCAATTATCATGAGAATTTGTTATGTACTGAATTTAAATCCTACCAAAGTCAGCCTTGGATTTCCTTCTGGGGTTGATAAAGTATCATTCAAATATTGGAGCTGATTTAATCTCCACAAATTGTGCTCTTGGGTCTATATTAGAAACAATAATTATACCTGTAATGTTATTGTTATTATATACCTTGAGTATTTACTGCACTTTGGTCTTGAGCTTTTCTGATGTGTTAAGAATATTCTGTATAATACATGTGCCATGCCTAGTGGCACTAATTTTGGAGTGTATAAATCTTAATGATTTGAGAAACATTAATTAACTATTTCTAGGTGGTCTCATGACCACATAGAAGCCCCCTGGCATGATTCAATTAATGCTCTCCTCCTTCAAGTTTGTAGGCTTGTATCATCATCATCCTTTAATGTCTGGTATGACTTGGATGGTTTCACCAGAGCTGCTAAGCAGGCGAGCTGCACCAGGTTCCATTCTGATTTGGCCTGGTTTCTATAGCTGGATGCCCTTCCTAATGTCAGCCATTTTACAGGGTGTGCTGGGTGCTTTTAACATGGTACCAGAATGATTGCTCATATGTGGCACTGGCATGAGTGTTTTTTATGAGACACCAGCGTAGGACTCTTGCAGGCCAATCCTCTTCATCAGGAGATGCAACTTTAAACTATGTAATAAACCATATTTTTTCTTCCACAAAGTTTCTGACCTTGTACCAATGTTATATATATATATATATAAACCTTATATACTGCCATAACTGAGCAGAAAAGCTAAAGCACTGGTCATCATAGTTTTTGGTTACACTTATTTTCACCCTGAGTTCAAATCACCCTTGATTTGACTTCAATGGCTGTTGTTATAAGGTTGTTGTTTAGCCCCAGGTGATCCTTATGTGAGCAAATCTGTAACAAACGGTTCCACTCCTGACTATTCCACCTCTTTCTATATTTAGGACTGTATAATTCAAAGTGTCCTTTCTTTTTTAAGACTGGAGAAAAAGTGGAAGCTGAAGGACTTTGGTTGTTGTTTCTAGCACCTCAAAGGACTGTATAAAGGCAACATCACTGATTATAACTGTTCTTGTACAAAAGAACTATGTATAAAAAGGAAAATCTCCAAAACTTCCAGTCATGATGACCACCTAATCTTATATTCAATAACATATTGAATGTATCCTTTTTTTAAAGATGGGTTCTTTGATTGGAAGGAGATTTGACAACTATTTCTAGTAGATTGAATGATCTCATAGAATCTCCATGGCTTTATTCAATTAACAATGCCCTACTCTATCAAATCTGTAGCCATGTCTCTATCTGAGAAGCACCATAGTCAACTGCTACAAAGGTAAAGGTGATGCCTTGGATGGAAATAAGTAAAGAGGTATCAAATTGTTGGATCAGGTGATGAAAGTCATGGAGAGAGTCATAGCCCAACTAATTGGGGAGCGAGTTAGTTTAGATGAGATGCAGTTTGGGTTTGTGCCAGGGAGAAGCACCACTGCACCACTGATGCTTCATTTCTAGTAAGACAGCTGCAGGGGAAACACTTAGCCAAAGATAAACCTCTGTACTTGGCTTTTGTTGACATGGAGAAAACCTTTGACAGGGTCCCCCGATCCTGTATCTGGTGCTCAATGTGGAAACTAGGGATAGATGAGTAGATTGTGAGAACTGTACAAGCCATGTACAGGGATGCTGTCAGTAAGGTGAGGGTTGGCAACGAGTATAGTGAAGAATTCAGGGTACAAGTAGGGGTTCACAAAGGATCAGTCCTCAGCCCCTTCTTGATAATGGAAGAATTCAAGACAGGCTGCCCCTGGGAGCCCTGCTATGCTGAAGACGTTGCTCTAATAGCTGAATCACTAACAGAACTAGAGAAAAAGTTTCAGGTGTGGCAGCAAGGTTTAGAATTGAAGGGCCTTAGAGATAACCTAGTAAAAATCAAAGTCTTAATAAGTAGGAAGGCAGACAAATCACTGATCCCTTCAGGCAGGTGGCCTGTTTGATCTGTAGAAAAGGCATAGGTAGGAACTCCATAAGATGTACCAGGTGTAAGCAATGGACACATAAAAGGTGCGGCAATATTAGAGGAAGGTTAACAGGGAAGATAGTTTTTGTATGTGGAAAGTGCATAGGTACAATAAACACTGAAAATGTACAGAAAATAAGATTCCATCACATGCAAGGGAGAAAGCTAGAAGTAGATGATAGCTTCCTTTACCTTGGTGACCAAGTCAGTAGCAGAGGTGGATGCTCTGAGAGCATAGCTGCTAGAATAAGAATAGGCTGGGCAAAGTTCAGACAGCTCCTACCTCTGCTGGTAACGAAGGGCCTCTCGCTCAGACTGAAAGGTAGACTGTATGACGCCTGTATGTACACAGCCATGCTACATGGCAGTGAAACATGGGTTGCAACTGCTGAAGACATGTATAGTCTTGTAAGAAATGAATCCAGTACGCTTCACTGGATGTGTAATGTCAGTGTGCATGCACGACAGAATGCAAGCATGCTGAGAGAAAAGTTGGACATAAGCATTAGATATGGTGTGCAAAAGAGACGACTATGCTGGTATGGATGAGGACAGCAGAGTGAAGAAGTGTTGCACTCTGTTGGTGGAAGGAACCTGTGAAAGAGGTAGACCTAGGAAGACATGGAATGAAGTGGTGAAGCATGATCTTCAAATGTTGCGCGTCACAGAGGCAATGACAAGCGACCAAGAGCTATGGAGATATACCATGCTTGAGAAGACCTGCCACGCTAAGTGAGATTGCCATTGTGGCTGATGCCAGTGTCACGTGGCATCAGCCCATTAAAAGCACCCTTCATTTGTTGGGTGATATGCTGTGCTTGTGAAGCCCTGTTGAACCGAGTGAAATTGTAGTTGTGGCTGATGTCAGTGCTAGTGGCATATAAAAAATACCATAGCCGCAGGAGTGGCTGTGTGGTAAGTAGCTTGCTAACCAACCACATGGTTCCGGGTTCAGTCCCACTGCGTGGCATCTTGGGCAAGTGTCTTCTGCTATAGCCTCAGGCCGACCAATGCCTTGTGAGTGGATTTGGTAGACGGAAACTGAAAGAAGCCTGTCGTATATATGTATATGTATGTGTGTGTGTGTGTGTGTGTGTGTTTGTCCCCCTAGCATTGCTTGACAACCGATGCTGGTGTGTTTACGTCCCCGTCACTTAGCGGTTCGGCAAAAGAGACCGATAGAATAAGTACTGGGCTTACAAAGAATAAGTCCCGGGGTCGATTTGCTCGACTAAAGGCAGTGCTCCAGCATGGCCGCAGTCAAATGACTGAAACAAGTAAAAGAGAGAAACGAGTAAGTGTTTGGACTCATGGAGGCAGTGACAGGTGACCAAGACCCTTGGCAATATACTGTGCTGGTGTTGACCGGTCAAGCCAAGTGAGACTGTAGTCATGGCTGATGCTGATGTCAGATCAATAGCACCCATGCCAGTGGCATGTCAAAATGTGCCCACTGCAGTCTTGGAGTGAGTGATTGGCATTAGGAAGAGCATCCAATTGTAGAAACCTTCCCAAATCAGATTGGAACCTGGTGCAGCTCCCTGGCTTACCAGTTTTCAATAAACTCATTCAAACCATGCCAGCATGGAAAGCGGACATTAAAGGATGATAAGCATGATGGTGAAGATGGCAAGCTGGCAGAATCATTAGCACACTGGGTGAAATGCTTAGTGGTATTTCGTCTGCTGCTACATTCTGAGTTCAAATTCCACTGAGGTCGACTTTGCCTTTCATCCTTTTGAGGTTGATAAATTAAGTACTAGTGAAACCCTGGGGTTAATATAATCAACAAGCCCCCTCCTCCAAAATTTCAAGGTTTTGTGCCTTTAATAGAAAGGATTATTATTATTATTATTAAGGCAGTGAACTGGCAGAATTGTTAGTACGCTGGGTGAAATGCTTAGTGGTATTTCGTCTGCTGCTACATTCTGAGTTCAAATTCCACCGAGGTCGACTTTGCCTTTCATCCTTTTGAGGTTGATAAATTAAGTACTAGTGAAACCCTGGGGTCAATATAATCAACAAGCCCCCTCCTCCAAAATTTCAAGGTTTTGTGCCTTTAATAGAAAGGATTATTATTATTATCATTAAGGCAGTGAACTGGCAGAATGGTTAGCATGCTGGACAAAATACTTCCCAGCATTTTGTTTATCTACATTCTGAGTTCAAATTCCACTTGACTTTGCCCATCAATCTTTTTGGGATCTTTAAAATAAGTACCAGTAGCGCATTGGGGTTGATGTAATTGACAAGCCTCCTCCCTCAAATTTCGTCATCATCAGAGGCCATTCTTTCAGTGTGGTTCTTGCTTAAAGCTTCGTGTTTTGCTTTGTCCCTCCACCATTCCAAGCTCAAATCTTACTGAAGTTGACTTTGCAAATCAGGGTTTTATAGAAATATGTATCAGTCACAACCTTTGTTTTAAGATTGATAGGCACAGGAGTGGCTGTGTGGTAAGTAGCTTGCTAACCAACCACATGGTTCCGGGTTCAGTCCCACTGCGTGGCATCTTGGGGAAGTGTCTTCTGCTATAGCCCTGGGCCAACCAAAGCCTTGTGAGTGGATTTGGTAGACGGAAACTGAAAGAAGCTTGTCGTATATATGTATATATATATGTATGTGTGTATCTGTGTTTGTCCCCCTAGCATTGCTTGACAACCGATGCTAGTGTGTTTATGTCCCCGTCACTTAGCGGTTCGGCAAAAGAGACTGATAGAATAAGTACTGGGCTTACAACAGAGTAAGTCCCGGGGTCGATTTGCTCGACTAAAGGCGGTGCTCCAGCATGGCCGCGGTCAAGATGACTGAAACAAGTAAAACAAAAAAAAAGAGAGAGAGTAAAAGAGTAAATGAATTTGTTTCCCCATCTCTCTCTCTCTCTCTCTCTCTCTCTCTCTCTCTCTCAAAACTAAAAAGTAAAAATTTCACAAATTAAGAAGCCAAGGATATCATTATTTTTAGAGTGTTGTTGTTGTTGTTGCTTAAAATACTAATGATTATATTTTTAATTATCTGGCAGTTAAGCTTTAAAATAAATTAGATGTTAGAGGATTTTCCTGAATCTCAGGAGAATAAGCAAACACACACACACACACACACATATGCACACACACACACACACACACATATGTACACACACACGCATGCACACACACAATAAATTCATTATCTCAAAGTACAGTGCAGGGCTCGCAAAATAGTGCAGGTAAAGAAGATAGGAAGAACTTCAAGATTGTTACCATCAGTATATTTCTGGGAAAATATGACATGGTAGTATCTTATCAATCCATTTGGTTCACTTGGTTCCGACCAGCTGACATTGAGTGAGTGTAGCATGATGTTATAGAACTTCAATTTGCCAGGTGCTCCAGGTGCTATAATTCATATATATAAAGAGATTAAATTTTAGTTTGGCAAAACATCAAAGAAGGATTATAATTATATTTAGAGATGGGTTTGTTTGGCTAGTGATTTGAGCTGAAACTGAATTGAGATGGAGATCAATTACATCATGACAGAGATATGATAGGTATTTAAAATATGTATGAAGTGTAAAGGAATAGCTTTAATCATCAAGTTGTAGATACATGTCAAAACTTTTTTGACATCTAGTAAATAGTATACAATGAATGTACATATTCTGTACCCAGTTAGTTCTGCCGTCATTTTCCTTAGAAGTAATTTGAAAACCAACACATAATTAACTGCCTTATATTGCATTGACCAGGGCATGAGCATTCGCTTGCCTGGAGACAAGAGTACAGCTGTGAGCATGTGTTTCTGCCTCAATAGCTGTCATCAGCTTGTTTTCCCTTATCACCAGACATTCAGATTATATTTTTCTTAAATATGTCAATTCAGAATCTTTTTACTTCTTGAATTTATCACTTCTTTCTCATTCACAGTTACTTGCAAATTCTCTGAGACATTTGTCCTTTTTTCTCTCAAAAGGAAGATAATTTCCCCAAATTAAGAATTTATCTTGAATGTTGTTTAATATATCTTTATTCAACTTTGTTGTCCACATTAAAAATTGACATTTAGAGATGAAATAGCAACGTTAAGGCAGAATCTTACCTCCTTCTTTTGTGCGTACAATAACAGGTTTTGTTAAGGGACCCTGACCTGCTGTAGTGAAGGCACACACAGATATAGAATATTCTGTATACATTTTCAATTTTACAAGGGAAACTTGCAGCTTTAATGATGTTATTTCTTTTCGGTCGACACTTTTGTTCTTGAAAATACGGTGGTAGATAACCTAGAGAAAAGGAAAAAGTAATAGTAAACCAATTCATTTAAAATTTGACCTTGGAAGTGTGTTGAAAGAATGGTAGAAAATATACATGAAGAATGAACAAGTAATGGAAGACGACAAAAAGAAAGAAGGAATGAGTATAAAGGTGAAATTGGATACTGAAGAAAGAACAGCTGATATGTGTGTTGACATGCTTATTCATTTAACCAAAAATATATGAAGGAATATGAATATTTTTGTAAACACGTGTGTGTGTGTGTTTATAAATTAAATGGTAGTTTCATAATTCAAAGGAAATCTACTCAATCTATGATTGAGTAAAGAACTTTATTTTCTCTTTTAGTCTGGTGCAAAATGTAAATAGCAGTAGTTTCCTTTGAATCTATTATAATTTGATTTCTGTATATGTCACCTTAGTGTTATGCACTAATAACATTGTAATATGCAATACCACAGAACGGAGTAAGGCACCCACCGATTCCACTTGACGTATTCCCAAATACACTACCAACAACTGTAGCCAATCCAAAACAACTTCCCAACAATTTCCTCTGACTCCATGAACTCACAAATGACACCTTTTGACTCCTCACCTGTGATTCCTCACCTCTTGCTCTCAGTCAAACACACTGCTACATATACAAGTTCAGCTAGTCCATTCTCACAGCGGGGGGTGTCATAACATCTACCCTTTTGAGATTTGACTTCTGTAGGAAATGCAACATGTTTATTTAATTTTATTCTTTTTCTTTTTCCTCATCACCTTTCCCTTTTTTGAGATTTTAATTTCCTCAGGGGTCTTAATACTTCTTTTGCTTAGGGACTATTTCTAGTTGTTCTGTTTGTTTAAGCTTTCTATTGCTAACCTGCCAAAGCTCAACCTCTTTTGGTGTTGGAACATCGAACAGGCCAACAAACTTCCATTGGTATTTCTTCTCTTTCTTAGATATTTCTAGTCAACTGGTTCAAATGTCGTTTGTGCTCTCCTAATTAACCTTTTGTTATATACATCATATTGTCTTTTCTTTTTGTCACTATACCTATTTCTTTATTACCCACAAGGGGCTAAACACAGAGGGGACAAACAAGGACAGACATAGGTATTAAGTCGATTACATCGACCCCAGTGCGTAACTGGTACTTATTTAATCGACCCCGAAAG
This sequence comes from Octopus sinensis, assembly GCF_006345805.1. Lineage (NCBI taxonomy): Eukaryota > Metazoa > Mollusca > Cephalopoda > Octopoda > Octopodidae > Octopus > Octopus sinensis. Next base: position 44,981,373 of record NC_042997.1, read on the forward strand.
GATAAAAGGCAAAGTCGACCTCGGCGGAATTTGAACTCACAACGTAATGCAGACGAAATACCGCTAAGCATTTCGCCCAGCATGCTAACGTTTCTGCCAGCTCACCGCCTTTTGTCACTATACCATCCTCTCAACCTTGTCTTCCATTCTTATATATTTTGAAATGAACTTTATCTCCCACATTAAAACACTTTGTTGTGATTCTTGGGTTTTCCCTATAAGTTTTTTTTTTATAGGTAACAGCTTATCAAAAATTGATTTTATCTTCCAGGTAAACATCAGCACTACGGGGGAAACTTTGCTGAACAAGTGCTTAGGTTACCCTGTAAACTCTTCATCATCATCATCATTTTTCAACCGTGGTCAAGACAACGGAATTTACCATGCTACGCCAGACTTCACGGTCCATCATAGCATTACGGAGGTCCTGTTTCTGGATGCCTGTATCCCTGGAGATTACATCAGGGTAGGAGAGTGTGCTCCCTCTGGTATTGCGAGTAGATGGCTTCCAGAGGAGAAGAGTAGAAATTACTTCTTTTTCAGCTCTACAACAATGTCCAGCAAACTGGAATATCCTACCTTTCACAAGAGATGACACAGGTGGTAGTTTCCCATATATTTGCATTTTGGTTGGATGGCGCCTCCACGAGAGATTTTGAGGTTAAGAATTGCAGTTAGTGCTACATCATTGCCTAATTCATTTCCTGATTTTTTTTAGTGCTTGCTTAAATGTATCTATGAACCTTTCTGCTTCCCCATTTGATCTTGAGTGGTATGGCAGAGTAGAGATGTGATTGACTGCACACTTCTCACAGAAATTTTAAAATTTGTACCCCAAAAACTGTGTTCGTTATCTGATACTATGGTGTCCAGAACACAGTGTTATGCAAAAAGTTCACGAAAGAGCCTTATTGTTACCTTTGAGGTTGGTTGACAGCATTTACATATCTCCGGCCATTTGGTATAGCTGTCTATAATGATCAGATAATATGCACTGTTTAATGTCCAGCAAAACCTATATGTGGCCTGGACCACAGACTGTCTGTCTTGGGCCATGATTGGAATTTCACTGGGAGTGACTTTGCTATGAGAACACAACTTCTGCAGGATTTCACCACTTGTTCCAATATCATGGTCCACAGTAGGCCAATACACGTAACTACTCATTAATGATTTCACTCTTGAAATCCCTGGGTGTCCCATATGAAATTCACTTAATACACGCTTTTGTAGCGCAGCTGGCACCACAGCTCTTTGAGCATACATCACACAGAGAAAAATAGTTCCTCATTTTGGCTTGTATATAAATATACTAACCTCCACCCACACCAATGTATACACACAAGCACACACACACACATATCATTCATCCCATTTTTTTACACACACAAAATTAACTGTAAAAGAGAGAGAGAGAGAGAGAGGAGGAGGGAGATTACATTTTGAAGAATATGCATATTTTCCATGCAGAATAGTTTAATAGAATATGTAAATCAGGTATTGCAATAGGAGCAGTACAATATAGTTTGGGTCACTTTGCAAAGCTAATTATAGAACTTACTTTATAGCCAGATATTTCGCCGTTTTGAGTACTTTTCAAGGGTGGTGACCAGGAAACTTTGATTTCTGAACCACTTACAGCTACAGATGTAACATTCAACGGTGCAGCAGATGGCGCTGAAGTCATTTAGAAAGAAAAACAAGAAAAAAAAAACAAACATTTAATTCATTAACAAAAAATAAATAAATAAATAAATTTCTTCCATTGGTACATAGCCAGAAATTAGTAGGAGAAGGTATAATTAATTAACTCAAACATTATACTTAATTAACTGAAACCTAATTAACTCCCACTTAATAAATGTCAAGAATTTTATTTTATTGACCTAAAAGGAATGGAATATGATGTGAACTTTGTGAGGACATATAAAAAACTAGAACATAAATAAAGTACTTTAAAGTACCTAATAAAGTAAATATTAGGGTCCGGTGAAACTAGTGTCTGCAATTGGCAGTTAGTGAGTAGAAACAGTCCAAAAGTTTGCTGTTTTGGGCAGTCCCCCCTTTTGTTGGAGAAGTGTTAGACTTTGCTTCTTCATTCTGACTTAATTTTTTAATTCCATTTTTGGATTTTAAGTTAGTTGGTCTTGCTGTCTTACATTTCTGAGGAGAAGAAGAAGAAGGAGGAGGAGAAGGAGAAAGAGAAGAAGGAGAAGAAGAAGATGATGAAAAAGAAAACGAAGATGATGAAGACGAAAAAGAAGACGAAGAAGAAGGAGGAGGAGGAGAAGAAGATGATGAAAAAGAAAATGAAGATGATGAAGACGAAAAAGAAGACGGAGAAGAAAAAGAAGAAGAAGAAGAAGACGGAGAAGAAGACGGAGAAGAAAAAGAAGAAGAAGAAGAAGACAGAGAAGAAGAAGACAGAGAAGAAAAAGAAGAAGGAGAAGAAGAAGACAGAGAAGAAGAAGACAGAGAAGAAAAAGAAGAAGGAGAAGAAGGAGAAGAAGGAGAAGACGGAGAAGAAGAAGACGGAGAAGAAAAATAAGAAGAAGGAGAAGAAGAAGACGGAGAAGAAGGAGAAGAAGAAGAAGAAGAAGAAGAAGAAGAAGGAGAAGAAGAAGAAGACGGAGAAGAGGAAGACGGAGAAGAAAAAGAAGACGGAAAAGAAGAAGAAGAAGAAGAAGAAGAAGACGGAGAAGAAGAAGACGGAGAAGAAAAAGAAGACGGAGAAGAAGAAGAAGAAGAAGACGGAGAAGAAGAAGATGGAGAAGAAAAAGAAGAAGAAGAAGAAGAAGACAGAGAAGAAGAAGACAGAGAAGAAAAAGAAGAAGGAGAAGAAGGAGAAGAAGGAGAAGAAGAAGAAGAAGAAGAAGAAGGAGAAGAAGAAGACGGAGAAGAAAAAGAAGACGGAGAAGAAAAAGAAGACGGAGAAGAAGAAGAAGAAGAAGAAGAAGAAGAAGAAGAAGAAGACGGAGAAGAAGAAGACGGAGAAGAAAAAGAAGACGGAGAAGAAGAAAGAAGGGAGGAAAGGAGAGAAGAAAGAAGAAGAAGAAGAAGAGGAGAAGAAAAGACGGAGAAGAAAAGAAGACGGAGAAGAAGAAGAAGAAGAAGAAGAAGAAGAAGAAGAAGAAGAACCGGAGAAGAAGGACGGAGAAGAAAAAGAAGACGGAGAAGAAAAGAAGAAGAAGAAGAAGAAGAAGAAGAAGACGGAGAAGAAGAAGACGGAGAAGAAAAAGAAGACGGAGAAGAAGAAGAAGAAGAAGAAGAAGAAGAAGGAGAAGAAGGAGAAGAAGACGGAGAAGAAAAAGAAGACGGAGAAGAAGAAGAAGAAGAAGAAGAAGAAGAAGAAGAAGAAGAAGAAGACGGAGAAGAAGAAGACGGAGAAGAAAAAGAAGACGAAGAAGAAGAAGAAGAAGAAGAAGAAGGAGAAGAAGGAGAAGAAGACGGAGAAGAAGAAGACGGAGAAGAAAAAGAAGACGAAGAAGAAGAAGAAGAAGACGAAAGGAGAATAAGGAGAAGAAGACTGAGAAGAAGAAGACGAGAGAAGAAGAAGAAGACGGAGAAGAAAAAGAAGACGGAGAAAGAAGAAGAAGAAGAAGAAGAAGAAGAGAATAGAACGAAGAAGAGAAGAAGAAGAAGACGAAGAAGAAGAAATACGAAGAAGAAGACGAAGAAGAAGACGGAAAGAAAAAGAGAAGAAAGAATGGAGATAAAAAGAAGAAGATACGGGAGAAGAAAAAGAAGAAGAAGACGGAGAAGAAGAAGTGGATGAAGAAGAAGAAACAGCAGCAGCAAATTTAGTGGGGAAGATTTAGTCAACTACATCCACTCCGGTACTTGATTGGTGCTTTATTTTATGGCACTTAAAAAGAATGAAAGACAAGGTTGACATCGGTGTCATTTGAACTCAGACTGTGCAAAACCAGAAAAAAAATATCACATTGTTTGCATAGAATTCCATGCTTAATCCTGCTTCATACCCTCAGTAAATTCCTTCTACGATATTTGTTGTTCTGATGAACTTTCTTGATATAAGTGCTATAAACAGTGATTTTGACCGTTATGCAAAGGGAGCAGGCATATGCGATCTTATTGGATTGTTTCTACTCGATACATTAGGTAAGACCTTTCCTGACATATATTTCACCATCTACAAAGATGATGCCCTCGTTTTAATACAAATGGACCAGCACAGGATCGATTTAGGAAGGATATTATCCCTCTCTCTCTTTCGGAGAGGCACAAGCACCTACACGCACATATACACACACGGCAGTAACTTCCGCCTGCCGAATTCAATCACAAAGCTTCGGTTGGCTCGGGGCTATAGTGGAAGACACCTACCCAAAGTGCCATGCAGTGGGACTGAACCCGAAACCATGTAGCTAGGAAGCAAGCTCCCTAACCACACAGCCATGCACACGCCTATTTAATGAAAAACCTCGGACTTAGTATAACTATAGATACCAACCTGACGGTTGTCAATTTCCTAGACGTTTCCTTAGATCTTAATAAGAACAGTTATAAGCCTTATAGGAAGCCCAATGATAGACTTGGTTATATTAATGTAGGTTCATGCCATCCCCCTATAGTATTCAAAAATTTAGTTAAAAATATTAGTAAGAGGATTTCTAGCCTTTCCTCCGATAAGGACATTTTTAATAGCGTTGTTCCAGTATATAATAAGGCTCTAAAAGATAGTGGTTTTAGTGAAGAAATAACCTTTACACCTGTTACTAGCCCAACAATAAAGAAGAGGAGAAATAGAAATAGGAAGATCATCTGGTTCACACCTCCCTACTCACCCAAGGTGACCTTCAATACAGGCAAATATTTCTTAGCACTGATAGATAGAGATTTTCCAGTTAACTATACTTACAGGAAGCTCTTCAATAAACACAACTTTAAAATTAGCTTCAGCTCAACTACCAATTTTAAAAATATAATCACACACAACACACAAAAACCACAATATGAAAACAGCTGTTCATGCAGGAATAAAAAATTGTGCCTGCTAAATGGAGCTTGCATGTCCAAGACCATCATCTATGAAGCTACCATGGACTCTATACCCACTAAAGACACGGTTTCGACCACCTAATATGTAGGCCTTACAGAGGGCAATTTCAAGGCCAGGTTCAATAACCATACCTTGAGCTTTAGGCTCTGGGACAAAAGGAAAACGACAAAATTATCCAATCATATATGGTCCTTAAAAAATAAAGGTGTCAGTTACAACATCCATTGGAAGATTTTAGCCAAATGTAAGCCCTACACCAACGGCAGTGGAAAGGGCGGCCTATGCAACATGGAAAGATGGCTCATCTGGAAAAGTAGTTTAGACCCTGCTACATGTCTAAACTCAAGGGCAGAACTTTTCGGCTCATGCCCATATGTGACCAAATTTTCGTTACATTTTTGGTCCCCCCAAGACTACAGATAGAGTTTGCTTTCTATATTATGGCCATGCACAAGTTTTTTTATCTCATTATACCTTTTACTTTTATTTTTTCATATATTTTTATATATATATTATAGAGAATTTGGTTTATAGATATATTTTTTTACAAATAATTTTTTTCTGTACTCTACCTTCCACCTTGCATCTTTCCTTGTGCCTATATAGACGTGTATATGGGAATCATTCGTATGCACATGTGGATGTGTACGGGTATGTATGTATATAGATGTGTGCATGCGTATATAGATGTGTGCGGGTATGTGCATGTATGTATATATATGATCGCCATGTTGATTCGTTAGTTACTGCACGCATTTTTTTTCTCTCCTTCTTTCTGTGTTTTTTTTCTCTCTGTGTATCTTTCTGTTGAAGAGCGTAGGCTCGAAACGTTAAAGACTTGTTTTATTTATATTTCCTGAGCGCCATACTAATACAATTGTTTGTTTGTTTCCCACCAGCCTTCGTCTTTTGTCTATTTTCATAAAGCTTCCCGTTATATATATATATATATTATATATATATATATATATATATATATATATATATATATATATATATATATATATATATATATATATATATATATATATATATATATATATATATAAGTAGGTGAATGAATTATCCTATGTTTATCGTCAGTATGGAAAATTCACTGATAGTCACTGTGGCTTGAACAATTAGCTTTACGTCCACCCCACTTCTATAGAGAAATTCTTTCCTAAGCCTTCGAACATTCTTTCAATCAATGTACCCTTCCCTCTCCACTTGTTCCCTACCTATTATTACTTTATCCTTTCTCTTCCTACTATCTATTTTTGACGTCAATTCTTCTAACTGTTTTTTAAAAAAAACACTCATTATCGCTTTGTTTACCATGTAGGCAATCATCAAAATTTTTGTTTGTCTTGTTGTCCAGAGAGGCTCCCTTTCTTTCCTGATGAGAAGATTGCATAATGCACCCTTTATTTCTTTTGGAATGAAAACATGCTGTCTTCGAAACATGTGTCGAGAGTAAAGGAATTTTGTTAACATCTTTGTTCGACTCCATTCTTTCATTTATTTATATATATATATATATATATATATATATATAACAATATTACAGTAGCCAACATTACAATAACCAATAATAAGCTCCAGTTGAGAAACATTGCTCCAGCATGAGAATAACTTCTTCCCTTTCTCCCACCAGTCATAGACACTGCCTTCCTGCCAGACTAAAATATAAAATATAAAGAATGCTAGAGGAGACAGCAACAGCGAAAAGATAAAACTAGGTAATATTCTCTTGAACAATACTTACGTGCATAGCCTACAAAATACATAACAGGTTTACTAGTTGGTCCATTTCCTTTCTTATTGTAGGCCAAAATCCGAAATTCATATGTCACAAACTTGTCTAAGTCAGTGAGCTCTTTCCATATTGTGCTTGAATTAGGATCAAATGATACTTTGACTTTGAATTCTGCATTATTTTCTTTACAATATTCAACAATGTATCCCTTCAGAATGCCATTCCAGGAACTTTTAGTAGGTGGCTGTAAAAGATTATATTCAAAATAGTTATACTGCATTTCAGTGTCCTGTGGAGGTAAAGGTGAAATATTCTTCAAGTGGATATGACACTGGGGAATAAATCGTGCTTTGTATGTTCAAATCTATAACACTGTCCTGTTCACTCAGAGCAGGACATTTTATTTTATACTCAGTGAATTAATTCACCAAGCATTTGTTACTATGACTGAGAACAAAGGAAAATTATTTGCAATAGACTAGCATCCTATCCAGGAGAAGATTTGTCTCTCATTCATTTCATGCTGTGAAAACAAGAATCATGTACAAGTCCAATGGGATTCTGAGGTTCATAAAATGATTAACTTCATAGCAAAACAAGACCTTGCCCATTATTTGGACAGGTGATCTCATATGGTATGGAGAAGAAAAACAAAAAAGAACAAGATTATTTCAATTGATGTACTTTGAATAATAATGTACTAAATACTGAAAGTATTCACACAACAAGACTGAAGTTGGGGTTAATGTTTAGTCCATAGTCACAACTGACTGAGCCAGCCTATTAAAAAGAGCATTCCAGTCATGACCATCCCATCTTTTTAAGGTATATTATCTGGTGTGGTCTAAACTTATTTAAGTTGGAATGATGTCATTTTAAATGAAGTTTGGGGTTTCTATTTCAAGAAGGTTGACTTGCTCACAGAGAAGTTGCCTTCCAAGCAAATTTTAAGTGATGAGGTGTGATGACAAGAAATATATATATATACACCAGAGTAAGCACATAAATGTGAAACAAGGTGGAAAAAAGAGTACTCAAATACCAGAGGTAGAGTTATATACTTTATTTAAAAGCTGACATATTTTTAACAAAACTGTCCGATGAATGGGAATGTGAAACTCTGAGTAACAGCTTTTGTTATATTTCTACTGCCTTTGAATAAAGTATATATATATATATATATATATATATATATATATATATATGTATATATATATATATATTTTATATATATATATATATATATCTCTTATTATAAAAGGCAGATTTTATCTGCCTCCCTTTGGGAGTTATAGAAATCTACAATATAGGATTTCTTCAATTAGAGAGAGAGGGAGGGAGGGAGGGAGACATTGCAATTTGTTAATTGAACACAACTGACAGACATTTTCCCTCTCCTTACACACACACAGAGGTAGATAGACAAATAGATATGTTTCTTTATTAGCCACACAGGGCTGCACACAGATAGAACAAATTACAAGGTAGAGCTTTTCTTTTGAAGGTTTAAAAAAAAAAAAAAAAAAAAAAAAGGAAGGGGGATTTTCGATCAAAAGGGATCGTAAAAGGAGTGAAAGAGGACAAAAAAAGGGGAGGTTAAAAAAAAAAAAAAAAAAAAAAAAAAAAAAGGGGGAGAGGAAAAAAATTGATCAATAGGGATCGTTATCACAGAAATGTCAATATGAAGTGTAAAGGGGAGGACAGGTGAGGTTTACCCGTGGAAAGAAAAGCCTACGGAAAAGACCACGGTAACCTCGGTCAATGAAGTCACATTTTATATTTCTTTTTTTTTTTTTTTCTTTTTTTTTTGCAAATAAGCAACTCTCTGTTTTCGATTTCTGGGTTCATAGGACTATGCTCAAGGTGGCTTCGTCATTCATACGTGCCATTCTTGCTACATTCACCCATCTTTTTTTAAAACATTCGCTAGACAAAACTTGCCTCTCTACTCTCACTTTCCTTTTCAAGTGGTACTTGAAGAAGTTGATGAGAGATTGACCAGAGAGGAAAGTGTTTGTCTCCAATCCTTTCAGACGCGTCCACCAGATACATTCTTTCGCCATAGCCACAAGGATGATGAAAATAGCTCTTCCTTCCCGTTTGAAGGAAGGAGGCGTGACAATATTGACGATAGACTCAGCTGATAAACCGACTCGTCCCACACGTGACAGCAGTTGTTCGACATAAGCCCACAGGTCGGAAATTGTTGGACACTGAACGAGTGCGTGCAGAACGGTTTCGTCGCTCTGACCGCATCTCGGGCAGGTCGGCCCCGTGTTTCTCGAGCCGTGTCTGTAGAGCTTATCCCGAACGGGTAGCGCTTCTCGGTAGCACTGCCAGGCCAGGGATCTCTGGAAGTTGTCCATGGGCCCTGGCCCGAAAGTCGTCCCGAACAGGCGGGTCAGGTACTCCTCGTCGACGTCCAGGTTCGCCCCGAGCTCGTCGTCGTACCTCCCCTCCACTAAACCCCTATAGAATGCTTTGGTTGTGTTGAAGTCACTTAAGGTCGACCCAGGACGGCAGAGTTGCTTGAGAGCAACGCGACACTCGCGGTGCCATTCGCCCTTCCTCGGCCTCTTTTTGATCCACGACTGCAGTTCGGTCATGGAGACGAGCTGCGGGAAAGCGTGCCTCACAAACGGCGACCACACCTGTTCACCGTCGTCTACATAGAGCCAGAGATGTCGCAGTCTCAGCGCGTGTCTGCGCATCATCAACCACGGCATGCCCAGCCCTCCTTTTAACGGGTGTTGACAGCAAATGGATCGCCTGACCATCGGGACGCATCCTTTCCACAAGAAGCGAAAGAGGATGCGTTGTAGTTTGGTGATGGTAGGGTCGGGACAAGGTACGACGGTCAGGCGGTAGTAGATGACGGACGCGATGTACGTGTTCGCCACCTCCGCTCGACCTTTTAGGGACAGTTTCCTCTCGGCCCATTGCCGGGCGAGAGTGACCACCCTACTCGTTATCTCGTTCCAGTTCTTCTCCACTTGGAGGTCCGGACCAAACCAGACCCCGAGCAACTCAACCGGGCCGTCGGTCCAGCGTCCCACGACGGAGGCGCTGGTGGACGGCATGGGCTTGCTTCTCCAGGTGCCTAGTCGCAAGCCCACTGACTTTTCCCGGTTGATTTTCGCTCCTGTCACCGCTTCGTAGTTTTTCAGTGTCTCGCCGACCAGCTCGATGTGCTCGTGGCTAGACACTATGACGGTGACATCGTCCGCGTATGCAGACACGCTCGTCCCGCATCCCAATTCTCGCGGGATGCCCCTTAGAGTCGCCAGCTTCCGCAGTAGTGGCTCAAGAGTCAATACGTATAGAAGCGCCGAGAGGGGGCATCCCTGACGGACCGAACGTGCAATGTCGAAAGGTCTCGATAGATGTCCATTTACGCGAATTACCGAACGGATGCCTCTGTACAAGGCAGCTATCCAGCCGCGGAAGACGGGCCCGAAACCAGCCGCTCTCAGGACTGCCTCCAAGTATCGATGGTCCACCCTATCAAAGGCTTTCGATTGATCCAAGTTGATCAGGGCCCCACCCATGCCAGGTTCGTTAACTACCCTGTCTATGATGTAGCGCATCAGATGGAGGTTGTCATGGATGGTCCGGCCTGGCACGGCGCATGTTTGCGCCTTGTCGACCAGTTTCTCGATGACAAGCGCCAACCTCTTGGCTAGCACCTTGGCCAAAATTTTCAAGTCTGCATTAAGCAGAGTGATGGGCCTAAAGTTATCTATTACATTTCCCTTGTTTGGATCTTTCTTCAGCAGTGTTACGGCTCCTCGGCTCACAAAACCAGGAATGCTCCCGTTTTGCTGCCAGTTGCAGTACACCGCCGCCAAGAGATCTCCAAACAAGTCTGGCATACAATTGTAAAGCTCGTAGGGTAGACCATCCAAACCCGGTGATTTGTCCCTCGAGCATTCTGCCATCGCTTCCCGCACTTCCGCCGCCGTGATGGCACCTTCGCAGCATCCTGCCTTTCTTGTCGAGAGTCGTGGTAGGCTATGTAGGTAGGCACTGAAGTCCACCCTACGTTCTTGTCCTCCACTCGTTCCGAACAGTCGGGCAAAATGCTGCTGAAAGGCCTCACACATTTTACTTGGCTCGAGCAATTCGCGCCCCTGTTCATCTACCAGTGACCGAATGGTGGCTTTGTTGCCCTGTTGCGCCTCTGCCACCCGGGCCTCTCTCGCGGCTCCAACACCTTCGTTCCTTAGAGCACGCATCCTAGCTCTGACAGCACATCCTTCGTGTTTGGCGTTGAAGTGTTGGTCGAGGGCCAACCTCGCCGCCAAAACGTCGGATGCGATGCCGCTTCTAATTGCCTCTTCTAGCTTCTTAACTAGCTCACCCTCTACTCTATTTCTATCTATGGCTAGTGCTTTGCTGTACCTAATCGCTTCTGCTTTTACTGCTCTCTTGAGGGCAAACCACCATTTGTTGTTGATGATGGCTCCCGTCAAAGCCCTCTTTACTAGTGTGCTAATCCGGTCTCTGAAAACTTGTCTCGATGGGAAAGACGCGTTAGTTTCCAGTATCCGGGACCCTGCCTAAGTGTCTTACCTAAGTCTAGCGTACATGTCACAAGTTTGTGATCCGTGTAGCTGACTATGTGGAATTGTGGACATCCTATGCTATCTCTATCTACTGTCCTACACAGTATCCTATCTAGATACGATCTCGACGACCCGATGCGGTTGCTCCATGTCCACGTTGGCGCATTCGGGTGGTCTAGTCGGAACCTGTCAGACAGTTGAAAGCGTCTGAGCAGGTCTCTGAGGCATTTGCATCCCCGTCTATTCCTATCTCTACCCACGTAGTCTACATGCGTGTCCAAGGTAGCATTCCAATCCCCCACTAAGAGTAAAGGACGAGACGTTCCCAAGAAAACTTCTAGACGTTGAAAGAAATCCGCCCGACCTGTTAAGGGCGGTGCGTAAACTGATACGAGTCGAAAAGCGCACCCATTGCTGCCGTCGACATCCAGGACGACCAGTCTACCCTCCGGGTCTACGAATATTGTCCTTACATTGAGATCCAGACTCTTGTGAAAAAGTACCGCGGTGCCACTACCGCCCATTCTCGGCAGACAGGGGGAAAAATAAATGTTGAACTGTCCGCCAAACATGGTCTTTAGGGCCCGCGGATTGTGGAGTCTGGTCTCGCTTATGGCTATGATTTCTAACTTATGTGACTTTATGTCATTTAAGAGGTACCCTTGTTTCCAAGGGGACCCCAAGCCACGCGCATTTACACAACCAATCTTGATCATAGTTCTAATGAATTAGAATACAGAGGGTTACTTACTGCTCGAAAGTTTTTGCTTTCTCCTCCGTTGGTTAGACAAATAGATAGATAGACAAATAGATAGATAGACAAATAGATAGAGAGACAAATAGATAGAGAGACAAATAGATAGAGAGACAAATAGATAGAGAGACAAATAGATAGATAGACAAATAGATAGAGAGACAAATAGATAGAGAGACAAATAGATAGAGAGACAAATAGATAGAGAGACAAATAGATAGATAGACAAATAGATAGAGAGACAAATAGATAGAGAGACAAATAGATAGAGAGACAAATAGATAGAGAGACAAATAGATAGAGAGACAAATAGATAGATAGACAAATAGATAGATAGACAAATAGATAGAGAGACAAATAGATAGAGAGACAAATAGATAGAGAGACAAATAGATAGAGAGACAAATAGATAGAGAGACAAATAGATAGAGAGACAAATAGATAGAGAGACAAATAGATAGAGAGACAAATAGATAGAGAGACAAATAGATAGATAGACAAATAGATAGAGAGACAAATAGATAGAGAGACAAATAGATAGAGAGACAAATAGATAGAGAGACAAATAGATAGAGAGACAAATAGATAGAGAGACAAATAGATAGAGAGACAAATAGATAGAGAGACAAATAGATAGAGAGACAAATAGATAGAGAGACAAATAGATAGAGAGACAAATAGATAGAGAGACAAATAGATAGAGAGACAAATAGATAGAGAGACAAATAGATAGAGAGACAAATAGATAGAGAGACAAATAGATAGAGAGACAAATAGATAGATAGACAAATAGATAGATAGACAAATAGATAGAGAGACAAATAGATAGAGAGACAAATAGATAGAGAGACAAATAGATAGATAGACAAATAGATAGAGAGACAAATAGATAGAGAGACAAATAGATAGAGAGACAAATAGATAGAGAGACAAATAGATAGAGAGACAAATAGATAGAGAGACAAATAGATAGAGAGACAAATAGATAGAGAGACAAATAGATAGAGAGACAAATAGATAGATAGACAAATAGATAGAGAGACAAATAGATAGAGAGACAAATAATAGAGAGACAAATAGATAGAGAGACAAATAGATAGAGAGACAAATAGATAGAGAGACAAATAGATAGAGAGACAAATAGATAGAGAGACAAATAGATAGAGAGACAAATAGATAGAGAGACAAATAGATAGAGAGACAAATAGATAGAGAGACAAATAGATAGATAGACAAATAGATAGATAGACAAATAGATAGAGAGACAATAGATAGAGAGACAAATAGATAGAGAGACAAATAGATAGAGAGACAAATAGATAGAGAGACAAATAGATAGAGAGACAAATAGATAGAGAGACAAATAGATAGAGAGACAAATAGATAGAGAGACAAATAGATAGAGAGACAAATAGATAGAGAGACAAATAGATAGAGAGACAAATAGATAGATAGACAAATAGATAGATAGACAAATAGATAGAGAGACAAATAGATAGAGAGACAAATAGATAGAGAGACAAATAGATAGAGAGACAAATAGATAGAGAGACAAATAGATAGAGAGACAAATAGATAGAGAGACAAATAGATAGAGAGACAAATAGATAGAGAGACAAATAGATAGAGAGACAAATAGATAGAGAGACAAATAGATAGAGAGACAAATAGATAGATAGACAAATAGATAGATAGACAAATAGATAGAGAGACAAATAGATAGAGAGACAAATAGATAGAGAGACAAATAGATAGAGAGACAAATAGATAGAGAGACAAATAGATAGAGAGACAAATAGATAGAGAGACAAATAGATAGAGAGACAAATAGATAGAGAGACAAATAGATAGAGAGACAAATAGATAGAGAGACAAATAGATAGAGAGACAAATAGATAGAGAGACAAATAGATAGATAGACAAATAGATAGAGAGACAAATAGATAGAGAGACAAATAGATAGATAGACAAATAGATAGAGAGACAAATAGATAGATAGACAAATAGATAGATAGACAAATAGATAGAGAGACAAATAGATAGAGAGACAAATAGATAGAGAGACAAATAGATAGATAGACAAATAGATAGAGAGACAAATAGATAGAGAGACAAATAGATAGATAGACAAATAGATAGAGAGACAAATAGATAGAGAGACAAATAGATAGATAGACAAATAGATAGAGAGACAAATAGATAGATAGACAAATAGATAGAGAGACAAATAGATAGAGAGACAAATAGATAGAGAGACAAATAGATAGAGAGACAAATAGATAGAGAGACAAATAGATAGAGAGACAAATAGATAGAGAGACAAATAGATAGATATATAGATATATAGATAGATAGATAGATAGATAAGTTTCTTTATTGGCCACACAGGGCTGCACACAGATGGGACAAATTACAAGGTAGAGCTTTTCTTTTGGGGGATGAAAAAACAAAAAAAAACAAAAAATAAAAGAAACAAAAAAAAGAAGTGGCGTAGGTTTTCGATCAAAAGGGATCATAAAAGGGAAAAAAGGAAAAAAAAAGAAAAAAAAGGAAAAAAACAAAAGAAAAGAAAAAGGAAAAAAGAAGAAGAAAGAGGAAAAAAGGGGAAAAAGGAAAAAAAACGATCAGTAGGGATCGTGTATCACTGTCATGATGTACGGTGTAAAGGGGGAAGCAGATAAGGTTTATCTGTGGGAAGAAAAGCCTACGAAAAAGACCACGGTAACCTCGGTCAATATTGTTATATGTTACCACATTTGTTTGCAAGTGGGTAACCCTCTGTTTTCAATTTCTGGATAGATAGATACATAGATAGATTGATGGGGGAAGGAGAGAGACTGAGAGAAACATCAAGATGTTTGATGTCAAGTAAGTCCGTGTAGAATTAGCAATACCAAAATGGCCATGCCAAAACAGCTCAAACCCATAATGCAATCCTTATATATATTGTTTAAAAAGACAGGATCATTAGGTCTCTTTCAACATAACTGACTCAGGAGTAAACCAAGACAGCAATAAGAAGAGAAAGTTCCAGGATAATATGTTTAAAAGTTAGCTTGCTAACCAACCACATGGTTCCGGGTTCAGTCCCACTGCATGGCATCTTGGGCAAGTGTCTTCTGCTATAGCCCCGGGCCGACCAATGCCTTGTGAGTGGATTTGGTAGACGGAAACTGAAAGAAGCCTGTCGTATATATGTATATATATATATGTGTGTGTGTATGTGTGTGTGTTTGTGTGTCTGTGTTTGTCCCCCTAGCATTGCTTGACAACCGATGCTGGTGTGCTTACATCCCCATCACTTAGCGGTTCGGCAAAAAGAGACCGATAGAATAAGTACTGGGCTTACAAAAGAATAAGTCCCGGGGTCGATTTGCTCGACTAAAGACGGTGCTCCAGCATGGCCGCAGTCAAATGACTGAAACAAGTAAAAGAGTAAAAGAGAGAGAAAGTAATTACATTTCGTTTGGAACAATACTTTCCGCAGTTGGATGATTTTCCTTCAGATAAGCATTCATGTGTAATCAAATGTGGAGCCTGGAGCTTGGCAGAGGACTCAAGCTGTAGTTGGAAGATTAAATCTCAAGACAGACTAATCAATCTGTAGCCTAGTATCTTATCTCGAAAGTCCCTGTGTGTTTCTCATGGAGATTACTGAAAATCCTGTCCGGCAAAATTATATCAAATATCATGGAGGGAGATTTCTATTATCGATAGATGTGGATTTCTATAATTGGCTTGCACATTTTACAAAGCAGCAGGCACAAAATTTCATTGTTTAATGTGTTTAAATTAAGAGGAGTTTTGTATTTTGGGGTTTTATATATCATCATCATGATTTAACATCCAGTGTCCATATTGGCATGGGTTGGACGGTTTGACCAGAGCTGGCAAACTGAGGAGCTTCACCAGACTCCAGTCTGATTTGGTAGCGTTTCTATGATTGGATGCCTTTCCTAATGCCGACCACTTTACAGAGTGTTTTGGGTGCTTTTATGTGGCACTACACATTCACTTTTATGTGGTTCCGCATGGGCGCTTTTGCATGGCACCACATGGGTGTCTTTACATGATGCTGCATGGGTGCTTTTATGTGGAACTGCATGGGTCTTTTAATGTGGCACTGCCATGTGTGCTTTACACACCAGCAGGATCAGTCTTACCACTTCTGCTGTGGGGTACAGGACTTCTTGAATACAACACAGACACAAAGATATATATATATATATATATATATGTACACACACACACACACACACACACATATACATACACAATGTGCTTTTTTCAGTTTCTGTCTACCAAATCCACTTGCAAGGCTTTGGTCGGCCTGAGGCTGTAGTAAAAGACACTTGCCCAAGGTGCTACGCGGTGGGACTGAACCTGGAACCATGTGGTTGGGAAGCAAGCTTCTTACCACACAGCCATTCCTGTGCCTATATGTTTGAAAGCTGTACAATATGAACTTTCAGCTTTTATTCTGCAATAATATAGTTAATTACAAACACATTCATACAGGTATTCACACAGCAATAAAATTCTCAGTATCATGAAGGCCAAACAGCTATAGCTTCTTGGATTGATAAGATGCAAATATTCAAGCCAAATGGATAGTAATACACTTCTCATTAGCCAACAACATGACAATATGTGAATGATCAAATGACCAAGCTGGGTTTTTTTTTCTTTTGTAGTTTACTGACCCAGTTTGTTTAAATATAAATGGGTAGAATGAGGTGGCAAGTTACAGTATACAGGCTGGATACAGTCAGCCAACCATGTAATAATAAATCAATGGTTTTAGCTTGTCATGTCTCGCTAGAAACTTGTAACCAGAGAAAGACTGATTGTTTATTCATGGGCGTGGAGTGGGGAGAAAAAAGGAAATAATAGATATTGGCACCTTTCCATACTGGTAGTGATGGTAGTGACGCTGGATAAAAACATTACAAGCGAAAACAAA
The DNA here is from genome assembly GCF_006345805.1 of Octopus sinensis. Taxonomy (NCBI): domain Eukaryota; kingdom Metazoa; phylum Mollusca; class Cephalopoda; order Octopoda; family Octopodidae; genus Octopus; species Octopus sinensis. The sequence goes on from NC_042997.1 coordinate 44,998,416, forward strand.
AAACTTCAAGCAAAACATAAATAAACATTTGAAGTGCACTGATAATACATCTATACATATTTATCACAGGTGTTTGGTTGCATGTCAAATGAATCAGTAATGAATTAATAATAGAATACATGAGAAAAACAGGCTTCATTTCAAGAGCCCTAGTTGTCCTGAGCATTGGGGATGGTCACTAGAGTGCAGTTCTGCAGTCCAAGCTGCATCCTTAATTGATCTTCAAACCATGTTATCACAGATCATTTTGTGATAAGAATAACTTAGTTCAGAATTATCATCTTGCATTAACCCAGATCAGTGATGAATGAATCAGTGATAAATGAGGATAGATGTCTGTGGTATTGAATGTCACTTACCTGCCAAGTAACATTGACTGAATTTGTAGATACAGCAACCACTTTTACATTCTGTGGTGCCTCTTCTGGCTCTGTGAAATAGCAAAATTTCAAACGTATTATTCTAAACAGCTTGTGACAGTATATAAATTAATAATAATGATTTTTTTTTCTTCAATAAATAATAATAACAATGGTTTCAAATTTCGACACAAGGTTAGCAATTTTGGGAGAGAGGGTAAATTAATTATACTGACCCCAGTGTCCAACTGGTCCTTATTTTATCGACCCTGAAAGGACGAATAGGCACAGTCGAACTAGGTGAGATTTGAACTCAGAATGTAAAGATGGTTGAAATGCTGCAAAGACTAGCAAAATGCTGCTAAGCATTTTGTTCACCATGCTAATGATTCTGCCAGCTGGTCACTTTAATAATAACTAGCAGCATAGCCCAGCGTTGCCCGGGTATGTAAGAGCCCCTAGTAGGCAACGACTAATCCCAATCTAGTCCTTTCACTTTAGGGAATGAAGGCACATGTGTAGGTTGCAATGTCTTCTCTTCACTCGAATACTTCTGTGTATACGAATGTTCCTAGCTGTCCCTTTGGGCGATAAAAAGGTCGAGTTGTGTCCCCTAGACAGAAAATGTGTTGCATATAAAAAGCTTAGATTCTCGACCCCATGTCGAATTTATCGATTTTGTTCAGAACTGGGGGAACTTTTCAAAATTTTCGCTGCGTTAGTTTTGAATTATGACATTGGGCTATGTGTGTGTCAAGTGTCATCAGAATCGGTTGACAGCCGTGATCAGGGTGAGGGTACAACCTGACAGACACGCAGACACACAGACAGACAAACTGCCGTTTATATAGAGAGAGATAATCCTTTCTACTATAGGCACAAGGCCTGGAATTTGGGAGGAGGGGACTAGTTGATTACATCAACCTCAATGCATAACTGGTACTTATTTCATTGACCCTGAAAGGACAAACAGCAAAATCGACCTTGGTGGAATTTGAACTGAGAACATAAAGACAGATGAGATGCTACTAAGCATTTTGCATGTTATCCATGGTTCATGGTCTCAAGAATTTGTCTTATGAAGAAAGGCTGAAGACGCTCGACCGTTATTCTCTAGAAAAACGCCGCCGCCATGGTGATCTCATTCTGGCTCACAACATCATGAGCGGAAAGTGTAACCTCTCGAAAGAGCTGTTCTTCACTCCTGCTCCAGAGCGTCGGCTGCGGGGTCATTCGGAAAAGCTCTACCTGCGACAATTTCATCTCAATCGAAGGAGAGGAGCTTTCTCCGTCCGGGTTGCGGATCCGTGGAACAAGCTGCCAGACGAGATGGTGAAGATGCCGACGACCGCTTTGTTCAAAGTCTCCCTTGACCTCAAGTGGCCTGAACTCTTTACATGAACACCACCCTGTACATAACTCCATGTCCCCCTACATGGCCTTGCTTTTTGCTTTTGAGCCAAAAAATTAACTAACTAACTAACTATCCAATAATCATTATAATTGTTATTATTATCATTATTATTTTTTATAATGGAGAAGGTTAGTTAATTACGTTGACCTTAGTACTTGATCAGTACTTTACTGTATTGATCTCAGTGAGGTGATAGGCAAAAGATTAAAATACAACTGTAAACTATAAAATAAGTTATGCTTTTATAAACTTGAAGAAAAGGGCCATCATCTCAAGTATTTTAATTCAGACAGAACCAATAACAGGCACCCCAGAAAAACCCCTCACATTACAAATAAAAAAAATGGAACAATAAACTTTCTGCTATTCATTATTATTCTTAGTATTATATTCTATTATTTTAATCCTAATCATTATCTGAAATTATTGTTATTATCATCATTATCATTTTATTTTACCATCATCATCATCATCATCATTGTCACCCCCCCCCCCCCCCAAACATATTCTCTTCAGTTCTGAGGCTTCTCTCAGTTATGTCAGTTCTCGGTTCCTTCCTGCAGCTTAGAGACATAACATTTTCCCCAACCAAATCTGGTTCTTATTTCACTTATCTACAGTCGCTGCTAGGTCAAGTACAAGAGGTGGCAGTCAGCCATCTCCAGTATCTACCAGCTTAAATGGTGTTAGACAGGTCTCTTGGACACCCCTTATTTATGAGAGAAATGTCAAGGATTGAATCTAAACCTAATGATGCTAATAAGGGTTATATACTAAAAGTCATAATAGTGAAGGTGTTGAGTCTGGCAGACTGTTCTGTGGAACAGTGGCGCAAGCCCAGTCATAATCAAGCTGCTGGCCAACAATGGCAAAAGAGGTCCGAATTTAATTGTCCTCTGTGGTCAGAAGAACACAAATTGTTGAAGTCTGTCTGAGATATGAGGGCAACAGAAAAGGATTATTAAATCTCTGGAGGGAATGTTACCACTAAGATGAGTTGAAGGATGTGAGTGAACAGAGACTGGCTAAGTCAATGATCAAGAAGTGGTTAGAAAAAGTGAAACAAGAGGATAATATACAGGCAGTGAGGAATGAACTGCAGGAGACTATGGTTCTAATCATCATCATCATTGTTCGACCGTGGTCGAGACAATGGAATTTACCATGCTACGCCAGACTTCACGGTCCATCATGGCATTACGGAGGTCCTGTTGCTGGATGCCTGTATCCCTGGAGATTACATCAGGGTAGGAAAGTGTGCGCCCTCTGGTATTGCGAGCAGATGGCTTCCAGAGGAGAAGAGTAGAAATTACCTCTTTTTAAGCTCTACAACAATGTCCAGCAAACTGGACTCTCCTACCTTTCACAAGAGATGACACAGGTGGTAGTTTCCCATAAATTTGCATTTTGGTTGGATGGCGCTTCCACGAGAGATTTTGAGCTCTCATAAGGAGGCGAGTGTAGGTTCCATCCATCCGCCTCTCAAGCTTCTTTGATGACGTCCAGGTTTCTGAGCCATATAGTAGAATTGGTTCGACTGTGGATTTGAAGATTTCAAGTTTGAAGTCTCTAAAGAAACACCTGTTGCACGAGAGAATCTGTAGGGTTTGGAGACAGAAAAAGGAAATATACCAGCTGTAGAAGAACAGAATGTACTTCCATGGGAAAAGCTACAGGAAGAGATTAGTTGTGCCATTTTTTGTATGTTTTATTTTGGCATGTTTTTCTTGAGCCCTATGCTTTTCATATTTCCAGCCACTTAGCTTGAGTACTTCACCCAGTACATTCTGTAATGTCTCCTTTTCTCCTTTACTTGTTTCAGTCATTTGACTGCGGCCATGCTGGAGCACCGCCTTTAATCGAGCAACTCGACCCCGGGACTTATTCTTTTGTAAGCCCAGTACTTATTCTATCGGTCTCTTTTGCCGAACCGCTAAGTAACGGGGACATAACACACCAGCATCGGTTGTCAAGCAATGCTAGGGGGACAAACACAGACACACAAACATATACACATAATACATATATATATATATACATATATATGACGGGCTTCTTTCAGTTTCCATCTACCAAATCCACTCACAAGGCTTTGGTCAGCCCGAGGCTATAGTAGAAGACACTTGCCCAAGGTGCCACGCAGTGGGACTGAACCCGGAACCATGTGGTTGGTAAACGAGCTACTTACCACACAGCCACTCCTGCGCCTCTCTTTTAAAATAAAATATATAAAAATATGATCATTCAATAAATATTATTAATAACGTGGAAATTAGTTTAAGTGGTAATTTCAGCTAGTCTACTTACTATCTTCTTCTGTACGAACATCATCGGAGCTCTCACTGAAATTACTGGTACCGATATCATTTGTGGCTGCCACTCGGAATCGATAGATAGTATTAGGCTTCAAGCTGAAAAAAGAAAAAAAATTTATCAGCATTATTTATTTATAATCATTATCATTAACAGTAATTATTATTTCTACTGACAGTAGTTATTATTTCTACTCTAGCATAGAGTAAAGTTGAATGGTTACATTTTTTTTTCCAGCCTGGTTTTATTTATCTCAACAAATATTGAATGATGTGTTGAAAAACATTTTGAAAACATGCCAAAATACACCGATTATAGAAATGAAGAAAGTATTAAGAATTTTAGATGCATTGAGATTAAGTCTAATATGATGATGTTAATTGAATGTGCTACTGACAAACATTTTATTGAATCTAATTTTACCTATGTTCATGTTTGCCTTAGTACTACCCTCATCCTTATCACCTTCATAATCCAAATTTCAAATTTAGTTTTGCAAACAGGCTGGATTAGGAATGAGTTGCATCTTGCCAAGTCAGAATATGAGGTTACAAGGTTAAAAAACCAAAAAAAAAAAAACCAAAAAAAAAATTCATATCTTATCACTGATGAGACTTGATGTTCTGACTGAACATTAGTAAGTCATCATCAGCTGCAGGAAAAATGTGGGTGAGAAGAAAATTCCAAGGGGATAACATTTGAGGAAACAGGATTAGGAATTGCGGTTAGAGCTGAGCCTAAGCTAGAAAGATACAGTGTGTATGAGGTGAAGCTATGTCTGGTGAGGTTGGGTGGAGATAGTATATATAACAAGCTAGTTCTGAGAAACAGAGATCAATGTATTGGTAAATAACAAATTAGGAGGAGTAGTTAGAGAGCACTTCTGTTGGCTAGGGGTTGGAATGTAATTCTTTTGCTAATCAATTACCTGATATTCTTATGGATGTGATTTAGGTGGTTTAGGCATGTAGTAATGCAGTATCACCCTCATCCTAGACATCACAGCAGTATTTCATTATGGCTATTACTTTGAGCTTTGTCAAGAGTCGGCAGATAATTAGAGCTGATGTGTTTTCTGGTCTTGAAGTTAAAGCTAGTTTTTGAAATGCAGTGTTTGCTATGTTGTGAATATGAAACCTCTAGGGAAATTGTGTAGTATAGCTTTTGTAGTTGACATTGAAGTTTTCTACTGCATGCTGCCAAGATTAACCCTTTTGTTACCATATTTGCCATTAAGAATTGAGAACAAACTAAAATGCCTTAATTTCCTAACCAGAAAGCAAGCACTGTAAAATACATATTCAACAACAAGAAAGTTGTTAATGTACAGGAGGTAGAGTGCAGGTGACATAACTGAGCCTTAGAAGACATTGTAATTGATAGAGTGTTGGGTCAAGTAGAACCCTATGAGCGCATGCTGTGATAGAGTAATTCACTAAAATACTTCTGACACAAAAGACAGATAGAGCACATAAGTGGATAGTTGTATGAAGAGGGTTTTTTTTTATGTGCCAAACAAGATCAAGTTCTTTGATGATGTCAAGAGAAGCAACACTGCTTTCACCAAAAACTTTTCAAGTGTGAGGAAAACTGGTGGGTAACATAGAAAAATAAGTCTCAGCAGATTTGGTACAATAGTATTTGTACATCTGGTTTTTGAGGAAGGAGAGGTATTCAAGATGTTAGAGAAGTGACTTTTCCAATCACTTTTGTAATGTCAGAAAGGAGAGTAAGAGGACAGTAATTAGTAAAGTCAGAGAGATTGCCCTTTTTCTGGATGAGGTACAATATGGCATGTTTCTGAAAATCTGAATATATCCCTGTATAGAGAGACTCTCTTTTTACTCTTTTCTCTTTTACTTGTTTCAGTCATTTGACTGTGGCCATGCTGGAGCACCACCTTTAGTCGAGCAAATTGACCCCGGGACTTATTTTTTGTAAGCCCAGTACTTATTTTATCGGTTTCTTTTGCCGAACCGCTAAGTGACGGGGACGTAAACACACCAGCATAGGTTGTCAAGCAATGCCAGAGGGACAAACACAGACACACAAACATATACACACATACATATATGTATACATACATATATACGACAGGCTTCTTTCAGTTTCCGTCTACCAAATCCACTCACAAGGCATTGGTCGGCCCGAGGCTATAGAAGAAGACACTTGCCCAAGGTGCCACGCAGTGGGACTGAACCCGGAACCATGTGGTTGGTTAGCAAGCTACTTACCACACAGCCACTCCCGATTAAAAATTTGGTAGAAAATAAGGCTGTCTTTAAAACACAATAGTTGAAGATACTGAAACTGTCAGAGATAGTGAGTAAGTGGTTTGAAGTGAGAGGAGGAGGTAATTTGCACTTGGCGGCAAATATGAGGCAGAAAGAAAGGTTGAATGGAAATGGATTTTGTTGAAGGAGTTTTCCAATATGTGCAATGTGGAATCGGATTAGGTTTGGAAGAAAATATTGAACTTGGGGTTTATGAGCTTTGGTTATGTGAAGGATGCAAAGAGAAATCCCTAAGAGGATGGATTTCAGTTAAATAGTCGGCAGTTTAGGATGTTTCAGAGATAAAGCACATACACTGCCAAGTATAGTTTGCTCAACACTGGCAGATTTCCAACCAGTTCTAACCAGTTCTAACCAGGCAACTAACAATGAAGTGCTATACTCTTTTGGTTCACCAGTTTTCAACATTTGCAAAATGGACTTGAATGATTTTCTAAATTCACTAGATACACTATAGGCGCAGGAGTGGCTGTGTGGTAAGTAGCTTGCTAAACAACCACATGGTTCCGGGTTCAGTCCCACTGCGTGGCATCTTGGGCAAGTGTCTTCTGCTATAGCCCCAGGCCGACCAATACCTTGTGAGTGGATTTGGTAGAAGGAAACTGAAAGAAGCCTGTCGTATATATGTATATATATATATATGTATGTGTGTGTGTTTGTGTGTCTGTGTTTGTCCCCCTAGCATTGCTTGACAACCGATGCTGGTGTGTTTACGTCCCCGTCACTTAGCAGTTCGGCAAAAGAGACCGATAGAATAAGTACTGGGCTTACAAAGAATAAGTCCCGGGGTCGATTTGCTCGACCAAAGGCGGTGCTCCAGCATGGCCGCAGTCAAATGACTGAAACAAGTAAAAGAGTAAAAGAGAGAGTATACAAGTTCCTAAAAAAGTACCTATTTCTTTCAGGTGGGCAACTGTAAATTCAAAATGCGATTGGGTGCATTCATTCTTTCATTCACCACTGCCACCAACGTCATAACAATTTTTGCTTTTCCATGCTTGATAGGTCAGACAGAAATTGTTGGGGCAGATTTTCTATGACTGGAAGCCCTTCCTAAAACAAAACGTCACTCATTTCTATGTAAAGTTCCCCATGACTGAATATGTTTTTGTGAAAGATAGGATTTGTATTACACCAATTGCATGACAATAACATTCATCTTTCAACAATCATGTGATGTCAAGACACACACACACACACACACACACACACACACACATGGGTAAGCCGAAGAGTGACCTCTTAGCTGTCAATATAGCTCACAGCAGCTTTGAACAAACAGCCTTGGAATGGATAAAATGGAGATCATCATGCCAAAATGGTACAAGAGGCTTTGTTTCAAGTTAAGAGGCGCAAAGGCAAAGGAGAAAAACTGCAAATATCCTGCCTGCACTGACTCATAATCCTCATACTTGTAACATTTGCAGGCTTCTTTGCAAATTGTTCGTGGGACCCAAACGCCACATTTGACATATGCATTATGACTTACAAAGGAAGTGTAGGTTGCCAGATCCTCATATGTAGAAACCGACAGGAGAATCCATCATTATCATTTAATGTCCACTTTCCATGCTGGCATGGGTTGGACATCCATCATATATATATATATATATATATATATATATATTTATATATCTGAAATAGGACTTCTTTCTATCTTCACCTATCAAATTCACTCACATGGCTTTGATTGGCTTGTGGGATATATCATTACACACTTGTCTAAAGTGCCGTCACACAATGCGATGGATCCCAAAATTACATGGTTAGGAAGTAAACTTCTTAACCAGACACCAATGCCTGCACTTAATATAGGGAAAAACCTTTTGTTCACTTGTTAAATTTTTATTAATTTAAGTATTTAAGCAGTGTAAGTTCCTGAAACAGAAATGTGGTAATTTAAACATAAAAGCCATTATAACCTGGATAAAAGGTGCAGACGACAGAAAAAAAAGTAAAACTAATATTGGAAAGAATACTTTTCTTTTTTGTCTAATTTGCCTTGTAACCTTGACTGTAGATGAGTAGGTAGAGAGGGAAACACTTGAGACCAAACCAAAACACTTTCGCTTCTTAATAAGGAAGCGCTTACTAAACACAAACCCATATTCAATGGAATTTATACAACAAATAAATGCAAAACTAAATTACAGCTTCATGACCCAAATATTCTAAACCCATCAAGGTCAAACACTTCAAGAGCTATTCAAAACTGGAACTAATAGAATGCCAAAATAAGATATAACTAAGTGGGTTAATGTCATGGGAAGCAAAAAGCCATGCTGAAAATTTTTGAAATTTGATGAAACTCCTAAGAATGTCTTTTACTTGTTTCAGACATTTGAAAGTGGTGATGTTATACTGGGGAGCTGCCTTGAAGGGTTCAGTCAAACATTGATCGCAGCACATTTTTTACTTTAAGCTTGGTACTTATTTTATCAGTCTTTTGCTAAACTGCTAAGTTCAGTAAACCAGCTAAGACTGGATGTCAAGTGATGGTGGTGGTGGTAGGGACAAGCAAACAGAAAGGCACTCACACATAAGTACATAGATGTGTGTGTACATTATATATATATATATATATATATATATATATATACACACATACATATACACAGTTATCTATAAAGACACATGCATAGATACATATATACATATATATATATATATATGCATATACACATACATACATATTCATGGGAGATTTTACCAACAGTGCTCAGGAGTGGCCATGGGAACGAGAATGGGCCCCAACTATGCAAACCTGTTGGTTGGCTATGTTGAGGCCTAAATATTCTCACAATTCATTGGTCCCACTCTCGAACTATATGGTCATTATATTGATGACTGAATTGGTGCAACCTCAACCTCCCACAGACAACTAGACTCCTTCCTCTCTTTTGTCCAATCCTTCCATCCTGTCCTAGATTTCTCCTGCACCATTTCCAACATTTCCATCGCATTTCTCAACATTTCGGTCAACATACACCACCCCGTTCTCACTACCTCCATCCTCTACAAACACTGACTCACACTCATACTTTAACTTCTCTTCCTCGCACTCTACCCACACCAAGTTCTCCATCCCCTACTCCCAATTCCTCCAGCTGTGCAGGCTCTGCAGTGACAACCATGACTTTGAAACTCAGTCGTCGCAACTCATGGCCCGCCACTTCATCCTTCGCATATATCTTCTCACCATTATCTATACAGCCCTTGCCTGAGCATGTTCTGTGGACTGTGCCTCTGCTCTCTCTCCCTGCACCTGCCCGTCTCCTGTTTCCCCTCACCTATCACCCTCCAATGCACCATTCTCCTTGCACATCTTCCCCAACCTACCCATTCTCTCTTTCAAATGTGCCCACAACTCTACTGGTCATTCACTACAACACCTGTCTGTGTTCAGATTGTCTTTGCACAGGGGCCATCCTGACTCCTGCCTATGCCGTGAACAGGAATTAATCTTCTCTCTTCACACATGGGCTCAACACATTGATACCCCATTCACTCATCCCCACCCCACTCCACACAAACTAGCACTGACCACTTCCCAGCACCCCCACACTATCATCTGCACACCCACACACCATCATCTGCACACCCACATACCATCATCCACACACCCATACATTACAGACAGACACACTTGTGCACACATCCACACACATCAAAATCACTAGCCCCTATCCACACAAACACACACTTACACATTCTCATATACACACACACCTTCATTTTAGGATCACCAATACTTTATTATTTCCCCTTATTTCTACCTCTCCTGTCCAAACCTTGCTTGACTGCTAAATCCATAAGTTATTTTGTTCTCTCTCTGCTTATTTTTTTAAAATTCCTCTCTGCTGAAGAGCATAGGCTCGAAACATAAAAGACTTTCTCACTTTCCCAAGCATCAACCTAATACACCTGCTTGTTGTTCATACACCTGTCTTCATCTTTTATTTTTCTGTAAGTTTCAACTATGTATATATATCGTAAAATATATTTGCCAACTAAATGTGGTGGTCCCATAGAGGACAACGTCACTGTCGTTTTTAATCCCAGGAAAACATCTCTGGCTGTCAGTGTCTGATTAGTATTTGCGAAGGGAGGTCATTGTTCCCATCTCTAGCCTCACATGAAACACACAGACCCAGGATTCTGGGTAGTTACCCATTTTCAGTGTGATAGTCACCAGCTAGTGATGGAAACTCATTTCACTCGCAAACTGTTGCTGGTCTTGAAATGTCTGAGTGAGAGGTAAACAGTAACTACTGTTTACCTCTTGCTCAGAGATTTAATATGGCTTATTTCTCCTTTCCCCTTGGTTTGGTATGCTGTGAAGCTGGCAAGAGTTATCTTGAAGTGGGGAAGATTTGCATTATTTATGTGGTGCTCCTCTGGGGATGGGGTGTGTGATATGTATAGTGGTGTCATATGCATAATTTTTTCTGGGGCGTTACTTACATATATTCATACATACATACATACATATATATATATATAAAAATATATATGTATATATAAATATATATATCATTATCATCGTTTAACGTCTGCTTTCCATGCTAGCATGGGTTGGACGATTTGACTGAGGTCTGGCAAACCAGATGGCTGCACTAGGCTCCAATCTGGTCTAGCAGAGTTTCTACAACTGGATGCCCTTCCTAATGCCAACCACTCCGAGAGTGTAGTGGATGCTCTTAAGTGCCACCAATCAGGCAGTACTGGCAATGGCCACACTCAAATGGTTATTTTTATGTGCCACTTGCACAGGAGACATTCCAGCGGCACTGGCAATAACCTCGCTTGAATGTTTTTTTCACGTGCCACCAGCACAAGTGCCAGGAAGGTGACACAGGTAAGGATCACACACGAATGGTGCTTTTTACATGCCACTGGCACAGAAGCCAGTTTGTTGCTCTGGCAACGATCACACTTGGATGGTTCTCTTAGCGCTTCACTAGCACGGATGCCAGTCATCGAATTTAATTTCGATTTTGATTTCACTTGCCTCAATCGGTCTTCGCAAGCAGAGTTTAGTGTCCAGTGAAGGAAAGGTACGCATAAGTGGGCTGGTTATACCCCTGGCATAGGCCACGAGGTTAAGGTCTCACTTGCCTTGCTGAATCTTCTCAAGCACAGCATATTTCCAAAGGACCTGGTCACCCGTCATTGCTTCGGTGAGGCCCAATGTTCGAAGGCCATGCTTCACCACCTCATCCCAGGTCTTCCTGGGTCTACCTCTTCCGCAGGTACCCTCAACCACTAGGATGTGGTACTTTTTCACACAGCTATCTACATCCATTCTCGCCACATGGCCATACCAGCGCAGCCGTCTCTCTTGCACACCACATCTGATGCTTTTTCGGTCCAACTTTTCTTTCAAGGTATATATATATATAGTGCAGGTGGCACGTAAAAAGCACCCACTACAATCACGGAGTGGTTGGCGTTAGGAAGGGCATCCAGCTGTAGAAACATTGCCAGATAAGACTGGAGCCTGGTGCAGCCTTCTGGCTTCCCAGATCCCCGGTCGAACCGTCCAACCCATGCTAGCATGGAGAACGGATGTTAAACGATGATGATGATGATGATGATGATATACACACATGCATATGTATGTATCACAGTCTTCTTTCAGTCTGCTGAATCCATTCACAAGGCTTTGTCAACTGGTGCTATAGCAGAAGATACTTGCTCAAGGTGTTGCACTTGATTCCAGTTTCATTCATTTTCAATTTCTTGTATACTGCTTCATCTTTGCAATCTTTCAGCCTACACAAGCCTGACCTTCTTACTTCTAAAAATAGCGGTTCTGTGGCATTTTTACATACCATGCTATGTTATTTTCTTCTGCTCTAATGCTGTGCTCGCATCCAATCAGTCCTTTTCTTCTTTTTTCTTGGTACATACAGTCTGTCTGTGTCACATTTTGGGTGAAGTGACCCATGTCTAGTCAGCAACTTCCTTGTCTTTTTGTCTTAGCTGTTTAGTTTGTCTAGTGTCTATGCGATTATCCCTGCTCCATATATAAGGAGTGAAACCACCCAGATTTTGATAGCTTCAATCTTATTCCGTCTGTTTAATTTTAACTTAAGGATCAGTCTCAGTCTGCGCAAGTACTCCACTTTAAATTTTTCTGTCATTTCTTTCTCCATCAATTTATTCATTTCCAAAATCCCCAAGTACTTATAGCCTGTCTCTTCTATCTGCTTCTTAAACTCCTCCGATGGTATCGTTAGCCTGTCCATACATTTGATTTTGCCTCTATTCAAGACTAACACACCACACTTTCTCAGTCTGAACTCCATTCTGATATCAGCATTGTAGGTTTACAAAGTATCAATGAGGAAACTGACTTGGGCTTCATCTTTACCATAAAGTTTGAGGTCGTCCATGAATAACAAATGGTTGACTTTTTGTTGGCGGCTCTTGAATACATACCCAGCTTTGCTTTCCTCAAATCAGTGTGAGTGGTATCAAGCACAGTACAAAGATCAGTGGAGACAGGCAGTCCCCTTGGAAGATGCCCCTCCTAATTTCTACTGTCCCTAAACTCCTTCCGTATGCTGTCAGATCGGTCCTCCAATTCGCCATATTTTTTCCAAGTAATCACTTAACATTCGATGCAATACCAAATAGGTTCATACACTCCATAATCCAAGAATGTGGGATCATATCGTACGCCTTACAATAGTCGATCCATGACATGGCTAAGTTTCTTTTCCTCCTCTTGCAGTGTGTAAGTACAGTTTTGTCTATCAGGAGTTGATCCTTGGTACTTCTGCACTTACACTTGCAACCCTTCTGCTCATGTGGCAGGACTCCCATTTTTTTCCCAGTTGTTCGTACATTGACTCTGCAAGTATTCCAGTCAATAACTTCCATATAAGTGGCAAACAGGATTATTATCATTATTACTATTACTGTCAATATTATTATTATTATTATTATTATTATTATTATTATTATAATTATTATTGGCACGTAAAAAGCACCTACTACACTCTCGGAGTGGTTGGCGTTAGGAAGGGCATCCAGCTGTAGAAACTCTGCCAAATCAAGACTGGAGCCTGGTGCAGCCATCTGGTTCACCAGCCCTCAGTCAAAATCGTCTAACCCATGCTAGCATGGAAAGTGGATGTTAAACGATGATGATGATTATTATTATTCCCAATGCAGAAGTGGAATGAAAGAACAAGCCACTGTTTTCACTTTGCTTTTACAAACTCTTTCAAAATGGTTTTAAAGGAAAGTTATTATTTCTTTCTCAATTTGATATTCAATAACTAATTATATAGAACTGAATTTTCAACTTTAAAAATTAGAAGTATTTTCTGTTTGATTTTTTCTTTCCCCCCAAACTTTACTGTAACAGTGATTACTCTTTTCAGCTTGCAGATTCTATTGAACTTCATATACAACTAATTGCTGAATTAACATGCTTGCTTTGTAATAGTAAAAATACAAAATCTCATTCTGGTGCTGCTATATTTAAATGAATCACTGGAAAACACTTTTTCTGGAAATGAAACACTATATTTTATCACACTGTCTTAACCCTTTCATTACTGTATTTATTTTGAGATGCTCTGTGTTTCTTTCAATTAATTTTAAATATAACAAAGAATTTAGTAAAATAACTTAATTATCATTAAGTTAGTGTTAGGAACATAGATTGAGATTAAGGTTTGATGGAAGATTTTAATTCAAAACTTACGAAAACAAGACAATTTGTACTCAGAGCCAGAGCTGGTTTCAGCCAGGCTGGTAACGAAAGGGTTAATGGATATATTGTAGAAAGCCACAACATGGTGGTATTTATCTTGAGAAAGCTTCTTGTATAGTCGTATAGATGTATAGTGCTATAAAGCACTATATAAAGATATATATAGATGTATAGTGCTATAAAGCACTATATAAAGATATATATAGATGTATAGAGCTATAAAGCACTATATAAAGATATATATAGATGTATAGTGCTATAAAGCACTATATAAAGATATATATAGATGTATAGTGCTATAAAGCACTATAAAGCAGAGACAAAATGTCTAGCAGTGGCCTGGCTAAATCTGGGTTTCTGTGTTTTTGCATGTCATTGTTAGCAAGTATCCACTATCAATTACATGCTCAGACAAATTTTGTTTCTACTGATACAGTAAAACAGTGATTAACAAATGAGTGTAGTCACAAATAGCAGGTGTAACTAAATCCTAAGTCATAACATCAACAACATTCATCTTGAGCTAGCTAAAGTGCACTGTCCTCGATTTTTGAACAGACAAGCAGCACCAATGGAAACAAGAACAACAATGAATAAAAAGAGAAAAAATCCGCAGGAGTGGCTGTGTGGTAAGTAGCTTGTTTACCAACCTCATGGTTCTGGGTTCAGTCCCACTGCGTGGCACCTTGGGCAAGTGTCTTCTACTATAGCCTCGGGCTGACCAAAGCCTTGTGAGTGGATTTGGTAGACGGAAACTGAAAGAAGCCTGTCGTATATATGTATATATATATATGCGTGTGTGTGTGTTTGTGTGTCTGTGTTTGTCCTCCTAGCATTGCTTGACAACCGATGCTGGAGAGTTAATGTCCCCGTTACTTAGCGGTTTGGCAAAAGAAACCGATAGAATAAGTACTGGGCTTACAAAGAATAAGTCCCGGGGTCGAGTTGCTCGACTAAAGGCGGTGCTCCAGCATGGCCGCAGTCAAATGACTGAAACAAATAAAAGAAAAAAAGAAATAAAAACCTACTTTGTAATGGTGTATGTTGTCACAGTAGGTGGCACAACACTTTTCACTGTGTCCCAACCTTGCTGGTATTTTTTCTGATATTGGATAGTGAAGTTCCGCAATGGTCCATAGCCATCGTTACCATGATGCCAGCTGACGGTGATAGATCGTGACCAAACTCGGGAACTTTCAACTGGCTTTGACGGGCTTTCAGGAGGATCTAAAACAAGAATACCATTATAGGAGAATAAATGTCCATGATTTTAACAATAAAAAGGAGAAAAAAAAAAGACGGAATAGTATTAGTAGTTTTGAGAAATGACATCTTTATATATAAAAGTGAAGTTGTGTGTCTGTCTCCTACGATTTAGATTCCTAACTACTCCCACATTTTGCGGTGCAGTTTAACCAAAACCGGGTATCTTATAGTCGTGATTCATATCGAGCCCTTCTGGGTATTAGCGCGTGCCTACGATGAGTCTATGATTTAAAAAAAATTTACCATAATTTTTTCCCATTTTTAATGCATTTGTTTTCGCTATTATATAAGGGAAGTAACTCTCTAAAAATGCTTATATAGTTATTTCCCTTACAAACCCGAGCAACGCTGGGCGATACTGCTAGTTAAATATAAGATGAAAGTAATTGAATAGCAACATTAATAAAAATGTTATATTTCCATGAAAAGTGAATTCCTTTTGAATCATAATAACCAACAGGAATAGCATTTATCTCTGATTTTTAGCAACATCAAGCAGATAGAAAAGAAACAAACTGCATAACATCTACAGTTGTTGTTATTATTAACCTCAGGTGAAACTCAGTTTTGCAAACCTTTGACCAAAGACATTCTGGCCGTAACCTGCCTGGAGTTGGTTCAGGCATAATGTATCTAGGTTTACACTATCCAATGCATCCTTCTTGTTTGTTTTTCTTTTAATTTATAATTTATTGTTTTTATAATCAGAGTACAGTGTGATGAAGAGAGATTTATTTGCTTTTTCTCAGAGGTTGTGTACTTATTTAGACATTTTTTCATTGGCTTGTATCACTTGTTCCCTTTCAACAGGAATTGTACTTGTCACTGCAAGCAAAAGACCTATACATAAAATAGCTGGCAAAGTTGACATTGCAACTAAGCAAGCAACATTGTAGCTACTACCTACCACAGCAGTGTTAATTGGAGACTAGGTAGGTTGGACTGCAGAAAGCTATTCACTGTAGCTGCAGACACAACGCAATGAAGGTGACAGGATATAGGAGTACAGCAGGATTTGAACTAATCTCATGAAAGTGCTTCTATAGGGTTGATTGAATTTCAAGCAATAGCAGCCAAAATATCCAGCAAATCTCCTTGCAAAAGGATACAGTGGATGTTGTAGTTCTACAGATCTGACTGGCCTGGTGCAGCCTTCTGGCTTCCCAGACCCCAGTTGAACCGTCCAACCCATGCTAGCATGGAAAGCGGACGTTAAACGATGATGATGATGATGATGACAGCATCCGTGCAACATCGGAACAACCTGTTTGTTTTCCATACCAGCTTTGCACTGCTAACTCTGAATTATATCTGCTCACAACTCTGAACACATCACAAACAGCCTATTCCATTTATGTCAACTTTGCTTCACGAACTTCTGAATGCCATCAGCCCACAAATCTGCCATATTATGAACAGCATATTTTTTTTTTACACCAGCTCAGTTTCTATAACAACTTCTAACTGAATCCATATTTCAAACACAAGATGTCTTGCAAACAACTTGCACATGCAAGTGCTACCAGTTAAAATCTCCGTATACCGGAAGCTAGCAAGTGTATGGGGTCATCAGGAGAGAATGCGCGCCGTTTCGGGGCCTACCTCTCGATGGCATCAATGCGCACTGCTCCCCACCTCACTGATATGAAGCCCCGCTTGCTAGATCAGCTGGTTATGAAGAACTCAATATCCTTCTAGCCATCGCTCATCGCCTCTTTTTAACCAAATCCAGTGACTAGCCTTCTCCACTGTAGATTGGATATCAGTCATTGTGGTATTGACTTTACGATGAGTTAAGCCTAGCGATAACAACAGCATTTTCCAGCATACTTGTCAGTGTAGCACAATATTGTAAACATGTTGAGTAAACATCCAAACACCATTGCTATCTTTCCAAATCCTGCTGCATTTCCCAGAGAAGCTTTGGTCCTCCAAACTCACCTTGTATGACTTTCCCTACCTGAAGCTTTCTCTGACTCATCAACATATACTGGCTATGCTCATATGACTCGTCAGCTCTCATTATCTTTTAACAGATTAAAATATTTTGTACTAAAAATGCCTTCTGATATTCCATATTTCACTACAGTGGGTAACTTTTACCAACATTCTCCCTCTGTAAGTTTAATAATAATAATAATAATAATAATAATAATAATAATAATAGTAATAATAATAATAATAATAATAATAATAATAATAATAATAATAATAATAATAATTGTGTACAGTGCTCAGGTGCACTACAACTCATCTAAAGTGTATATATAATCAGGTGTAGTTTCGGCGGATTTCGGAAAGCATGAGGGCCTTAAAGGATGCAGTGTCATGGCAGTCAACAACTGACGCAGGCAGTTTATTCCATGCTTCAGTCACTCTGAGCGTGAAAAAATGTTTCCGAAAGTCATGGGAGCTGTGTTGTTTTCTGTTTATTAAAGCATCTTAAAAAAATAATTGGTAAAAAATGAAATCACTCACATCTTTTAGCAGTAGTGAACACTATAACTTCACTTGCATTTCCCCAGCCAAGGGCAGTCTTAGCAGCAACACTGAAAGTATAATACTTCTCTTTCTTGAGGTTGTATGCTGTGAAGCTATTTACATTAGCATTTACAATTGTATAATTTGGTTTTTGATAACTAAAGTTAGCTCTTAGTCCGTAAGTCACTCTGTATTTCAGAATGATGCCATTTGGTTTCTTTGGAGGTGCCCATACCACTTTTGCCATTTCATATGTTACATTAGGAAAGTATATTATAATAGGTGGATCAGGAACTGAAAAATAAATGAAACAGACATTACTGATACAATATCAATGTGTTCACAGGCTATCACGCTATTTAGGGCTGTTCATTATTTCGTATTTCATATATACATGAATGAAAGTATGTATGTGTGTGTGTGTATGTGTGTGTGTGTGTGTGTGTGTGTTTAATATTTTGGACTAATGGGTATATGTCGATTAGTGTGTTGAAGTGTTGAGTAGAGCGCTGGCACAGTTTGGGGTACTTGGTGTCTCTCCCTTCTCACTCCCTCATTGGCATTATGTGCAGACATCTGCTAATAAATAGATATAGATGTGACGTTGCTGCGGTGGTGGTATAAAATGTTGTTTACAATAGTTGACTTATACAAATAATTATAATGTTAAATTTTTGTAATGGAAATATGTAAATGAAAATAAAGTTTATTTGTTAGCCGAAAGTTTACTGAATCTTTTGACACCCCATACATCAAAATCAGCAAATGAGTTTTTGAATGCATAAAGAACATATGCACACACAAACTCTGTTTTATATATATATATATATATATATATATAAACACACATACACACACATATATATATATATATATATATATATATATATATATATATATATACACACACAAGGTGTCCCAGAAGTCACACACCATTCTGGTTTTCATTAAAAATAATTGACACAATATATTTTATTTTTTCAATTTCTTTTCTATCTTTCAGACTGAATTTATGGTTCATAAACAGTTATTAAAAATTGAGATCAGTAACTTTGGGGACATCCTGTATGTATGTATGTGTGTGTGTGTGTGTGTGTGTGTGTGTGTGTGTGTGTGTGTGTGTATATATATATAAGGTAAATTTAGATTTTGTACCTGTAACAGTGAGAACTTGCTAGCCACCTTATTATTACCTTATTAATAGTATTAATAATGGCAATAATACTTATATATTTATATATATATAATTTTTTTCAGAATGAGATAAAAAACCAAGGCTGTGAAGATTTTAGAACATTTGTAAATAGGTCTTACTCTAATTACCCAACGAAACTAACCAATCTACCACAAGCAAACCTCTACCCAACGAATTTACCAGTGTAAGAACAAAATTTCAATGTAAAAATTACCAATTGGTTTACATTACCATCACATATGTATCAATCATTTTTGCATCCTAACTGATGCATCTATCTATACTCACATTCTGAAGAGATTTACTTACGACAGTAAATCGAAACGATCGTAAATGCCACCCTCATCTCTGCTTCTTACTTCTGTGTTACCTTTTTAATTAAAGATATGACTTAGAAATCCTCTGAGAAACTGGAAAATCAAGAAATCCAGGACAGTTCTGGTCCTAAATTAGATAAATTAGTCTGGTACAGTATTGAGGTGTGATACATAACAAAGGGAGGGAAATGCAGAGTTTTAAAGAGTCATTTCCCTTGCTATGGTTTAATATCTTTAGATTAAACTCCTGGATTAAGTGAGTTACGTCCCTTGTATTAAAGACTTGTTACCTGAAACATAAGGGGTGGGTTTATTGATTTTTTAAAATGGCTTTCAGGGGCAATTGGGAAATGAAAAGATCTTCACAACCACCCTTGGACGGTTTTGAATGACCATAGAAAGTGCGAGCCTTCTAACTGAAAAATTGTGGATTTGTATAAAGGACACACACACACATACATAGCCAAACATTTTGCCGTTTATATATATAGAGATTATGTATATATATTATGTATATATATATATATTATATATTGATAGAAATGGCAAGACAACAAAAGAATGAAAGAGACCTCGATATTATGTAAATAGAGGGATTTATCTGTAAATATAATAGTCACATAAATGAAGATCTTGTCTCTTGCATTCAAGAAAAGAAACAAGTCTTTCCACTTTTTATTTCATTGCACCCCAACATGCATCTGTGTTGTTTTTTAGGCCACTTACCATCCTCTTTAGTTCTGATAAATAGTGTTGGTTCACTGAGCACACCATCACCCATTTTAGTGAAGGCAAGCACATTTATCTTATAGCTGACATACTTCAACAGGTTACGCAATTCATATTGCCTTGTTTCGTTATTCACAGTTTGGAATTTTGGCACCATTCCTTCATCCACAGCTTGATATTTGATCTAAATTAGAAGAACAGAGAAGATGACATTCAACATATATATATATCTTTTAAAGTTACAATGTTTTACGGCAATGTTCAAGTGTTTGGAAATATTACAATATAAGAGGAAGTATCCAAAAGAAACCTGAATTTTGCAATATAATTTCATTCAGTTTTACATGTTTACACTTTTATCACTTTCAAAAGTATTCTCCATTTGAAGCAATGCATTGGTCAAGATGCATTTTCTAGAGTTCAAAATAGTCCTGTGAAGTGATGCCTTTTAATGCCTCTGTCATTTATTTCTTAACCTCTTCCACATCTGCAAAAAATTTTCCTTTAAGGATGGTTTTCATTCACAGGAACAGAAAAAAAGTCACAGGAAGCAAGATTGGGTGAATAGGGAGGGCAGGTGATGCGGTCAGGCCATTTTTCGCAAAAACTGTCTCACACAGAAAGTGGTGTGTGCAGGTGCATTGTCAAGATGAAACCACCACTTTCCACCTTGCTACAGGTCAAGGCATTTTTGTCCCACCGCATCTTGCAAATGCTTCAAAATTGTCAAGTAAAATGTCTGGCTAGCAGTTTGACCAGAGGAACAAATTCTGTGTGGACAATTCCTTTCGCATCTATGAAACAAATCAGCATCGTCTTGACATTGGACTTCACTTGATGCTTTTTTTTGCTGGGGGTGTGATGACATTGAATGCTTCCATTGACTTGATTGCTGCTTCATTTCCGGGTTGTAGCCATAGCATCAGCTTTTGTCAACAGCAACAACCTTCAGAAAAGGTCTGGATCAACTTCCAACTGTTCATTCAGTTCACAACGCACATTCAGTCATAATTGCTTTTGATGCAACTCTTCATTCACAATTCCTCACCCAAAACTCGCTTGTTGCAACCTCCCGGATATACCAGTTATATCAAAAAGTTTGTCAATTGTTCAATGACGGTCATCCAAGATCAGTTCATGAATTTATGTGATGTTTTTATTTGTTTGGGAGGTCAACAGTTGTCCTGAGTGAGTTTGGTATTCAAGCAACAATTGACCATTCCTAAAACATGAAAACCACTTGTAAGCTTGTGTTTTGCTCATGGCAGTGTCCTTGTAAGCTGTTTGAAGCATGACAACCGTTTTTGGCTGCTGTTTCCTCAGCAGAAAACAGAATTTCATGGAAGCACGCTGTTCCTTCAATTCAGCCATCACAAAAATCGATGAACAAGGAAGAAGCACTGCAAAACAAAGACACACCCACCACATGGCAGTAAGATCACACTTGATGTTACTGGCAGGCAGACTGTGTGTCTAAGTGTTGCATCAAGTGGCTTTTAGTGACAGAAGCCTGAACTACAATGTGCTTGTCCCAAAGAGAATGTTTCTGGTTACTTTTGGGTACCCCCTTGTATATCAAGAAGAGAAACAATTCAGTGAAAAGGAACACAATTTACAAAAGTATACAGTAATAGCTAAAAAAACCCAAAAAGAGTAAAGAAAAACATGGAAATTAGTAAATAAATGAACAAAATAAAAAAGTGAGTATATTTCCTTAAGTATACATCTTTCCAGAACATGTTGGTGATCCTTAGAATCTCTGAGAATTCAGAAAACATAAAAAAAAAAAATTAGTTTCATATTAAACAATGAAGCATTAGCACAAAGTAGTGTTTAGGTATGAGTAGAATTAAGGCTAGCTGAAATATGTTTGTGACACATTGCAACTGCTAAAAGGAAAATACTCTGCAGTTATTGTGGATAATAAATCTCTCTCTTCACAGTAACTGCAGTGCCTTTTAGCAGTTGCAATGTGTCACAGACATATTTCAACTAGCCTAAATTCTGCTCGTATTTTCATATTGTTAATATATAGGTGCAGGAGTGGCTGTGTGGTAAGTAGCTTGTTTACCAACCACATGGTTCCAGGTTCAGTCCCACTGCACGGCACTTTGGACAAGTGTCTTTTACTATAGCCTCGGGCCAACCAAAGCCTTGTGAGTGGATTTGGTAGATAGAAACTGAAAGAAGCCTGTCGTATATATGTATATATATATATATGTGTATGTTTGTGTGTTGTGTTTATCCCCCCAACATCGCTTGACAACCGATGCTGGTGTGTTTACGTCCCTGTAACTTAGCGGTTCGGCAAAAGAGACCGATAGAATAAGTACTGGGCTTACAAAGAATAAGTCTCGGGGCTGATTTCCTCGACTAAAGGCGGTACTCCAGCATGGCCACAGTTAAATGCCTGAAACAAGTAAATGAGTAAATGAATATTAAATATTAAATCTTCCCAACCGGTGCTGGTGTGTTCACATCCCTGTACCTTAGTGGTTTGGCAAAAATGACCAATAGAGTAAGTGCCAGGCTTAAAAAAAAAAAAAATTTAAGCACTGGGGTCGATTCATTTGACTAAAAATTCAAAGCGGTGTCCAGCATGGCCGCAGTCTCATGACTGAAACAAGTAAAAAAAAAGAAAGAAAAGAATACACCATGTTTGTAAAAAGATGGAATGTTAGTGGCTGAAAAAGATCTGCCGTAATTTCATCATGGATAATTGCATTGTGGTAGATGCATCACTGGGTGATTTCATGCAAGGTAAATACATTGTCAGTAAATCTGTTATGGCAAATTTGTTAGCAGTAAATTCCCATCATACTTTTTATCTGTAAATATTATTTGAAATGTTTATTTATGGAATAAACTTTCGGCTAAACACTACTTAAAGTGTTCATTTGAAGAATAAACATATTGCTATACACTATTTAAAGCATTAATCCACAAACCAAATACATTGTTAAATGTTTATTTTAAATGTTTATTAACAGAGTAATCTAAAGCATTCATCTGAAGAGTGAGTAAATATACTGACCATACATTAAAGTATTTATCCACAAAAGGAACACATTAGTAAATATTATAAGTAAGTATTTATCTGCAGAATAAACACATTGCTAAACAGTTCAAAGTTTTTAACAGCTGAACGTCATCAAAACATTTTTTTAAAGAATTCATTTGCAGAGTAAATATAATACATTTTATTAACAATAGGCATAGGAGTGGCTGTGTGGTAAGTAGCTTGCTTATGAACCACATGGTTCCGGGTTCAGTCCCACTGCGTGGCACCTTGGGTAAGTGTCTTCTACTATAGCCTCGGGTCAACCAAAGCCTTGTGATTGGATTTGGTAGATGGAAACTGAAAGAAGCCCGTCGTATATATGTGTATATACATATGTGTGTGTGTGTGTGTGTGTGTGTGTGTGTGTGTGTGTGTGTGTGTATGTATGTGTATCTGTGTTTGTCTCCCCAGCATCGCTTGACAACCGATGGTGGTGTGTTTATGTCCCTGTAACTTAGCAGTTCAGCAAAAGAGACTGATAGAATAAGTACTAGGCTTACAAAGGATAAGTCTTCAGGTCAATTTGCTCGACTAAAGGCGGTGCTCCAGCATGGCCACAGTCAAATGATTGAAACAAGTAAAAGAGTAATGAAAAATAAATTCAAGGATAAAAAAATTATCAGTATTACATTTACTTAATATCCTCATCACCCTTTTACATATCTGCTTTTCCATGCAGGCATGAGTTGGGCAAAACCTATTGAGGCAGTATGCTACAGATAGATGCTCTTCCTGACATCAACCCTTACTTATTAAGCTAAGTACATTTTCTCCCCACATCTTAATATGGTTGAACTACCCAGCTGCTGGACATGTTTTTTTTTATATATTCATGAGGCACAATGTCACAACTGCCCAAACACTGTCAATACGAAGACACACAAGTGCACATACACAAATATGACAAGCTTTTGTACAATTTCCATCTACCAAACTTTACCAACAAGGCATTGACCAAACTAAGGCCAGAGGAACCAAACTCCAAACCATAAAGGCAACATAAAGTTCGTAACCTTAAAATCAGCTGCTATTCTTAAGTACAAGAGCAATGCTTACAACTATTCTTCACCACCTAACTAATATCGCAGATCCATGCCTGCACTTATATACCATTTTGCCGGACTTGAGAAGAAGACCTGTCAAGCCAAGTAAAATTGCAGTCATGGCAGATACTGGTGTCATGCAAATGACATGTAAAAGCACCCATTACACTCTTGGAATGGTTGGCATTAGGAAGGGCATCCAGTTGTAGAAACCATTGCCAAATCAGACTGGAGTCAGGTGCAGCCTTCCAGCTTGCAAGCACTGGTCAAACTGTCCAACCCATGCCAGCATGGATGTTAAATGATGACACACACAAGCATGTAGTGAAAAAGATAACACTATTATAAATTGGTGGAAAGAAGAGACATTCTAAAATGACAAATTAGGAGAAATATCTCTTAAGTGATTCAGCATTTCTTGGCCTTGATATTCACTGACATTGCATTGGACTCTCATTGCACTATCTTTTACATTTTTTATTTTTCAAAGTGAAATTTCTGCAATGGTGTTGGACCCTAATGAATTGTTTAACCCATGTTAGCATAGCAGATGGACCAACCCATCTCATCGCTGAGTCTAATTACTCAACATGCAACATTACTATTATCACATTGCTTCCCACTCCGTCTCCTTTATACTGACCCCTGACGCTACTTATACCCTCTTCAATCTCCTAGCCTAATGCTATTCCTACAGCTCTGGGTTTAATGATTGACTAAAGTTACTGGGCACCACCCTGAAAGTGATGCCCCAGCATGGTCACAGCCCAATAACCGAAACCAGTAAATAGGAGTAATCAAAGCAAGTGCAATACCTTATATCCAAGGACTTGGCCATTTTGTTCAAGGAGAGGCACATCCCCCCACTGGATATCAATAGAAGAGGAAGAAACTGCTTCTCCAGTTACATTGCTTGGTCCAGATGATGGCACTGAAAGAAAAAACAATTAAAATCTGCTAATTCTGTTGACTGATTTAAGTCAAAACAGAGAGAGAGAGAGAGAGAAAGGGAAAAAGAATGTGTGCATACATACACACAAACATAAACATACACACATCTCATCTGATGCGCTAACAATTATGCTAATCCCTTGCCCCGGATTGGTAATTTACTTTAATGATTTCAAAGGAGAATAAAGGGTAAAGTTAACCCTGCAAGGATTTGAACTCAGAGCACAACACATTTTGTTTCCCGCTCTAATGATTCTGCTCTATGGATGAACTACGAAATGAGACAATGAAATGACACATACAACATAATATGTCATTTTAGCTAGCATCAACAATGCTTTATGCAAAATGTTCCCAAGCATGGATGTTACACGCTGGTGGTTAGGGCTATAGCTTTATCTAAAGCTCTGGTGAGATAATCTAAAACATAATTTAAACTGTAGACTTTTGGGCACAATAATTCAGCTGTTTGTTTTTGTATCTGGTTTGCAAGATTCTTTATGTGAACTTGTGTGTTGAAGCAAATTTTGTTGTGTCTAGAGCGAGTCATATTTTTTTAATGCCTTATTATCTAACACACTCTCCGCTTCAATTTCCACTCATTTATTATTTATATTTTGTTTTTCTTCCAAAGTTGTCATTCAACCATGTCAAGGTTGCAAAATCAATGAAAACTTTGGAAGAAAAACAAAATATAAATAAGTAAATGAGTGGAAATCGAACTGGTGAGTGTGTTGCATAATAAGGCATTAAGATAATATGACCCTCCCAAGATACAACGAAATTCAGCTGTTAGCAATCTAAATTCTTCTAAGAAAACCACCGAATTATTCAAAAAGACATTAATTATCACTTCAGATTATTTTGTCTCACTTCTGTGTTGCAATATTTACCAAAGATAAAACAATATGAAATAATACTTTACCAGACTCCATGGTTTTTTGGCTGATTACTGGACTGAAAGGACTTTTGCCAACAAAATTATAGGAATTCATCTTCACTTTGTACAGCACCCATTCATTGAGACCATTCAAAATATAGCTGTAATTATTGAAAGCATTCTCCAGAGTAACTACTGTCCAACTTTCATTTCTGCCAACAACTTTGTACCATATTTCATAGCCACGGGGTACTCCATTCCAGTCTTGCTTTGTTAATAACTGAAAACCATTTAATTAATGTGTGATTCAGTGAATAAACAGATAAAAAGCAATTTTACAGGTTTAACAGTAGTTTTGGCACCATTACCCAGAATATTTATAAAAGAGTAAAAGAGTAAAAGAATAGTGGAACTGTTGATATATTTGATCATCTTTGATTGTTTTCTTGCTTTTGAAAATCGTATAATACTAAACATATTACAGGGTTATCACAAAGAAATTTATTAATTTTAGTGTACTTTCTAAAGGGAGCTATACAAACTGTATATTATTGTAAATTGACAATTGACACTAAATAATTGCAGTACACTAGCAAAGTTACAAAAATAAAAATGATAAAGGTTATCTCTGTCTTTTTTAAGGGTATTTTTCAATTTTGCCATCCATCCAACAATATGTGTGTGAATGTGTGGGTGTGTGCATATACATACATTTTATATATACATACATATATATATACATACATACATATGTATACATACATATATATATATATATATAAACTGTACTAGGAGAAGAAGAAACGAAATGAAACGCTCAGTCTTTTTTTCTCTCCTTCTTTCTGTGTTTTTTTTCTCTCTGTGTATCTTTCTGTTGAAGAGCGTAGGCTCGACTTGTTTTATTTATATTTCCTGAGCGCCATACTAATACAATTGTTTGTTTGTTTTCCACCTGCCTTCGTCTTTTGTCTATTTTCATAAAGCTTCCCGTTATATATATATTTATATATATATATATATATATATATCTGCATTTATATATCTGTGTATGTACATATATATAAATATGCTGGACTCTCCTGTTGAAGACAATGTTGAAGATAATGATGGTGATGATGATCTTTGTAACTTTAGACACAAGGCCTGAAATTTGGGTGGGGGGGGGAGAAGGTAAGTTAACTGCATTGACCCCAGTGCTGAACTGGTACTGATTTTATTGACACCGAAAGGACAAAAAGTGAAGTCAATCTTGATGGAATCTGAAGAACCCTGACTGTAAAGAGCCAGAAGATATGACACTCAGCATTTTGTCTGACATGCTAACAATTCTCTCAGTTCACCACTGATGATAATAACAACTCACTAGATAATAAGTTCTTATTTCTAAGTACAAATCTACTGCAGATGGTTTTATTCTTTATTCTTTTATTCTTTTACTTGTTTCAGTCATTTGACTGCGGCCATGCTGGAGCACCGCCTTTAGTCGAGCAAATCGACCCCGGGACTTATTCTTTGTAAGCCCAGTACTTATTCTATCGGTCTCCTTTGCTGAACCGCTAAGTTACGGGGACGTAAACACACCAGTATCGGTTGTCAGCAATGCTACGTGGACAAACACAGACATACACACATATATATATATATACATATATACGACAGGCTTCTTTCAGTTTCCGTCTACCAAATCCACTCACAAGGCATTGGTCGGCCCGGGGTTATAGCAGAAGACACTTGCCCAAGATGCCACGCAGAACCCAGAACCATGTGGTTGGTTAGCAAGCTACTTACCACATAGCCACGCCCGTTTTTTAAAAATCTTTTTTCACTTTTTATGTTTTTGAGTCTGACGTTACATTTTCTGTGCTATAGTTTAGCTAGTTAACAGGTCTTAGAACTCATGAAGAAATTACTTGAATATGCATCCCACTGCCACTCCATATTCATCACTTACACAACTCTGTTCACCCCTTCCCTGATATCAGTCACCATTACTATGCCACCACATTTCCCTCATACCAACACTTTTTGCACCCTTCTCATTTTATCAAATAATAGCCTAACTGACCGTTTCAATTTTATGGGTTAGAGGATAAGATGAAAAATTCTTGTAAAACAACTTTGTTGATATTAAGTTAGTGTCTGGAAAATAAATTAATATGAAAATTTTGATAAAAGGTTTTAAACTCAATCACTTTAAAATGAGAAGTTTGTGTCATAAGCATAGAGGTGATCTCTGGCAGGTTGATGCCAAATGGCTCAAAGACTTAGGTTTACTGTGACAGAAAATCTGGAATGAAATATCAGATCAGCCTCCATATTTTTGATTTAATTCTATCGATATTGGTATTTGTGAAAAAAAAAAAAATATATAAACACTTTAAAAATAAATAAAAAATGTTATAAAAGGGTTACAAATTTTTTTTTTGTGTAGATCTTTATAGAAAGACTTTCTCACCATCCAGCTGATACGGAATGCTGTCTCATTGATAGCTTGAACTGTAACATTTCCAGGAGGTCTACTGGGTGGAGCAGGACTTGTTTGAAACAGTCGAGATGGCTCACTGTGGTTACTACGACCGGCAGTGTTTTCAGCTATGATGCGAAGACGATAATGTGTGTAAGGGAATAGATTCGGAATTCTCAGGGTTGTAGCATCGGGAGCAGATACGCTGTAGATTTTTTTCCATTTCTTATCTGAATTAACCTGAGCTTCAATTATCCACTGGGTAATGGAAGTTTTACCATCAAAACCTGGAGTGAATCTTAGTTGGCAAGATCTGGGATGAATGTTACTGATTCCTAAGCTGCTTGGTGCTCCAGGAGGCACTATGGCACAAAGAAAAAAAGTAAAATTAAAAGACAAAAATGTAAGCAAAATAGTGATAATAAAAGGTGAAGATTAAAATAGTGTAATCCAATAGGTATTCTTTATCTGACGATAATAATGATGTAGTATCTACATAGAGATGGCTGTGTGGTTAAGGAAGTTGCTTGTGAATAGATTTGGAACAAAGAAACTGTTACGAAATTAAACCTGTGTGTGTGTGTGTGTGTGTATGTGTGTGCGTGTGTGTGTGTGTGTGGCCTATCTTGTTGTCTCATGATAGTAAGCAAGTGAGGCGCAATGGCTCAGTGGTTAGGGCAGCAGACTCGCGGTCATAGGATCGCGGTTTCGATTCCCAGACCGGGTGTTGTGAGTGTTTATTGAGCGAAAACACCTAAAGCTCCACGAGGCTCCGGCAGGGGATGGTGGTGATCCCTGCTGTACTCTTTCACCACAACTTTCTCTCACTCTTACTTCCTGTTTCTGTTGTACCTGTACTTCAAAGGGCCGGCCTTGTCACTCTCTGTGTCACGCTGAATATCCCCGAGAACTACGTTAAGGGTATACGTGTCTGTGGAGTGCTCAGCCACTTACACGTTAATTTCACGAGCAGGCTGTTCTGTTGATTCGGATCAACCGGAACCCTCGTCGTCGTAACCGACAGAGTGTCTCTTTTAGTAAGCAAGTGTCATCTTCATACAAATAGTGTCAGTCATTTCCAGTCTTTTGTGAAAATAGGTCAAACCAAATGGAAATATTGCTGCAATTGGAAAACTTTTCAGCTGTAGAAAATTTGCTTCAGCAAAATCCATCTAATCCAATGGAAGCACCACCTTTAATCGAGCAAATCGACCCTGGGACTTATTCTTTTTTGTAAGCCCAGTACTTATTCTATCGGTCTCTTTAGTCGAACCGCTAAGTGACGGGGACGTAAACACACCAGCATTGGTTGTCAAGCAATGCTAGGGGGACAAACACAGACACACAAACACATACACACACATACACATATATATATATACATACATATATACGATAGGCTTCTTTCAGTTTCCGTCTACCAAATTCACTCACAAGGCATTGGTCGGCCCGGGGCTATAGCAGAAGACACTTGCCCAAGATGCCACGCAGTGGGACTGAACCCGCAACCATGTGGTAGGTTAGCAAGCTACTTACCACACAGCCACTATTTGTTTTAATCAAGGGACTGTGACCATGTTGGGGTACCATCTTGAATAATTTTAGTTGAATGAATCGACCCCAGTGCTTAGTTATTTTTTTTAAGCCTGATAATTTTGTATCACTTTCTTTTGTTAAACTGCAAAGTTATAAGAATGTAAATCCACTAACACCAATTCTCAAGCAGTGGTGGGGTATAATTAAAGACACAAACACTCACCCACATATATACACATACAATAGGCTTCTTTCAGTTTCCATCAACCAAATCCATTCACAAGGCTTTGGTTGGCTTAAGTCACTTGCCCATGGTGCCCACGGTTCCACATAGTGGGACTGAACCTGGAACCATGTGATTGGGAAACCACACAGCCTACATTTGTACCTAGACATAAAATCTTTTAAAACCTTAGATTAATAATAAACTCATGTATGTATGCACACCTGTGTGTATGTGTGTGTGTGTGTGTGTAAAAAGTTAAAAGTAAATGGATTCTTTATTAATTTTAATGATGAATATTCCAGAAGTGATGCTAAACAAATGAGAAATGATATAGTAATCACAAGACTTCCAATAATCTATAAAATAACGAGCTGAATTACTCTGCGTCGCCTGAGTTAATGACTCAGAGAATTAACAGTAACATCAAAAAGCTCTTTATTTAAGTTACAGTAAATCTTTTCGAAAAAAACACTCAACAAAATTTCAGACTAAGAACACTTTGTAAACCTTTTTATTTTCCTTCTTTTAAGAACATATTTTTGCTTGATATCCAAATTCCAAACATATGTAAAAAATTATACACAAATTCAAATCTTTTACATCATTTTCCAATTTCTGCTTAAACTAATCTTTACCCTAACTCAAAATTGTAATTCTAAGCCCTAATATGAAACCCTAACATTAAATGTTAATCCTTAGCTCTTACCTTAAAACTTAACTTAAGACTCTTATACTAATTTTATCCCTCAAATATATAATACTAATCCTAACATTAAATTCTAAACCCAACCCCCAACGCTAGTGCTAATTTTTGTGTGGAATCACAATCTCCTATGTTTGAAGCATATACTTCTAGAAAAAAATCCAGAACATTAAAATAGCTACCATACATAACTTTAAAATAAGGCAGGATGAAAAAGTGAGAAGAAATCGCAATTTTTAAAAACTTTTTATTTGCAGAATTGTAATGTCTGGTTACAACGTCAAAAGGGATAACATACTAAGTGATAACATTTTTCCCTTTAGAAATCTGTCTGACTTTGCAACAGATGAATGAGTGATAATAATTTTTGAAGTAATAAAAAAAAAATTGATAAGGTATTTCACTTCAATGTTGACTTGAAGCATTGTCTTTGTGAAAAGAAAAGTGATCTGGCGCTAAGTATTTAGCAGACAATAATTTCTTTATCATTTGCTCATAAATGGAAAAAAAAGGAGTACTTTGGTTACTTCTGGATAATTTCGGTCCAAACATTGTCAAATACCTGTCTATATAGATTTGTGAGTGTGTGTGTTAAAGAGAGAGAGAGAGGAAGAGAGAGAGAGAAACAAAAGAGAGAAAGACATTGAAAGTGCGTGCAGGTGTATCCCTGAATGACAGCTGTATTAATGTTACCATCCCACTGCCACTCCATATTCATCACTTACACAACTCTGTTCACCCCTTCCCTGATATCAGTCACCATCACTATGCCACCACATTTCCCTCATACCAACACTTTTTGCACCCTTCTCATTTTATCAAATAATAGCCTAACTGACCGTTTCAATTTTACGGGTTAGAGGATAAGATGAAAAATTCTTGTAAAATAACTTTGTTGATATTAAGTTAGTGTCTGGAAAATAAATTAACCCCTTACCGAATAATTATTTAAAAAATAAATGTATTTTTTCAGACATATTTTCTATATGACATATTTTTTATAATATGACATATTTTTTATAATAGACGAAGGAACTCGTTTGCTGTCGATTTTGGCGAGTCTATCTTTTGACGAGTTAACTCGCCAGAGATAGAAAAAAAATGATTTCGGTCAAAACGCATATATTCGTTTCTGCCGGGTAAGGGGTTAATATGAAAATTTTGATAAAAGGTTTTAAACTCAATCACTTTAAAATGAGAAGTTTGTGTCATAAGCATAGAGGTGATCTCTGGCAGGTTGATGCCAAATGGCTCAAAGACTTAGTTATTCAATTTCAAGGAACTAAAGCTAAAACGGACAGTTGTGAAGATCTTATAAAACAAGGCCGATTGCAACACGCATATTGTCTTAATTATAGTAAATAAATGCTATTATGTTATGACAGACATATAGTCATCTTACCTGGTGTAAATCCTGAACGAACATCTGCAGAATAGAAGGGGCCACGGCCAACTCTTGTCCGTGCAGCTACAGAAATTGTGTATACTGTCGTTGGTTTCAGTGACGGGATTTTGTAACTTAACTGCTGAGGACTAAAGGGCTTAGAATTTACATTGGTGGAATTCTTTTCAACGTACTCCAAAATATAACCTGCAATGGAAACATTGAATTCAGTCTGCATTTTAGTGTTAAGAAAAGATTTCAAACTTTTTTTTATATTTGCTGAGTCTGAAGGAAAACCAACAGGCATTTTAGTGTTAAGAAAGGATTGCAAGGATTGTGCTTTTATTTGCTAAGCGTGGAAGAGAACCAACTGGCAAGGTGAACCAGAGGTAGAGTGCAAACAAGACGGTTGGATGACATTCATGAGCTTGGTTGGTCTTGCTTGAGGATCCAAGAAGATCAATTGGAGATGGTCGCTTCTGACAGGCCTAATAGAAAGCAGGATTAAGGGCTCCGCCTGCATGATCCTCCCAGGAATAAATGGGCAAAGAAGATGAGAGGAAGTGACAGTCTGGGAGAAGGGGATAGAGCCTATGACTCACTCAAACTGGTGAGTTTGATGTCATTGATGTTCCATTTAAAATGTTACAGAAAGACACAAGCATGGAGAAGATTCTTGAGAGCCAATGTTCTGGGGATGAAGGACAGTAGTTAGTGAGAGGAGGTAGGAGTAGGACACATCAGACTAGGTGTGATGAAATGAGGCCATTATAGTAGAAAATTGAAACAACATTTATTACAAGGTGAGTGGGTAGTGTTTATACTTTGATAGTTACCCCGTAAGAGCAGTGAGTTAAAAAGAATAGGAAACAAATTAAACTACTGACTTTATGCTAACATGATCCTTAAAAAAGAGAATAAAATAAACAAGCAGATTTATGCTCAATGTGCTTTCTGGCTTCTATCTCATTATGTACTCAGAAAGACCCAAAATTAGACAAAGGGAAACTTGCCTCTATTTTTTTTTTCTTTTACATATGTAGAGATAGTAGTTGAATATATTTTCCACTACCGAATTCTACAGCTACAATGTGTGAGTGAGAGAGCACATTTCCATTACATTATGGAATTACCTTGTAAGAGCAGTTAGTCAAAGTAAATACTTCCTTTTCCATACAATATGTATTTCTGTTATATTTCATTTACAAGAATCAGCATAAAATTTTGACCCTGCCCCAATAAAAAAATAATGTTTCATTTTAGTTTAATTATTATTAATAAACATTTAAGTCTTTGTGATGTGTAAAAAAAAAAAAAAAGAAGCCTAATTCACCTACCTTGCAGGTCCCCTAGCTATGTCAATTCTTCTCAGCCAGGATATATCCATAGGAACCCTACTTACCTATGGCCAGAATCTAACAGAAAATTCCCTCAACTCACATTTCCACCATATCTGCCCTGAGTTACTGCCCCAAAGTAAAAGAAGCTCATGCTAGTCATCCTTCTGCTCACATCACCTCCCTTACTCCTCTCATTTCAGCAAGGCCCCTTGGCTCTTTGCATGATGTCACTGACCCTATACTTCCAGTTCACTCTAGTCCCGCAGTTTCATAGGTTCAGTAAAGTTTGAGACTCCAGAGATAATACTTAAACAATGAATTATGCAAATAAATTTAACACAACTAAAATTTAGCACATAAAAAGCACCATCCGAACATGGCCGATGCCAGCGCTGCCCCGACTGGCTTCTGTGCCAGTGGCACATAAAAAGCACCATCCGAACGTGGCTGTTGCCAGCGCCGCCTTGGCTGGCTTCCGTGCTGGTGGCACGTTAAAGCTCCAACCGATCGTGGCTGATGCTGGACGCCCCCTAGCACCTGTGCAGGTGGCACGTAAAAAGCACCCACTACACTCGCGGAGTGGTTGGCATTAGGAAGGGCATCCAGCTGTAGAAACTCTGCCAGATCAGACTGGAGCCTGGTGCAGCCCCTGGCTTCCCAGACCCCGGTCGAACCGTCCAACCCATGCTAGCGCAGAAAACGGACGTTAAACGATGATGATGATGATGACAACTAAGGTACATAAAGCATTGATAATAGTAGTGTCCTATAGGTATTATTTAACCCTTTTGTTACAGTATTTCTGTTGAAATACACTGTTTCCATTCATGTGAAAAACAAGGAAGAAGTTGGTAAAATAACTTTGAAAAAAAAATAGTAATATGAAATTTTCCAGGAAGTTTTTTTAATTAGGTCACTTTAACCCTTTAGCATTCAAATTATTCTGTCACAAGTAATGCTTATTTATTCACATTGTTTGAACCCTTTCATCACTGCATTTATTTTGTGATGTTCTGTGTTTCTTTCAATTAATTTTAAAGATAACAAAGAATTTATTAAAATAAGTTAAAAAGCCCCCACTACACTCACGGAGTGGTTGGCGTTAGGAAGGGCATCCAGCTGTAGAAACATTGCCAGATAAGACTGGAGCCTGGTGCAGCCTTCTGGCTTCCCAGATCCCCGGTCGAACCGTCCAACCCATGCTAGCATGGAAAGCGGACACTAAACGATGATGATGATGATGATGATGAACTTAATTATCATTAAGCTAGTGTTAGGAACATAAATTGTGACTAAGGTTTGGTGGAAGATTTTTATTCAAAACTTACAAAAAGAAGATATTTGTACTCAGAGCCAGAGCCGGTTTCGGCTGGGTTGGTAACAAAAGCGTTAAATTATCTTGTAATTTCGAGATTTTGATGAAGCAACTGTTAATTTTTTAGAATGACATTGTAGGGTAGAATTGAGAAACCAGATCTGACAAGAATATTTTGGCCAGATATGGCCAGTTTAAATACTAATGGGCTAAACCAGGAAGTTTAAATCAAGGGTAGTCTCAAACAGGTTGTTATGAAAAGGTTTAACCCTTTAGCTTTTAAACCAGCCATATCCGGCCAAAAGTATTCTGCCCGTTTTATGTTCAAACTGGCCAGATCTGGTCTCTCACACCAACCCTACAATATCGTTTTAAAAATTAACAGCTACCTCATCAAATTCTCATTGCTAAAAGATAATGCTGGATTAGTTCAAAACAAAGTGGATGAAAAAGCTTTAATTTTGGTAGAATAATGCGAACACTAATGGGTTAAAGAAACACATTCTGTCAGCTTACCTAGAAGAATACCATTTTTCTTAAGTGGTGCTTTCCATATCACTACAACGGAACGGTCTGTAACATTCTTGAAGCCAATATGCGCTACTTTATCAGGAACTAAAAAATATCGACAAGATGTACTTTCTTAGAAAAATTCAATGAAATCGTATTAAGAAAATAAAAATAGGAAAATGAGAAATTTCTTCGATATATTTAGTGAAACATTTAGAAGCAAACACATATATCATTCTTGTTCATGAAAAGGTTAAGTAACTGACTGTCTGACAAGTGAATGATAGAAATGTTTATCTTTTTATCATACCTGTGAATATGTGTTGTGTATGTTAAGAACAGAGTCAGCTTGAGCAGAAAATAAACATTAGGTTTGTAAGTTGGGGGAAATTTGAATGCCATGTGAATGCCATGTGAATGAAAGTGTTGTTCATTTACAACCATAGCAAAATGTTGTATCTAGACTAGAGTACAACACACACGCACACACATATACACATACACAATTCTTCACACAAACACATGCTCGCTCACACACACACACACACACACACACACACATATGTATATGATGGGTTTCTTTCAGTTTCTGCACAACAAATCTATTCACAATGCTTTGGTTGGTCTGAGGCTATAATGGATGCTGTGCAGTGGGACTGAACCCAAGACCTCATGGCAGGGAAGCAAACTCTTTAAACACACAACTGCACCTGCATTTAATACAAAATAATCTTTGTAACTGAGAGAAAACGGGAGCTATATGACCCTTAAAGACATTTTTGTTCATGAGATGAAATATTATAACATATAACGTGTGTGTGTGTGAATGAGTGTGTGTGTATGCATGTATATATATATATATGTATGAAAAGCAAGCCCAGTAACTGAGACACACAATCATTTAAGTGACACAAGTTTCTACTTTTAGATTTTTTTTACAAGGTGAGTGACACCCAAGAACAAAAAGCCTTTTGGACACTGTATACGTGATTTATATAAATGAGTACAAAATATATAATTTCAAGAATTATTTTAATGTTTTGTGATAGACAAAATACTTACAATCTTCCAAAGTTCTTACAGTTATAGGCACGCTTTCTGGGCCGGAACCTTTCAAAGTGTAGCTGTCAACCGTGAGTCTG
>NC_042997.1:45040067-45065067 GCF_006345805.1 Octopus sinensis
ATTGCGAGCAGCTATCTTGATTTCGTAGTGTGTAAATGTTACCAGGCCAGTTATGACTTTCATTTGGTTTTTGACACCGGCTTCCTCTTGTTGGGCGAATTTATCATTATAACTCTGTGGTTTGTAACGAATGACATAACCAGTCAATGGGCCATTCCAGTGAACCTGTGAAGGGGGTAGCCAGTTGATTAAAACAGAGGAATTACTTAGAGGACGTCCAACTAGATTTCTTGGTGGACCACTTGGTGCTAGAAAATAAAAGAAACAGAAATAACGATAAATAACAGCAGCGAAAGTAACAGGAGTGAATTTATAAGAATTACAGGAACATTAGAAAGAACAAAATATTTTCCAAATGTATATAGATATAATCATAAAGATTTCAGGGGTTGTTTCAGTTTATTCAACACATGGCAAATGATGTTAATCACAATTTCTATTTTTGTCCTGCAACTTTTTGAGGGAATGACACAGAATTATGAAGGTCAAATATAAGAGCTCTGAACCTGAAGATTTATGAAGAAAATACAGAATTTCTTTAATTATATAACACGAGAAACTGAACCCTTTTGTTTCATGGATGTGACATATGCTATGTTAGTTTATGTTACTCTTTACTCTTTTACTTGTTTCAGTCATTTGATTGCGGCCATGCTGGAGCACCGCCTTTAGTCGAGCAACTCAACCCCGGGACTTATTCTTTTGTAAGCCCAGTACTTATTCTATCGGTCTCTTTTGCCGAACCGCTAAGTGATAGGGACATAAACACACCAGCATCGGTTGTCAAGCAATGCTAGGGGGACAAACACACTCACACAAACACACACACGCATATATATATATACATATATACGACGGGCTTCTTTCAGTTTCCGTCTACCAAATCTACTCACAAGGCTTTGGTCGGCCCGAAGCTATAGTAGAAGACACTTGCCCAAGGTGCCACGCAGTGGGACTGAACCCGGAACCATGTGGCTGGTAAACAAGCTACTTACCACACAGCCACTCCTGTGCCTATTAGTTAAATTAGTTAAATTTATTTAATTATTTATTTAATTTGAGTCAGGTAAAGCTTGGTGAATGTAACTCGGTACATAGAAACTGTGTACAAAATGTTCTTCTACTATAGCCTCAGGCTGACCAAAGCCTTATAAGTGGATTTGGTTGAAGGAAACTGAAAGCTTATCACACACACAAATGCGCATGTGTGTGTGTTTGTTTGTTTGTTTCCCACCACCACTTGACAACTGGTATCCACCTCCTCCTTATAATTGTTTTTAATGTCCTTTTCTGTTTTTCATGCTTGCATGGGCAAGGCAGAAACCATCGAGGCAGACTTCTATAGCTGGATGCACTTCCTGTCACTGACCCTTACCTGACACATCAAGAAACCTGGGTGTGCTTTTGAAGCTGACTGTAAGCAGGGATGTTGTTTTTGTTTACAGAAACTAAGTACATTGAGACAAAGAGAATCATATACATGCATGCATGCACACTCTTGCACATGCATATGACAAAATTCTTCGGTTTCTGTTAACCACTGTCACTCACAAGTTATTGGTCGACAAACAGCTGTAGTACAAAATGTTCACTGACAATGTTCAGGCAGTTAGGATTGGACACTTAGCCATGAAGCAAACCCCTTAACCAACCAACTGACAGACAGACAGACCGACCGACCGACCGACCGACCGACCGACCGACCGACCGACCGACCGACCGACCGACCGACCGACCGACCGTCCATCCATCCATCTATCTGTCTATCTCTCTCTATATTACTCTTACTCTTTTACTCTTTTACTTGTTTCAGTCATTTGACTGCGGCCATGCTGGAGCACCGCCTTTAGTCGAGCAACTCAACCCCGGGACTTATTCTTTGTAAGCCCAGTACTTATTCTATCGACCTCTTTTGCCGAACCGCTAAGTGACGGGGACGTAAACACACCAGCATCGGTTGTCAAGCAATGCTAGGGGGACAAACACAGACACACAAACACATACACACACACATATATATATACATATATACGACAGGTTTCTTTCAGTTTCCGTCTACCAAATCCACTCACAAGGCATTGGTCGGCCCGGGGCTATAGCAGAAGACACTTGCCCAAGATGCCACACAGTGGGACTGAACCCGGAACCATGTGGTTGGTAAACAAGCTACTTACCACACAGCCACTCCTGTGCCTATATATATCATTAACATCAAAAGAATTTAGAAAGTTCAAGACATGAAATAATTATTTTTAGGAATGATGAAGCCTGAAGCAGATAAAGTTATAGATAAGACTTACATGCTACTTTATGTATGTGTGTGTGAGTGTGTGCGTCTGTCTGTCTGTCTATCGGAGTATATGGAGATGAATTATCTAGGCACATACTGTATAAACACTCATATATAGCACAGGTCCAGGTTAACTGCATTGAGTAGTAAGAAGCACCTAGGATTACTTAGAGTGAGCAATCCCACAGTAATTCCTCTGATGGGTAAATCCTGGGTTTGCTTCACTATATATGTGTTCATGCATTTACATCTCTTTTCCCATGCTAGCATGGGTTAGATGAACACACAATATTGAGGCATTTTTTACTATCAGATGCTCTTTCCCAAGCTAACTTTTACCTGTTTCTTAGATAAGAGATATTTTATTCTACTTAACTTTGAAAGCACAGAACCAGCAAAAGATTTGTGAACAAATATCCCTAATTGTTGCTTAGAGCAGAATGCAAACATTCACACACACACACAAACAAATGCACACATACATGCACGACTGGATTTTGTATAGTTTTCTTCCACCAAATTCACTCACACATAAAAAAAAAAAATGTAACAAAATATAAATTTACTTCTCAACCACATGGTTCTAGGTTCAGTCCCACTGTGCGGCACCTAGGGAAAGTACCTTCAACTATAGTCTCAGGCTGACCAAAGCCTTATAAGTGGATTTTGTCGAAGGAAACTGAAAGCTTATCACTGGTGTTGGTGTCTTTACATTCCTATAACTTAGCGGTTCAGTGAAAGAGACTGACAGAATAACTACCAGAGTTAAAAAAAAAAAAAAAGAAATATGGAGTGGCTGTGTGGTAAGTAGCTTGCTAACCAACCACATGGTTCCAGGTTCAGTCCCACTGCGTGGCATCTTGGGCAAGTGTCTTCTGCTATAGCCCCGGGCCGACCAATGCCTTGTGAGTGGATTTGGTAGACGGAAACTGAAAGAAGCCTGTCATATATATGTATATATATATATATATATATATATATATATAAGTGTGTGTGTATATGTTTGTGTGTCTGTGTTTGTCCCCCTAGCATTGCTTGACAACCGATGCTGGTGTGTTTACGTCCCCGTCACTTAGCGGTTCAGCAAAAGAGAACGATAGAATAAGTACTGGGCTTACAAAGAATAAGTCCCGGGGTCGATTTGCTCGACTAATGGCGGTGCTCCAGCATGGCCGCAGTCAAATGACTGAAACAAGTAAAAGAGTATATGAAGAAATTTCTTCAAGGTGGTACCTCAGCATGGCTGCAGTCTAATGATTGAAACCAGTAAAAGATAAAAGATGTAAAAAGTGGTTTACAATTTGTTCTTTCAGTACAAGACATGGTCTACCATTTATTTTCCTATTTTATATTGGTATAACAGAGAATAAGATGTTTGTTTAGTAATTATACATTACTAAACCACTGCGTGGCATCTTAAGCAAGTCTCTTCTACTATAGTCTCAGGCTGACCAAAACCTTGTAAGTGGATTTGGTCGATGGAAACTGAAAGAAGCCCATCATACATACACATACATGTGTGTGTGTGTGTAATTGTGTCTATGTTTGTCTTGCCACTGCCACTTGACAACCAGTGCTGGTGCCTTTACATTCCTGTAACCTCATACTCTTCTATATTTAAAAATCC
Source organism: Octopus sinensis (assembly GCF_006345805.1). Taxonomy (NCBI): domain Eukaryota; kingdom Metazoa; phylum Mollusca; class Cephalopoda; order Octopoda; family Octopodidae; genus Octopus; species Octopus sinensis. The sequence continues at coordinate 45,043,985 of NC_042997.1, forward strand.
TCTTGCAAATGAAATGATTACAACGTAAGCACTTTGTGGCAAGTCATAATCTGGTGAGGCATTTTACAGAGTATAAAGTTACTAGTAAACATGGTTTTAATATCTTAGCATCCACAAGGTGGCGAGCTGGTAGAACCGTTAGCACGCTGGGCGAAATGCTTAGCGGTATTTTGTCTGTCTTTATGTTCCGAGTTCAAATTCTGCCAAGGTCGGCTTTACCTTTTATCCTCTTGGGGGTCGATAAATTAAGTACCAGTTGCGTACTGAGGCTGATCTAATTGACTGACCCCCCTCCCCCCAAAATTTTGGGGCCTTGTGCCTAGAATAGAAAAGAAAAGAATATCTCAGCATCCACATATTACTTGCAGTTTTGTAGTAGGCCATTGCAATAAAAGGAGGTGTGACAGTGCATAGTGCATTTAGACTGAGTGTTTATTTCATGCATGTGAACAGACCAAGGTCTCATGCAGAGGAATTCAACAGCAATGGTTTTCTGATAATTGCACTTTTATTATTATTATTATTATTATTATTATTACTATCATCATCATCACTACTACTAAGGTGGCAAGCTGTCAGACTCATTAGCATGCAATGTAAAATGCTTAGCAGTATTTCGTCCGCCTTTATGTTCTGAGTTCAAATTCCGCCAAGGTCGACTTTGTCTTTCATCCTTTTGGGGTCGATAAAATAAGCACCAGTTATGCACTGAGGTCAATCTAATCGACTTAACCTCTCCTCCAAACTTACTGGCCTTGTGCCAAAATTCGAAATCATTATTATTATTATTATTATTATTATTATTATTATTATTAATAGTAGTAGTAAGAGCATACTGTTCAACTACATAATAATATTACTATTTTGATAGCATAAATTTTAATTCTGAAACTGGAAATATTAAATGTATATTGAATTAACATTATTTTTTCAGGTCATCTTCAAGTTCAATACTGCTCCATCACCAAACCAAACCAAACTAGATATCTTGTAAAGAGAATAATTTGTTATTTTATGTATATATTTCAGTCACGCAATAAAAAGTGGAGAGGGAAACAATGATTACAAGGAATAAAAGACAAGAAAAATTGTTTTCAACATTTTGCAAGACAAAATATAATCCAACCAAAGAAATATTTCTTTCAGTGGAAAAAAGAGAAAAAAAGTGTATGAAGAAAGTGTTTCTCTTTTACTGCTAGAAGAAAGAAAATCAAAATATAGGCCATAAAATAGAGTATTGATACAACAGAGTATAAGATGTTTGTTTAGTAATTATATATTACTAAACCATTGCATGGCATCTTAGGCAAGTCTCTTCTACTATAGTCTCAGGCTGACCAAAATCTTGTGAGTGGATTTGGTAAAACAGAAACTGAAAGAAGCCCATCATAAATACATATGCACGTGTGTTTGTGTGTGTGTGATTGTGTCTATGTTTGTCTCACCACTGCCACTTGACAACCAATGTTGGTCTCTTTACATTCCTGTAACTTAGCAATTCAGCAAAAGATACTGGTAGAAAAAGTACCAGGCTTAAAAGAAAAAAATAAGCATTGGGGGTCAATCCAGTGCCCCAGTATGGCTGCAGCCTAATGACTGAAACAAGTAAAAGAAAAGGTAAAAGATTAAGGCACACTGCCTTTAGCCAAACAAATCACCCCCAGGACTTATTCTTTGTAAGCCTAGTACTTATTCTATCCGTCACTTTTGCTGAACCTCTAAGTTACAGGGACGTAAACCCATCAACATCAGTTGTCAAGTGCTATGGGGGACAGACACAGACACACTCAAGTATATACATATGCTTAGGAAAGGCTTTATGAACTTATGCATTAAAGTACCCCATTATTAGGTTTTAAGTTTAAGCCCTGCTGTCTGCTCTGGAATGGTTTCTATGGCTGGACATCCTTCCTCGTGCTAATCGTTTTACGGAGGGTGCATGGTGTCTTTTCCATGGCATCAGCATTGATAAAAATTATTTATATATATAATATAGATATCTATTTCAGTCTTACGTGTTAAAAGTGAAACAAAAACATCTCTCTATTGTATGTTATATATTTTGAGTATTGTTATCACTAGCGATATCAAGATATAACTTTGTATTTTGTATTTTATGTGTAGATGTATATATATCTTCTCTATATATAAATGGCAGTTTGTCTGTCTGTGTCTGTCAGGTTGTACCCTCACCCTGACCACGGCTTTCAACCGATTCTGATGAAACTTGACACACACATAGCCCAATGTCACAATTCAAAACTAACACAGCGAAAATTTTGAAAAGTTCGCCCAGTTCTGAAAAAATCGATAAATTCGACATGGGGTCGAGAATCTAAGCTTTTTATATGCAACTTATTTTCTGGGCTGTACATGGGCTGTTCATGCGTTGGGAGGCGCAATGATGTTTTCATGTTTTCGCCTAAAGGGACAGCTAGGAACATCGTATACACAGAAGTATTCGAGTGAAGAGAAGACATTGCAACCTACACATGCGCCTTCGTTCCCTAGAGGGAAAGGACTGGATTGGGATTAGTTGTTGCCTACTAGGGGCTCTTACATACCCGGGCAATGCCGGGCTATGCTGCTAGTATAGATATAAATATATATATTCTTTCAGCTTCCGTCTACCAAACACTCACAAGGCTTTGGTCAGCCCAAGGCTACAGTAGAAGACACATGCCCGAGGTGCTATGCAGTGGGACTGAACCTGGGACCACACAGTCACTGTGACTATATGATTATGGATTTTTTAAAACACCCATAAATCTTTAAAATTCTACTCTTTTACAAGTTGTTTTTTGCAAATCAGAGTTTAAAATATGGACAGTCTCAATTCTTGCTGAAATCCCAGCACTGGATCAAACTTGGCTGCATCATCATCATTCCATTAAATGTGTTTATGGAGAGAAAAATATGGAAAAATATCTATACATGTCAGAGCGACAAAGAAACAAGGACGGTATCAGGTGGTTGTGAGATGAGTTAAAATCAACAGCGAACTCACCCTTAAATCACAAACAAAAAATTTTTCGTTTTTTCATAATCAGATGAATTTCTGTGTGTAGAACACAAATTCACAAAAATTTTCAGAGAATTCAAAAAACTAAAAAAGTTATAAGGGGTTGTATGGGGTGCATAAACCAGAATTCCGCTGAAACTATAACATCTTCATTGAAGCCTACTTCCCTTCATTTGCTTTCATTTGTCTTCGGATGTAACTAGAAAGTGATCTTTAAAATATGCTAGGGCATGAGATTGTCGGAGGATTCAAACATTCAAGTGTTGAGATAAACATTTACTTAAATAAACAGTCGACAGATAAACTTTGATGGTAATTCATATGAAGATAGCAGATATTAGAAAAACACAAAGACAAAAAGATACACATAAGATTACAGAGATGGTAAGGAAAGAGACAAGAAAAGAAAAGAGAAGGGCAAACAATGCATAGGTATAAAGGAAAAGTCAAAATAAGGGGAGAATGAAGTGGAGGTGGTAGAAAAATGTTCAGGAAAAAGAGAGAACAATAAAAAGTGTGTAGTAAAGCAGAAAGAAATGTAACGGTGGAGTAGGGGGTAATATTACAAAGCAAATAATAATAATAATAATAATAATGATAATAAAGCAGAGAGAAATGTAGACTAAAATGTTGGGAATAAAGGCAAAATAAACAAGGTTCAATATTTTGTTAAAGGAGAATAAAATAATGGAAAGTATCTAAGTTAGTGTATGCATGTGTATTTCTGAGTGTGCATACATATACATTCGTACACACACATATATATATATATATGTTATCAATTAGTTGCCCATAAGTTAGAAAAAATAAAAAGCATGCTCAAAAAGGAAAATAGAATGGTTATATCTTTATATTGTGTGAGTAGTATAGTGCCGGTTATGTACTGATTGTTGCAACACTGGCAATATTGACAACTTTACAGACATGGTGGCCATCATCATAACCATGTTAACCCTTTTGTTACTAACCCGGCTCTGGCTCTTTGGTAAAATGTCTTGTTTTCATAAGTTCTGAATTCAAATCTTCCACCAAACCTTAATCACAATTTACATTCCTAACACTAGCTTAATGATAACAAAGTTATTTTACTAAATTCTTTGTTATTTTAAAAATAATTGAAAGAAACACAGAGCATCTCAAAATAAATACAGTAACAAAAGGGTTAATGTCCACTTTTGCATGCTTGTGTGAGTCAAATAGAATTTGTTGAGGCAGGTTTTCTGCAACTGGATGCAGTTTCAGTTGCCAAGCCACACCTGTAATGTTTCCTCTTGGCCAAATATGTTTTCACTGCAAATGAACAACACAGCTTTGATGATGACAATATATGTGTATCGTGATTTCTGGGTTATTTCTCTTCATCAGCACTTTTTTCAAATAAGGGAATGTTTTGAGCTGAGTGGGGCTGCTAGATTCCCTAGTTCGAAAATATATGGACACAGATCGTGTCGTATAGACAGCTGGAGACGATGTCTCCTGGGACTAAATTACAGCAACATTAGTCCTAAACTTGGACTGCCATGTTATGTTGGCAAACAATCTTTACTACAAAGTACTGTTGCTGAACATCTCACATTATGAGATTTTAAAATAGTAATTTTTTAAGTTTTGTTTTTATTGGTAAGAATTATCAACAACTTTTCCTGTGATCGTGATTGGAGAAGACATACAGAAGTATGCAAAAGATTGGTCAGAATCTCTTGTAGGCAAGAAATGTAAAATTAAGTTTGTTATAAACAACACAAACATTTGGTAATTTAATAAGCCTTCAAAGTGATACCTGTTAAACAGAAATTATTTTCATCTAATGAAAATTTAATAAAATCTAATCATAAGTAAGTGAAATTATACAACTAAATTGGAAACCTTTTTCCCCTGGCCATAAAGGCAGTTCCAAAAAACTTTTGGGTGTGAATTTTACGAGTAGAAGCTTTTTTTAACAATTTTTATCCAGAAAATCACCAGCATAAATTACAGGCAAATTATAGGGGTTTTTATGGTATATGTGTGCATGTGTTATATTCAAACTGATGTTATGTATGAATATAGCTAAGTCATATATTAAAGCTTAGCTAACCTCTCCTATCTCCATAGCATTAGGAGTTCCAATTCAGGCATAAATTCTTTTTTACTCCCTTCTCCCGATACCAAATTCATTCATTTATTTATCTGTGATGCTCATTTCCCATTGTTTTAGCATTCTGAAAGTAGGCACCATTCCTATGATCCTCTGATCTCTTAAAACCTGGCAATGATGATTTTTTCCCTGATAAAAATCATTTATTACTAGGTTTTAAAATGTTTAAAAGATAAACTCTAGGCACTTTCTATAGAATATTTCAAATATGCCATACCTGTGTATCGATTTTTGGGATTACTATTTTGCTATCAATAATGCTTTCATTGTCAAAAATTTCTTCTTGTTTTTCTGGAATTCTACATAGAATGATATCAGTAAATGCTTTTCTATCTTAATTTGTTTTGCATTCTGTATTATATATAATACTGCAATAGCTCCCTGTTGAGTACACATGGGCAACAAATGAAAACACATGAGACTCAAACTGCTCAATATAACAATTTTAGTAATGTTGTTTACATTGAAATTTGTATATTACACTGGTTGTCTTTTATATGTTTTGTGGTAATTTTTTCTTTTTTCTTTTCTTTTAATTGTTTCAGTCATAGGATTACAGCCATGCTGGGGCACCACCTTGAAGGGTGTACTTAAACAAACTGACCCCACTACATATTTTTAAAAATCTAGTACTTATTTTATCAGTCACTTTTACCAGACTGTTAAGTTACAAGGCTATAAACAAACCAACATCAGTTGTTCAGCATGTTGGGAAGGGATCGACAAACACAGACACACAGACACACACAGACATATATGTAAAAGGTACCAGTGCTGGTGACACATAAAAGACACCCAGTACACTGTGGAGTGGTTGGTGTTAAGAAGGGCATCCAGGCCTAGAAACCAAGGCAAAACAGTCTGGAGCCAGGAGCAACTTTCCAGCTCACCAGCTCCAATCAAACAATCTTACCCATGCCAGTATGGAAAATGGATGCTAAATAATGATGAGGAAGGCAATACATATAGATATAAAGGTGGCGAGCTGGCAGAAACGTTAGCACACCGGGCGAAATGCGTAGCCGTATTTCATCTGCCGTTACGTTCTGAGATCAAATTCCGCCGAGGTCGACTTTGCCTTTCATCCTTTCTGGGTCGATAAATAAAGTACCAGTTTCGCACTGGGGTCTATGTAATTGACTTAATCCCTTTGTCTGTCCTTGTTTGTCCCCTCTGTGTTTAGCCCCTAGTGGGCAGTAAAGAAATAAATATGCATAGATATAAAAGTTTAAATTACAGTTAAAATTAAAATTTAAAATTCACATGTTGGGTGTGTCTCTAGTGGTATGTTGACAAAGCATGTTTACTGTCGATGGCTACCTGATGTCAGCCATGGTAAATACACAATTGTCACTGGATTTACATTAGGAATTCTTTATAGATCGAGTATAATAGAAACAATGCATATGGAAGGTAGAATATACTGGAAACTTTCACAATGATCATTCTGACACATCCTGCATCACTCCCTCATGGGTGGGAAACTGTTCAATGCATCATAATTCCTTGTATAGTTTCTCAGCAACAAAGGAGTGATGCAAGATGTGTCAAAATGATCGTTGTGATAAAATAAGTTTCCATTATATATATATATATATATATATATATATATATATACTCTTTTACTCTTTTACTTGTTTCAGTCATTTGACTGCGGCCATGCTGGAGCACCGCCTTTAGTCGAGCAAATCGACCCCGGGACTTATTCATTGTAAGCCTAGTACTTATTCTATTTGTCTCTTTTTGCCGAACTGCTAAGTGACGGGGATGTAAGCACACCAGCATTGGTTGTCAAGCGATGTTGGGGGGACAAACACAGACACACAAGCACACACACATACATATATATATATATATATATATACATATATACGACAGGCTTCTTTCAGTTTCTGTTTACCAAATCCACTCACAAGGCATTGGTCGGCTCGGGGCTATAGCAGAAGACACTTGCCCAAGATGCCGCGCAGTGGGACTGAACCCGGAACCATGTAGCTGGTTAGCAAGCTACTTACCACACAGCCACTCCTGCGCCTATTATATATAAATATATATATATATATATATATATATATATATAAGTGCAGACATGGCTGTGTGGTAAGTAGCTTGCTTACCAACCACATAGTTTTGGGTTTAGTCTCACTGCATGGCACCTTGGGCAAGTGTCTTCTACTATAGGCTCAGGCCAATCAAAGCCCTGTGAGTGAATTTGGTAGGTGGAAACTAAAAGAAGCCCGTTGTGTATATACATATATATATATATGTATGTGTATTTGTTTATGGTTGCGTATCTGTGTTTGTCCCCACCAACATTGCTTGACAACCGATGCTGGTATGTTTATGTCCCTATAACTTAGTGGTTTGGCAAAAGTGACCGATAGGATAAGCACTAGGCTTACAAAGAATAAGTCCTTGGGTTGATTTGTTCAACTAAAGGCAGTGCTCCAGCATGGCTGCAGTCAAATGACTGAAAGAAATAAAAAAATATATATGTATTCTTTTATTTGTTTCAGTCATTTGACTGTGGCCATGCTGGAACACCATCTTAAAAGATTTTAGTCAAAGAAATCAACCTCAGGACTTAGTCTTTGTAAGCCTAGTACTTATTCTATTGGTCTCTTTTGCTGAACTGCAAAGTCATAGGGAAGTAAACACACCAGCATCAATTGTCAAGCGAAAGTGGAGGGACAAACACAGACATAAAGACACATACATGCACACATATACATATGTGTGTGTGTGTGTGTATATATATATATATATATATGCAATGGGATTCTTTCAGTTTCTGTCTACCAAATCGATTCACAAGGCTTTGGTTGGTCTGAGGCTATAGTAGAAGACACTTATCCAAGTTGCTATGCAGTGAGACTGAACCTGGAACTATGTAGTTGGGAAGCAAGCTTCTTACCACCTGTATATGTATATATATATATATATATATATATATATATATTGATAGAAATGGTAAAACAACGAAAGAATGAAAGAGATCTTGATATGTAAATAAAGGAATTTATATGTAAATATATAATATGTGACAATTATTCGGTAGCCATGATAAAACTCCGAGTTTCGGATGTCTGGGCAGAAATCCATGCCGCCATCTCTTCAGTTATCTGGCCATCCGGTGATAGCATTTTTTCTGATGGCCGGATGAGAGCTTTTTTCTGATGGCCAGATAACTGAAGAAATGGTGGCGTGGATTTCCGCCCCGACATCCGAAACTTGGAGTTTTATCATGGCTACTGAATAATTGTCACAATATTACTTTTACAGATATATATACATACATATATATATATATATATATATAAGTAGGTGAATGAATTATCCTATGTTTATCGTCAGCATGGAAAATTCGTTTAACCGAAACCTGGGTAGCAAATTCACGTCAGAAAACACGCTTTGGTTACCATGTAGGCAATCATCGAAATTTTTGTTTGTCTTGTTGTTGAGAGAGGCTCCTTTTCTTTCCTGATGTGAAGATTGCATAATGCACCCTTTATTCCTTCGGAATGAAAATATGCTGTCTTCGAAACATGTGTCGAGAGTAAAGGAATTTTGTTAACATCTTCGTTCGACTCCATTCTTTCATTTATTCATATATATATATATATATATATATATATATATGATAGGCTTTCGTACAGTTTCCATCTACCAAATTCACTCACAAAAGCATTTGATTAGCTCAAGATTGGAATAGCACAAGATATTGTGCAGTGGAACTGAACTCGAAATCCAATGGTTGCAAAGCAAGCTTCTTAACCACACACCCGTACCAGCATCCATTGCAGTTTGACAGTTTCTAGTTTCATGTGGAAGAGAAAACCTTTTTAGTTCTGATGTTTTTGTCACATATTCTAACAGTAACTTTGTGGCTGTGTCTGATATATGGTATGCAGTTTCATTAGCTATTTTAATGATGTATTCAAAAGTGGTTCTTTCAACATATCTGGGGGTTTTTTCTGAATGTTTTTTTCTGTCTTTCACACAAAAGTGAGAAAATATCCAACGAAAAAGATTGCGCTGCTTAAAAAAAAAAGAAAAGTTGGTTGTGATTTGACAAAATATACTGACACAATATATGTATACCAAACAGAACTATAATAAAAGTAACTGCAATAATAATAATGATGATGATGATGATGATATTGCTGATGGTGGTGGTGATGATGATGATGGTGATGGTGATTATGATGATAATAATAATAATAATAATGATGATGATGATGATGATGTTGCTGATGGTGGTGGTGATGATGATGATGATGGTGATGGTGATGATGATGATGATGATAATAATAATAATAATGATGATGATGATGTTGCTGATGGTGGTGGTGGTGATGATGATGATGATGATGATGATTGTGATGGTGATGATGATGATGATGATGATGATGATGATGATGATGATGATGATGATAATAATAATAATAATAATAATAATGATGATGACGATGAACACAATAATATCAGCAACACTTCATTTTAAGTGCAATCTCTTTTCAAAAGGCAAAAATATTTCTGAAGCTCATGTAAATGAAGATAAGAAAAAACAGACAAAAATCAAAACTTGAAAGAGATATAAAAAGAACAATAATATAAGTGTCTGCAAACTGAACTAGCACAAAGAATGAAGATGACGGCGAATTTCAAATAAAAACTGACAACATGTGATGTAATATATATAAAACTGTAGTCTTCTCAATAGATTAAATTCTTTCAAAATCTTGGTGCAGAACATATTTTCTTTGTTTTTATTATTATTATTATTATTATCTCCACAACAACAAAATGCATGCAAGCATGCATCATGCAACACAGTTTTACATATATTAAAGTTTCACAGGATCAGCCAGAGATGTCTTGTGTTTGAAACAGAAAATCCACAGAATGAATGAATGAATGAATGAATTGATTAAGTAAATGAAGGAGATGTCTGGTGTGTCACAGGGAAATAATGAAAGGATCAAAGAATTTCAAAATGTTTGCTGTCAACGTTCTGCCATTCTTATGAAGAACTACTGATTCAAACAAGAGAAATAGAACTCAATACATAAAGTAGAGTGTTCATGTTATTTTATTAACTTGGTGGGTGTAAACAAATTGAATGGTTATAAAGTTTGCTTCTCAGTCATAAGAATGCAGTTCAGTTCCACTGCATGACACCAATATTATAGCTGCAGGGTGATCAAAGCCATGTGAGTGGATTTGATAGTCAGAAACTGAAAGAAGCCTAGCATATATATATATATATATATATATATATATATGTATATATATGTATAAATATATATATATATAAATATATAAATATATAATATATATATATAAATATATATATATACACATTTGTCTTATGAAGAAAGGCTGAAGACGCTCGACCTTTATTCACTAGAAAAAGGCCGCCGCCGTGGAGATCTCATTCTTGCTCACAATATCATGAGCGGAAAGTGTAACCTCTCGAAAGAGCTGTTCTTCACTCCTGCTCCAGAGCGTCGGCTGCGGGGTCATTCCGAAAAGCTCTATCTGCGACGATTTCATCTCAATCGAAGGAGAGGGGCTTTCTCCGTCCGGGTTGCTGATCCGTGGAATAAGCTCCCAGACGAGATGGTGAAGATGCCGACAACCGCTCGGTTCAAAGTCTCCCTTGACCTCAAGTGACCTGAACTCTTTACATGAACACCACCCTGTACATAACTCCATGTCCCCCTACATGGCCTTGCTTTTTGCTTTTTGAGCCAAAAAATTAACTAACTAACATACATATACATATCATCATCATCATCCTGTAACATCCATTTTCCACACTGGCAAACCAGAGAGCTGCACCAGGTTCCAGTCTGATTTGGCCAGATTTTTATGGTTGAATGCTCTTCCTAATGCCAACCACATTACAATGTGTTCTGGGTGCTTTTTAGGTGACATTGGCACAGGGATCCTGCAGGCCAATCCTTTTCATCAGGGAGAGCAGCATTACTACTTCTGTCGTGGAGGACGGGTCTTCTTAAATACAGCAAGGTGCCTGTGTGTGTGTTTGTTTGTGTCTCATTGCCTTGACATCACATGATAGTTGTAAACGAGTATGACAATGATACAAGCAGTGGCCTTCATTTCTCACCTTCCTTGGAAACATGTCCAGCCTAAGAGAGATAATATCTTTCTTAGCAACAGGTGAGGGTTGGCAACAGGAAGGATACCTGGCTGTAAGCAAACCTGCCAGCAGGGAATTGTGGAAGATGGCTGTGCAGTTATGATGTTTGCTCCTTAAATATGAGGTTTCAGGTTCAGTTCCACTATGTGGCACCTTAGATAAGTGTCTTCTGTGATAGTACCAGGATGGCCATTGCTTTGTGAGGGAATCTCATAGATGCAAAATGAAGATAGCCTATTGTATGTACATATGTGTGTATGAATGTGAATAAATGTTGACTAGCAGTATCGCCCGGCGTTGCTAGGGTTTGTAAGGGAAATAACTATATAAGTATTTTTAGAGAGTTACTTCCCTTATATAATAGCAAAAAATGCATTAAAATGGGAAAAAATGATGGTAAATTTTTAAAAAATCGTAGACTCATCGTAGACGCGCGCTAATACTCAGAAGGGCTCGATATGAATCACGACTATAAGATACCCGGTTTTGGTTAAACTGCACCGCAAAATGTGGGAGTAGTTAGGAATCTAAATCGTAGGCGACAGACAGCACACAACCTCTCTTTTATATATAAGGATATTCCGTGTTGGTCACTGTAAAAATGGTGAGGTCACATTCCTTGTTGACATTAAAACTGGTTGTTTTAGCATGGAAGAATAAACACTAACCGTTTTGTTACCATATTTATTTTGAGATGCTCTGTATTTCAGTCAATTAATTTTAAATATAACAAAGAATTTAGTAAAATAACTTAGTTATTATTAAGCTTGTGTTAGGAACCTAAATTGTGACTAAGGTTTGGAGGAAGATTTTAGTTCAAAACTTATGAAAACAAGACACCTTGGGCAAGTGTCTTCTACTATAGCCTCGGGCCGACCAAAGCCTTGTGAGTGGATTTGGTAGACGGAAACTGAAAGAAGCCCGTCGTATATATGTATATATATATATGCATGTGAGTGTGTATGTTTGTGTGTCTGTGTTTGTCCCCCTAGCATTGCTTGACAACCGATGCTGGTTTGTTTATGTCCCCGTCACTTAGCGGTTTGGCAAAAGATACTGATAGAATAAGTACTGGGCTTACTAAAGAATAAGACCCAGGGTCGAGTTGCTCGACTAAAGGCGGTGCTCCAGTATGGCCGCAGTCAAATGACTGAAATGAGTAAAAGCGTAAAGAGTAAAGAGTATTTATGCTACAGAGCCAGAGGCGGTTTCAGGTGGGTGGGTATCAAAAGGGTTAAACAAACAAACAAAAGACAAATCAGAATTAGTCAGAATGTGAAATAATGTTTGTAAGTTTGTATCCACATTCCCATACTGTTATAATTATCATCATTGTCATTGTCATTTACTGTCCATTTAACCCTGACTGAGCGGAACCGTGCTTACAAATATTCCAGCAATGACCACCCAATTATTTCTTCATTGCTTAACCCAGATCTGATCTGATTGGATAGAATTAGGATCAAAGTATGTAATTCTGTCTGTCTCTATAACTAGGCCTACTTTGTCTAACGTGTGGCTTTAAACTGATACATCATTGTTGATTGTGATCAGCCCACAAGACTAGTTTTGTTTCTCGAAGTTTAGTACTTATTGACCTATTTGTCAAAAACACTAAGTTACAGTAGAAGATCAGAGCATCATATTTCATGTGGGGTCATCATGCACAGACACACACGCAATAAGTTATAGTTTCTATTTAAAAATTTCACTTACAGCATATTGGTCTGCCTGAGGTTATAATGGAAGACATTTACTCTTTTACTATTTTACTTCAGTCACCTGACTGCGGCCATGCTGGAGCACTGCCTTTAGTTGAGCAAATCAAACCACAGGACTTATTCTTTGTAAGCCTAGTACTTATTCTATCAGTCACTTTTGCTGAACTGCTACGTTACGGGGACGTAAACACACCAGTATCAGTTGTCAAGCAATGTTGGGGGGACAAACACAGACACACAAACACACGCACACATACATATATATATGTATATATTTATATATATACATATACACGATGAGCGTCTTTCAGTTTCTGTCTACCAAATCCACTAACAAGGCTTTGGTTGGCCTGAAGCTATAGTAGAAGACACTTGCCCAAGGTGCCATGCAGTGGAACTGAACCTGGAACCATGTAGTTGGTAAGCAAGCTACTTACCACACGGCCACTCCTGTGCAAGATGTCATCTAGTGAGACTGAACCCCAAACTACATAGCTGTGAATATATATCATCATCATCATTTAACATCCATTGTCCATGCAGGTATGGGTTGGACAGTTTGACCAGTGCTGGCAAGCTGGGAGGCTGCACCAGACTCCAGTCTGTTTTGGCATGGTTTCTCTGGCTGGATGCCCTTCCTAATGCCAACCACTCCAAGAGTGTAATGGGTGCTTTTATGTGCCATTTGCATGACACCAGTATCTGCCACAACAGCAGTTTTACTTGGCTTGATGGGTCTTCTTCTCAAGCATCGCATGATGCCAAATGGACTCAGTCACTGCCCCTGTGAGGCCCAATCCTCCAAGCATGTAATAATGCCAAATGGTCTAATGCAATGCTTCTCAAATGGTGAACTGCACATTGCAAAATAAAATTATAATTTAAAGTTTTTAGAAAATGCATTTTAATAACTCTTTGAAAACTTGCTATTCATAATTTTGCTAAACTCATTAATGCTAGTGGCATGAAAAAGGCGTCTAGAACACACTGTAAAGTGGCTGGCATTAGAAATGGGGCACTCAACCTGGTTTCGATACCTGGATACCCTTCCTAATGCTTAAGTTGACATTGGAGCTTGATGTAGTCCTGCAGCTTGCCAGGTTGTCAAGCTATGCAACCAGTGCCAACATGGAAAACAAACATTAAATGATGATGATGATGATGATTCAAACAAGGACAATTCTAAATAGCTATTTTATTGCTTCCACACTTGTAAATTATTTTTTTTCAATATCACATTACAATATATGTAACTCAGTAGTAAAATTAAGACACACACACACACACACACACACCACACACACACACACACACACACACACACACGGAGTCTTTTTTGTGTTTAAATGTCTTAACATTAAACCGAAGGATTACTCTACACTTTTTGTAGAGAACACATTTGGTATCTTTTACAAAGAAATGTTTGACAGTGACTTCTGGTATAAACTTATACCAACATAGAACATAGACATTTGATGGTGATGATGATGATGATGATAATAATACACAGGTGCAGGAGTGGCTGTGTGGTAAGAAGCTTGCTTCCCAACCACATGGTTCCAGGTTCAGTCCCACTGTGTGACACTTTGGGCAAGTGGCTTCTTCTATAACCTCGGGCCAACCAAAGCCTTGTGAGTGGATCTGGTAGACAGAATCTGAAAGATGCGCATCATATTTATATACATGCATATGTGTGTGTGTGTGTGTATGTATGTGTGTGTGTGTCTGTGTTTGTTTTCCCATTACCACTTGACAACTGGCATTAGTGTGTTTACATCCCTGTAACTTAGTGGTCCAGCAAAAGAGACCAATAGAATTAGTACTAGGTTTACAAAGAATAAGTCCTGGGGTCAATTTTTTTTTACTAAAAACATCTTTCAAGGTGGTGCTCCAGCATGGCCACAGTCAAGTGACTGAAACAAGTAAAAGAGTGAAAGAATGTGTGTATGTGTGTGTGCTAAAGCCTTTTGAATCGATACACCAAGTTTGATGTTGGTGATTATTCAAATACTTGACAAAGGAATGCAACACGACAATATGTAAATAAAAAAATTAATAAATACATCAACATACTTTTAGTAATTCAGATTTGATTGGTTGGTGAAAAAAAACAAAAACAAAACTTAGAAAATACATCATACATGCATCTATTTGATTCTTATATACAAAACATGCAATATATTCATTTATTCACATTCAAAAATATATTTTCATGACTAAGATGGTTATTGTTAATGCAGTTCTATTGCTGATGAAAAAAAAAATCCTTCTTACTTCTTCAATTTGAGACAGAATTTCAGGGTTTGAGAAATCCATCATGTAGGAAATAAACGATTTTAACCAGTTGGCATTTGGAAATTCCTTGACAAATATTGATGGAAGTATCTGCAAGAATTTCCTAATCCTGATATTTTTCAGTCAAAATTACAAAAGGCTGGAATAAAAAGTTATGCTTCTCCAAAAGCAAGGATCACATCTTTGTGAGCCATTAATATCAGAGGGAGGCAAGTGCTCTATAACGAACTTACCAATTTAGTGACTGCTTGCAGCATCATCTTTTAAACTTCTGACATATTTGGAAAGTGAGGTAGTGAGGTACCTTTCTGAATGTCTGAGTGTGTATGCATGGTGCAAGAATGTTTCTTGAAAAGATTTTCAAAAACTCTATAGAAATTTTGTTTCATTATCTTCTTTCTGTTTTGCAAGCAACATCTTAGCTTAATTAATAATTGTTTTATAATTACACATTCCATAAGGAAGGTAGAAATTAGGGTTGTTGCAATGAGATAGAGATAAGTTTTGTGAGTAAGTACTGGAGAATTTTCTTTTGTTTATATTAACTATGGAACCAGAGAAGTTTCTGCTGCAATGGTCAACAAGATTATACTAATCTAAGCGGTTTAGGGAAATCTTACCAACATTTGTGTGTTGAGAATTATACCATTTAATATTTCATTGCTTGCGTGTGTTATATTTATAGTACTTCTAGTATAAAAATATCAAGGGTTTGGCAAGTGAAGAGATGAATATATCGTCTTTTTCATATAACAATTGAATTAGATCAATATGTGATGCATTTTCTAATTACTTTTTAGCATCCAATCAAAACTCAATGACTAATAATATCTTTGATGTGTTTATATACATTTTTGATGACATATCGTCAAATTGCTTCCAGTCTTTGATCTTTTGAATAATTGGCAATGTAACATTCAGAGTAACACTGCAAGAAACTTCAGCTTTTAGCAAAATACAGAAATCCTAATTTATGTATTCAATACAATTTTTCTCCCCAAATTCACTAATATTCACCAACCACCTATTTATATAAAATTTTATTTTCGTTGAGTCAATCCCTTGCTACTCTGAATTTCACATATAGGCGCAAAGGGTCATCAGGCAAGTTACAACTTATAACAGACTTGAAGACCTTGTGTACCCAGAGATAAAACTCAGGTAAGAAAGAGACTGGCTTGACTATGATTAGTCACATAATGCATTGAGTACTCTTTTTTTGCAATAGTCAATACTAAATGGATATATATATATAAATACAATGGGCTTCTTTCAGTTTTTGTCTACCAAATTCACTCACAAGGCTTTGGTTGGTCTGAGGCTATAATAGAAGACACTTGCCCGAAGTGCCACCCAGTAGGACTGAACCTGGAACCCATGTTGTTGGGAAGCAAGCAAGCTTCTTACCACACACCCATGTCTGTACCTATATATATATATATATATATATGTTGGTAAAAACGGTAAGATAACAAAAGAAAGAAAGAGACCTCAATATTATGTAAATAAAGAAATTTATCTGTAAATGTAATATGTGACAATTATTCGTTAGCCAAGATAAAACTCTGAGTTTCAGATGCCGAGGTGGAAATCCAAACCACCATCTCTTCAGTTATTTGGCCATTGGAAAAACACTATCTTTCTGGGTTAATAAGCCTACATTTAGGGTTGGATAGGAAGTTCTCTTTGTTTTTCCAATGGCCAGATAACTGAAGAGATGGCTTCCGAATAATTGTCACATATTACATTTACAGATATATATATATATATATGTACATACGTACGTGTGTGTGTGTGTGTGTGTGTGTGTGTGTGTGTGTGTGTATGTATGTTTTGTATGTATGTATGTATTATGTATGTATGTATTATGTATGTATGTATGTATATTTTTTGCTTAGGTATATTAATACTAATAACCTGGTGTTATAACCCAATAAACATTCATTTCAGAATAACATGTTAATCAAGTATAAAACAAAATATGAAATTTCAGTCTTGCAGTCAATGCTTAAAAATAAAAAGAAATGTAGTTTAACTACTTTGATTTAATCTTAAAGATGTGTGTGTATGTGTGTGTGTGTGTGTGTAAAGTGACGGTAAAGCTGAATGAGGCTTCAAGATTCACCTGTTAGTTTATTCAAGCACTTCACAATAAATATAGGGACACTGAATCAGTGGATGCTCCATTGCTCTCCTTAAATTTGTTTTGATATAATAACCTTATTTTAACGCATTCATGGTGCAATGTAAAAAAGCACTCCATATAGAGTCTGTGAAGTGGTTGGCATAAAGAAGGGCATCCAGTAGTAGAAACCATGTCAAAGCAAACCAAGCTGTCTTCTGGCATGCAGGCTCCTCTCGAACTGTCCAACCCGAGCCAGTATGGAAAGTGGATGCTAAATGATGATGATGATATATATTGCATTTTAAACACGACTTATTACTGGCTTTTGCATTACTCTTTAGTCAAATGGAAAGAGCAGTGCGCATGACCCTTTATAGAATCTTCAAGATTAATTGGAAGGGGAAGGAAGAAGGTTCTCTGAAACTGGAGACATGACCTAAATGCTTGTAACAGAATAGACTCTGTTATTGAAGTTTGAATTCAGAACAAAGAGAACCAGAGCAAATATGGAAAAAGTATCCTGTCTGATGGTATCATCATCATCATCATCCTCATCATCATCATCACCATCATTTAACGTCTGTTTCTTATGCTGGTTTGGGTTGGACAGTTTGACTGAAAACTGGGAAGTCAGGGAGCTGCACCAGGTTCCAATGCGATTTGGCAAGGTTTCTATGGCTAGATGCCCTTCCATATGCCAACCACTCCAAAAGTGTGGAGAGTGAGTTTTGTGTGCCACCAGCACTGGTGCCATTGATGTGACACTGGCATCGGCCACGACTGTGACCACACTTGGCTTGACATGTCTTCTCAATGTTTCTGCCAAACCACTATCCTAAGGTCTAATGTTTCTGCCAAACCACTATCCTAAGGTCTAATGTTTCTGCCAAACCACTATCCTAAGGTCTAATGTTTCTGCCAAACCACTATCCTAAGGTCTAATGTTTCTGCCAAACCACTATCCTAAGGTCTAATGTTTCTGCCAAGCCACTATCCGAAGGTCTAATGTTTCTGCCAAACCACTATCCTAAGGTCTAATGTTTCTGCCAAACCACTATCCTAAGGTCTAATGTTTCTGCCAAACCACTATCTAAGGTCTAATGTTTCTGCCAAACCACTATCCTAAGGTCTAATGTTTCTGCCAAACCACTATCCTAAAGTCTAATGTTTCTGCCAAACCACTATCCTAAGGTCTAATGTTTCTGCCAAACCACTATCCTAAGGTCTAATGTTCTGCCAAACCACTATCCTAAGGTCTAATGTTCTGCCAAACCACTATCCTAAGGTCTAATGTTTCTGCCAAACCACTATCCGAAGGTCTAATGTTTCTGCCAAACCACTATCCTAAGGTCTAATGTTTCTGCCAAACCACTATCCTAAGGTCTAATGTTTCTGCCAAACCACTATCCGAAGGTCTAATGTTTCTGCCAAACCACTATCCGAAGGTCTAATCTTTCTGCCAAACCACTATCCGAAGGTCTAATGTTTCTGCCAAAACCACTATCCTAAGGTCTAATGTTTCTGCCAAACCACTATCCTAAGGTCTAATGTTTCTGCCAAACCACTATCCTAAGGTCTAATCTTTCTGCCAAACCACTATCCGAAGGTCTAATCTTTCTGCCAAACCACTATCCGAAGGTCTAATGTTTCTGCCAAAACCACTATCCTAAGGTCTAATGTTTCTGCCAAACCACTATCCGAAGGTCTAATCTTTCTGCCAAACCACTATCCGAAGGTCTAATGTTTCTGCCAAAACCACTATCCTAAGCTGGTCTTTAATGGTGGATTCCTGAAGGTTGATCAACAAAGTTGACCTTGGAGGTGTTTGAACTCAGAACATATGGTATTGGAAAGACTATAGCAAAGCAAGTTCATCTGATGAGCTAATCACTCTGCTAGTTCACCACTTACATCATTTAAGATAAACGTGACATGTCATATCAACAGGCAGGTAAAAAAATACTTGTTTGTATTAATAGACAATTTTTTTTAAAATTCAACAAAATAACATAAAAATTGTAACAAATACAACCGGAGTAAAATAGATACATTGATGATGAAATATATCAAAATGAGATAAGAAAAGTAAAGTAGTAAAATTCAAAGACACCACACACGCGTGCAATCCAATATAATTTATATGTACACACTTTGTAAAAAATGCAAAAACCATACAGAAATTCAGTTGAACGATGCACTTAATTATACAAACACGAAAGCACATGCACACACACATGCATGTACACAGACACACACAAGATGCCTAGCTATTGACTAGTGATAACAATAAACAGACAAACAGAGACCATGCAAATCTTGTTTCAACCTATCACTTACTTAGTGTGTGATGACAAGCTTTTAAAATTTGAATTAGCTGCCTTACATTATTTCATTTGTCATTCTGAATTGTTTATATAATTACACAGGTATGCTGACATACCATGTGATCAATTACATATGAGGGTGCACACACCTGACAGTATGCTGGGAAGTCTGTTATAACCTGTCGTGTCTCGGTTTATAAAACCAGTGCGATGTATCCCCAAGTCTGACACTTCTCAAACTGACAAAAATACAACCTCCTCCCACCCATCCACCGGCTACAAAAAAAAAAAAAAATTACTGAAATACTTTTGTTCATCCCTTTCTTGATTAACGAGAAAACAATAATAAAGTCTGCATTTTTCTTTCTGTCTCATGGTAGTGAACAAATGTGGAGGCGCAATGGCCCAGTGGTTAGGGCAGCGGACTCGCGGTTGTAGGATCGCGGTTTTGATTCCCAGACCGGGCATTGTGAGTGTTTATTGAGCGAAAACACCTAAAGCTCCACGAGGCTCCGGCAGGGGGTGGTGGTGATCCCTGCTGTACTCTTTCACCACAGCTTTCTCTCACTCTTACTTCCTGTTTCTGTTGTACCTGTATTTCAAGGGGCCGGCCTTGTCACTCTCTGTGTCACGCTGAATACCCCCGAGAACTACGTTAAGGGTACACGTGTCTGTGGAGTGATCAGCCACTTACACGTTAATTTCACGAGCAGGCTGTTCCGTTGATTCGGATCAACCAGAACCCTCGTCGTCGTAACCGACGGAGTGCTTCCATCAGTGAACAAATGTAAAATGTTGGAAGCTATCTTAAATTTATTAAATATAGCAGCTATTCTGCTCCTTAATCCTCACATCTGCACTCTGACCCCCCCCCCAGCCCCCACTAGAAACATTCCATTAGCCTAATACTTCTATGACTTGACCAGTCCTGCTTCTACAGTAGACTCGACTTCTTTGAAATTGCAGACTCTTTCTAACCTGTCCCCAAAACAAATAACTCAATCGCTGCCTTTCCACCCCACCTACACACCCTTTACTCTATCTATGAATCATTTCCTTACTCCTCTTTCACTGACGTCCAGCTGGAGCACCAACTTCCATAGTATAGCAAATTACACCGATACTTGCTCAGTGCTTATAGTTATTGACGTCAGAGGGATAAAAAAAGCAAAGAAGACCTGGGTGTGATTTGAACACAGAATTTAAAGATACATAATTAAATACACATACAACAAGGATTATTGTCTCATAGATCTACAACTAATTTTATGATGTGAGCATTTTAGAAAATGT
>NC_042997.1:45070067-45125067 GCF_006345805.1 Octopus sinensis
GTAGAGTTTGTGAATATTTTATTTAAGCATCTTTCAACGACAATAGAGCAAGTCTCTCTCCACGGAAAAATGGATTCAGCACTAAACAAGAAAAAAAATTCTTGTTTAGAGAATGTGAGTAATCCGATTGTCTGTAATAATATGGAAGCACTCCGTCGGTTACGACGACGAGGGTTCCGGTTGATCCGAATCAACGGAACAGCCTGCTCGTGAAATTAACGTTTAAGTGGCTGAGCATTCCACAGACACGTGTACCCTTAACGTAGTTCTCGGGGATATTCAGCGTGACACAGAGTGACAAGGCCGGCCCTTTGAAATACAGGTACAACAGAAACAGGAAATAAGAGTGAGAGGAAGCTGTGGTGAAAGAGTACAGCAGGGATCACCACCATCCCTTGCCGGAGCCTCGTGGAGCTTTTTAGGTGTTTTCGCTCAATAAACACTCACAACGCCCGGTCTGGGAATCGAAACCGCGATCCTATGACCGCGAGTCCGCTGCCCTAACCACTGGGCCATTGCGCTTCCACCCATAATAATAACGACAGAGGACAAGCTATGAAGTGGTGGCAGGATACATGAATTGTTAAAGAGTGAGGAGTTGGCATTGCAAGAGAAATAATAGTGCATGCAAGGGAGGTAACTAGCCTGACCACTGATAATATATAAGAGAGGTAAGCACATGAACGTGTGTGTACGTGTGCATGAGTGTGTATACACACACACACACACTTTTATCATAATTTCTTTATACTATTATGTTTATATCATATTATACAGGCATGGTTGTGTGGTAAAGAAGTTTGCTTCCCAACCACATGGTTCTGGGTTCAGTTCCATTGTGTGACACCTTGGGCAAGTGTCTTCTACTATAGCCTCAAGTCAACCAAAGCCTTGTGAGTGGATTTGGTAGACAGAAACCGAAAGAAGCCCGTTGTTTGTGTGTGTGTATGCGTGTCTTTGTGTTTGTTCCCCGCCCCCATCACCACCTGACAACCGATGTCCCAAGGGGTCTAGTGATGTGAAAAGGCACTCAATACACTCTGTAAAGTATTAGGTATTAGGAAGGCCATCCAGCTTTTGAAAGCATGTCAAAAGAGACACTGGAGTTTGATTTAGTTCTGTGACTTGTGAGATCCTGTCAAACCATCCACCTTATGCTAGCATGGAATACAGACATTAAATGATGAAGATCTATCTAAAATATAAAATGTAAGAGGTAGTTTTTAAAAAGATTTGCATAAATGGTGAGAAGGGACAACAGCAGACAGGTAGCTAGCTGAAAAGCTAGCCAATAGTTATATATGGTTAAGAGAGAAGCTGAAAATAAGAGGTTTGATAATGGTTTGCAACAGAGGACTAGTAGTAGGAAGCATTTCGGACAGCAGACAATTTCCCGGCATCTTATGAACTGAGATGATGCTGGGGAAAGTATATTTGGAACGACAGTAATGCATTTATCCTCGTTGATGCTAAAAAGAAAGAGACATGGAAATGGTCACACAAAATTCGTCCAGTACCTGTTGTAAAGAGTTAGGCTGTCTTGCTAGAGATATGACATCTTTCTTATGTTGATGGTATGAAGAAATCACCCACTACAAACTGTATAATGTTTTAGACATTAGAAAAGTCATCCAGCTGTAGAAACCATGTCAAAATGAAGTCCCCTCCAACATGTGATGCTGAAGAGGAATCCTCAAATATGTGTGATGGTTTTATGGTTCTGATCATGGTGATCTATTAAAACTATGCATGTAAAATAATGACACACACATGCTGATAATGCATACATGCAAATACATACATTTGCTGGTGGCACGTAAAAAGCACCATCCGATTGTGGCCATTTGCCAGCCTTGTCTGGCACCTGTGCCGGTGGCACATAAAAAGCACCCACTACACTCTCAGAGTGGTTGGCGTTAGGAAGGGCATCCAGCTGTAGAAACACTGCCAGATCAGACTGAAGCCTGGTGCAGCCTTCTGGCTTCCCAGACCCCAGTTGAACCGTCCAACCAATGCTAGCGTGGAAAGCGGATGTTAAATGATGATGATGTATGTGTGTATACAGATAATGCATGCTTACATACTTGAGAGAGAGAGAGAGAGAGAGAGAGAATAGGGGTAGCATATTCATAACCCATACATCGGTACACAACAAGTACAATCACAAAAATACTAATGATAATTATTTATCAAGAAATATTTTCCAAGTTAGATTTCATAAGCAAAAAACACACACCCAAAAAGATAAATAAATATATAAAGCAAAATATCTGTTTTAAGATTTATATTCAAGTCAATTGTCATTGACTTTACATAGCTTCAAGAAAACTGTCACAATTTGCTCTCCAATAAATTTAGTAGGAAACCCATTAAAATCTCAGGAAAATTTAATGGTGAACTTGTAATAAGAAAACTGGATTTTATGAGAATTGATATGAAAAGGGCTTGACGTATACTGCCTCGTTATAAAGATAACTTGATATTAAATATAAAAAACGAATAGTATATGAAAATTAATTATGCATAGACACATTCCTTACATCGTTTTTTTTTTTTAATTGTATGAATACCTGTTTAATTTACCTTGATTAATTAGCTTATGTTGTATAATGTAACCTGTGATCGGGGAGTTACCATCATCACCAGCTTGCCATGTGATAGATACGCTGCCAGGAGAGTTGCTGTGTGCAAACACATTTAGAATAATTGGAGGATATGGTACTTCTGTTGAAGAAAATAAAACGAAATACATTAAAACAAAAAAAAAAGTTAAGAAAATCAAAATTGATGAGAAAGCATGATAAATACAATATCTTATTTAAAGAGCTGCAAAGCCAAGGGAAACTAATCGTCCCGACAAAAAAGTTTATTAGATATTACATAGTTGTTTCCCTTCACACGTGAAAACTAATTTCACTGCAGCTCAAATCCTCATTTCTTTCCCATTCGTCCGACAGATTTTAGGTCTCGCGTCCAAGAACACAAAAGTGAAGCAATGAGATCGAAGGAAACAAGAAATAGTCTGTGATGGCAAATATACAAAGTTCACAAAGTGAAATACATTCTGCCGGGAAGTAAAAAAAAAAAAGGTCTAACATTTCGGAGAGGATTCTTTAACAAACAGAAAGGAAATGCTTGCAGTAAGAATTTTCTGTTCTCCCCGACGGACATTTCTGTCTTTCCCATATCAAAGACATCAGCCTTTCTTCCCCAAACAAAATAATTTATTCCATTTTGTAAGAGTATCTCAAGTAGATCCATACTCAGAGTTTCACAGCTCTCTGACGATTAAAGTGAATCCACCGTTCCTCACTTTTTTTTGTTCTCTAGCATTTTCCGAACATGATTCCTTGCATTATTTACAACCTAATTAGGAATTCCACGCTAAATCAGACCAGTTAAAAATGCCGACGAGATTGACTTAAGTTGTGAATAAAGATAAGATTTGAAATACAAACTGCCAAATTATTGTGAAAGCATTTCAGCAAGGTAAAAACTAGAATACTACAGTACTTTGTTCATGCTAATAAATAAATAATGATATGCTGTATTGAATCGATCAGCTTTTCACTGAAATATCACCAATATCTTACCCACTCGAGCATTACAACTCGTCAATTTTATTGGTTCTTTTGTAAAAGAAACAGAAGTAATGAAACAAACCACTGTACACATTTCAGGCATAGAATTTGTAAGTTGGTACCTAGAGCGAGGTCGTGTGTTATTGCAACTTTGACATAACTGAGCCTTTATATATTTGCTCGACATACTAGAAATGACAACCAAATCTACAGTCACAGGAAACGGAAGGAAATATTGGATAATGTAACCCTGCAACCTTCTAAAAAGACAGAATGGACATATTTAGAATTGGAATAATTTCGGTCACAGGTCTGCTCAATCAGGATTGGGCTGGGACTTGATAAACAACAATTACAAAACACTTGCTGCATATTATAATTAAAATCCAGATCTACTGGCTTCAAATTTATTAATTAGCCTAACAGTTAATTTATGTCTGATCAACTGATATTAAGTAAGGCCACATACTCTTTACTCTTTTACTTGTTTCAGTCATTTGACTGCGGCCATACTGGAGCACCGCCTTTAATCAAGCAACTGAACCCCAGGACTTATTCTTTGTAAGCCCAGTACTTATTCTATCGGTCTCTTTTGCCGAACCGCTAAGTGACGGGGATGTAAACACACCAGCATCGGTTGTCAAGCAATGCTAGGGGGACAAACACAGACACACATACATACATATATATATACATATATACGACAGGCTTCTTTCAGTTTCCGTCTACCAAATCCACTCACAAGGCATTGGCCGGCCCGGGGCTATAGCAGAAGACACTTGCCCAAGGTGCCACGCAGTGGGACTGAACCCACAACCATGTGGTTGGTAAGCAAGCTACTTACCACACAGCCACTCCTGCGCCTTTATCAACAATTAATTTAAATGAAGCTCATGAGGAATTTTCTGTAGACTTGTTAGGACATAAGAAATGAAATCTGTTACAATGGATTCACAGAAATGGTGAAAGTTAAATCCAGATCAGACAAAAGCTTAATATCACGAGTTACAGCAAAAGTTACAGCAAAAGTTTGACTACTGTTTCCAGAATGTATAATAAAAATGTGAGTGGTATTGGTGGTGGGGTGTCAACCAGCACATTGGTCTGAGTCAGGAAAGCCAGGGGGTGCAGTGGGGTCTATGATTATTTGCTGGGTCCCTCTCAAATAAATTTACACCTCTTCTGGGTCCTGAAAGTAGTCTTGCTCCACATTGCTAAATTTCACTCGGAAGCCCGATTATAACCTATCTTCCTTTGATATTAAGTTCTGTAACTGTCTAACCCCAAATCAAGTCTGACTGAGCAGATCTATACTCTCAGCCAAATGGTTGGCTGAACAGAAAGATGCAACAGAACGACCAAGCAAGACTGATATGAGATGCTATCAGCAATGGTGCAAAGAGGCCTCACTTAACTATGATCAGGAAGACTGCTGATTGAAACCACATGCATTTAATTACAATAAAGTATAAGGTCACTCAAAGAGAAAAGAGATATTCTTCCTCAATAAAATCAACATTATGAAGACATTACATTTCATGTATGTGGTAAAGTAAAGGATATTGCATAAAGAAAGAACATTTGATTTGTTTGCAGTGTTATGTGAAATATGTAGGTGCAGACATGACTGCATGGTAAGAAGCTTGCTTCCCAACCACAAGGTTCTGGGTTCAGTCCCACTGCATGGCACCTAGGGCAAGTGTCTTCTACTATAGCCTTGGGCCAACCTAAACTTTGTGAGTGGATTTGGTAGACGGAAACTGTAAGAAGCCTCTCATATATATGTGAGCATTTGTGTGTGTGTATGTGTGTGTGGATCTATGTGTGTGTTTTTGTTTGTCCCTCTTCACCACAGCTTGACAACCAACGTTGGTGTGTTTATGTCCCTGTAACTTAGTAGTTTGGCAAAAGAAATTGATAGAATAAGTACCAAGCTTTAAAAAAAAATCCTAGGGTCAATTTGTTTGACTAAAAACCCTTCGTGGTGGTACTCCAGCATGGCCGCAGTCTAATGACTGAAACAAGTAAAGGATATGTCAATATGTATGAAATATTTAAAAATATAATATATTATGCGTGTGAAGTATTTCATTGAAACTCTTAAGATAAACAATCAGAATATCATAAAGGATTTTCAAAGATAAGCCAAACTGATGTTTCTCTTAACCCTTTCGTTACCAACCCAGCCCAAACCAGCTCTGGCACTGTAGTATTAATGTCTTGTTTTCATAAGTTTTTCATTAAAATCTTCCACCAAACCTTAGTTGCAATTTATGTTCTTAATGATAACTAAGTTATTTTATTAAGTTCTTCATAATATTTAAAATAATTGAAAGAAACACAGAGCATCTCAAAAACAATATGGTAACGAAAGGGTTAAGGAAAAGACAGCAGGTTTCACAAGGGTGGAGCCTGAGAAGGTCAAAGTGGCAGATAAATTGCCATATTTAATATAAAACTGTGATAGTTTTAAACTTTTCAAACTTATTCAACATGATGGGCAAAGAAAAAATATTATCATTTGTGTTTTTATTAATAAAGAGAAAGCAGTGAGCAAAATATTTTGTGACAGCTAAACCACAAAATTAAGGAGCAAAACACACATGTAGTAAATACACATGTAGCAAAATATTTTGTGACAGCTAAACCACAAAATTAAGGAGCAAAACACACATGTAGTAAATACACATGTAGCAAAATATTTTGTGACAGCTAAACCACAAAATTAAGGAGCAAAACACACATGTAGTAAATACACAGGTAGCAAAATATTTTGTGACAGCTAAACCACAAAATTAAGAAGAAAAATACACATGTAGTAAATACATATGTAGCAAAATATTTTGTGACAGCTAAACCACAAAATTAAGGAGAAAAACACACATGTAGTAAATACACATGTAGCAAAATATTTTGTGACAGCTAAACCACAAAATTAAGGAGAAAAACACACATGTAGTAAATACACATGTAGCAAAATATTTTGTGACAGCTAAACCACAAAATTAAGGAGAAAAACACACATGTAGTAAATACACAGGTAGCAAAATATTTTGTGACAGCTAAACCACAAAATTAAGGAGAAAAACACACATGTAGTAAATACACATGTTGCAAAATATTTTGTGACAGCTAAACCACAAAATTAAGGAGAAAAACACACATGTAGTAAATACACATGTTGCAAAATATTTTGTGACAGCTAAACCACTAAATTGAGAAGAAAAATACACATGTAGTAAATACACATGTAGCAAAATATTTTGTGACAGCTAAACCACAAAATTAAGGAGAAAAATACACATGTTGTAAAATATTTTGTGACAGCTAAACCACAAAATTGAGGAGAAAAACACACATGTAGTAAATACACATGTTGCAAAATATTTTGTGACAGCTAAACCACAAAATTAAGGAGAAAAACACACATGTAGTAAATACACATGTTGCAAAATATTTTGTGACAGCTAAACCACTAAATTGAGAAGAAAAATACACATGTAGTAAATACACATGTAGCAAAATATTTTGTGACAGCTAAACCACTAAATTAAGGAGAAAAACACACATGTAGTAAATACACATGTTGCAAAATATTTTGTGACAGCTAAACCACAAAATTAAGGAGAAAAACACACATGTAGTAAATACACATGTTGCAAAATATTTTGTGACAGTTAAACCACTAAATTGAGAAGAAAAATACACATGTAGTAAATACACATGTAGCAAAATATTTTGTGACAGCTAAACCACAAAATTAAGGAGAAAACACACATGTAGTAAATACACATGTTGCAAAATATTTTGTGACAGCTAAACCACTAAATTGAGAAGAAAAATACACATGTAGTAAATACACATGTAGCAAAATATTTTGTGACAGCTAAACCACAAAATTAAGGAGAAAAACACACATGTAGTAAATACACATGTTGCAAAATATTTTGTGACAGCTAAACCACAAAATTAAGGAGAAAAACCCACATGTAGTAAATACACATGTTGCAAAATATTTTGTGACAGCTAAACCACTAAATTGAGAAGAAAAATACACATGTAGTAAATACACAGGTAGCAAAATATTTTGTGACAGCTAAACCACAAAATTAAGGAGAAAAACACACATGTAGTAAATACACAGGTAGCAAAATATTTTGTGACAGCTAAACCACAAAATTAAGGAGAAAAACACACATGTAGTAAATACACATGTTGCAAAATATTTTGTGACAGCTAAACCACTAAATTGAGAAGAAAAATACACATGTAGTAAATACACAGCTAAACCACAAAATTAAGGAGAAAAACACACATGTAGTAAATACACATGTTGCAAAATATTTTGTGACAGCTAAACCACAAAATTAAGGAGAAAAACACACATGTAGTAAATACACATGTAGCAAAATATTTTGTGACAGCTACCACACTAAACCACTCACAACATCCTGGTGGTGGATGCCTGTTTATGGTCAGTTTAATCCTCTTTATTGTCACTTTTCTGTGGTAATAAATTGCATTTTTTCAATTAATTTCGAAAATGATGAAGAATTTAGTAATATAACTAACCTTATTAAGTTGCTGCTTGGAATATAAATCAACAGGAAATCATGATGTTTGAATCATTGCATTAAGATCGTTTTAAAACAGAAAGTTTGTGCCATAGAACCAGGGATAGTTTCAGATGGGTGGGTATCAAAAAAAGTTACAATATTGTGGGTGTGATCTTGAGAATGCTCACATATATACGACGGGCTTCTTACAGTTTCTGTCTACCAAATCCACTCACCAGGCTTTGGTTGGCCTGAGGCCATACTAGAAGACACTTGCCCAAGGTGCCATGCAGTGGGACTGAACCCAGAACCTTGTGGTTGGGAAGCAAGCTTCTTACCATGCAGGTCAGGTAACCATGTAGAGGACTTCCTACTTTGGTCTGAGAATGCATAAATGCTTTTCCTACAGCAAGAAGCCTAATATCCATCAACCCAGGCTGAATTGCATCAGCTGCACCAATAAAACTTAATTTGAAAAGAAAGGGAGAGCTGATGGCCAGTTAAGGTGCTATAAAAGTGATGGGGCTATAGAATGGACATGTAGGTAAGCAGGTTTATGTAGTTAAAAAATTGATTTCAGATTGTCTCAGATTTTAGTTATTGGAAGGGGAAACGTCTAGAAAGTAGCAACAAGCAGCTCTAGTTGAGTAAAGAATAACAATATGTATATATGTATATATATACATATATATATATATATATATATATATATATATATATATATACATATATATACATATATAAAACATAAAAACCTGACAGAAACAATAATTACTATAACAATTAATTCATTTCCTCAAATTTTATTTTGCATTGTGTATTTTTCTTCTTAATTTAATCACGAAGTAGATTATTTATGATCCGTAATCTCCTAAGATACGTCTATCTTATATCTAGGTAACTGAATAGCAATGATGTTCGATGGCGTATTAGTCCAACAGAAGTAGCAAAGAGACTATTTAAAGAATACTAATAGCTATGACCAGGTTGAACACTTCTGGCGTAAGATCAATAAAGTATACTAAGAGCAATGAAAATGGCTGGAATCTGTTAAGTAAAGCAATACTTTTGGCATAAAATGGTTTCAAAGCAGCCAGAAAAGATCATAGAACTTTTTCTTTCTTGCTTTTTTTATATTTATTTTATTTTACTTTATTTTTTGTTTTTTTATTGTTTTGTTTTGATTTATTTTTGTTGTTTATTTTCATGAAACATAGCAGAGAGGAGGCTAAAGCCAAAATCATTATAGATTAAAGCCGAGATCAAATCCAATAACTTCCACTTGAAATTTATACAGAACATATAATGAGATAACTATATAAAGTAAAAATTTCCAGCAAGTCTGGAGATCTGGAGAGAAAGAGACAGGGAGAGAGAGAAAGAAAGAAAGAGAGAAACAAGAGAAAACAATAAAGAAAAGAAAAAAAAAAGAGGAAACCAGTGGACAGTTCAATACTTAGGCATACCTAGACTACAAGCAGTAGCCATTGGTGACTTAAATCAAGGATGTTATCTAGAATTAATTAATATAAAACAAATGTTAAAAGATGAGACAGACGACATATAAAGTTAGGTCAGCTGACGGGAGAGGAAGTGAGAGGGAAAAAAGCAAGATGGAACTTACCCATAACAGTAATAGAAGCCATTCTGCTATCATTGCCTGCAGAGGAAGTAACAATGCAGGTGTAATTACCAACATCAATACCATTGACACTTTTGATACGCAGTGTCCCATTCTCAATGCTGTGTCGTTCACTGGGTTTGATAATAGTTCTTTTATTATCTGGGGGTTTCTCGTGTATCCACTGCCAACTCACAGTCACTGATGGATCACTACTGACACCACATCGAAGAATTGCTGTGCTACCAAAAACTAAAGCTTGGGTCTGTGGGGGAAGACTGATTTGAGTTTTTCCTGTAAATTGGAAAAAAAAAAAATCATAAAATTAATTAAGAGAACTAAAGCAACATATTAAGATGACATTCATAAATGTCAAATATTTTTTTTTTTGTGCAAGTAAATTGCTTCTTAAATACATAAATGTGTGTGTGTGTTTTCTTTTTGCATATGATATTAAACGAATGCTTAATGAATAAATCTTCCCCATACATAAATGGCTTTCAAAGAGAAAACATTCATTAATTTATAGAAACCTTTAAGATGATTGCACATGCTGTGCTATTTATTTAAAAGAACCACAGAGTTTAAGATGGCAGTTTAAGATTTCTTCACTCTTAAGTTACACACTGTGTTTCCATGTTCTACACTTCTTTCACTCACAGCAGCAAAATTTCCTGTTTCTTGCTTGTACTCTTTTACTTGTTTCAGTCATTTGACTGCGGCCATGCTGGAGCACCGCCTTTAGTCAAGCAAATCGACCCCAGGACTTATTCTTTGTAAGCCCAGTACTTATTCTATTGGTCTCTTTTGCCGAACCGCTAAGTAACGGGGACATAAACACACCAGCATCGGTTGTCAAGCAATGCTAGGGGGACAAACACAGACACACAAACATACACACACACACATATATATAAATACATATATACGACAGGCTTCTTTCAGTTTCCGTCTACCAAATCCACTTACAAGGCTTTGGTTGGCCCGAGGCTATAGTAGAAGACACTTGCCCAAGGTGCCACGCAGTGGGACTGAACCCGGAACCATGTGGTTGGTAAACAAGCTACTTACTACACAGACACTCCTGCGCCTTGTACTCTTTTCTTACATATCTACCAACACTTAACAATCAGTAACCAAAGAATCGGGTTAGAACTAAATAGCTTCAGATCTAATTCAGAATTTCAGTATTCTTATTCAATGTGCTGTAAGGTCTGAAGGATTGAATTTGAAACTAAATTTCTGTCTAAACCCAATTCCCAAAAGAGTGGGCTTGAGTGCTTGGAAATAGTACACCTGAAAGGTAGCTATTGGTATAAGCATTAACTGGATTGTCGTATTGGAAGCTGAGACATGGAAAGATGAGAGTGAACAGCTGAACAAGCTGATCAAACACATACAAACAAATGTCACATCTGCAACGAATTCCAAGCAGACAGATCAACAAGATAGCCTCTACATCATCATCATCATCATCATCATCGTTTAATGTCCGTTTTCTATGCTGGCATGGGTTGGACGGTTTGACTGAGGTCTGGAGAGCCAGTGGCTGCACCAGGCTCCAGTCTGATCTGGCAATGTTTCTACAGCTGGATGCCCTTCCTAATGCCAACCATTGCAAGAGTGTAGTGGGTGCTTTCTAAGTGCCACCAGCACGGGGGCCAGTCAAGCGGGCCTGGCATCGATCCCACTCGGATGGTGCTTTTTATGTGCCTCCAGCACAAGAGCCAGTCAGTGGGTACTGACATCACCCACGATTGATTGGTACTTTTTACGTGCCACTGGCATGGATGCATATCTTGCTAGAAATAACAGCCAAATCTCTCATCTGACCATCTTAAAAAAGAAGTAAGGGTACATTGGATAATGTAGTCTTAGATATACGAGGGATGTATGAAAAGTTTTGAGCTTTGAAGTCTTGTACCTTCATCTTGTAATCTGCTTCATTTTTTTTAGGTTCAAAACTTTTCATACACCCCTTGTACTATGACTAAAAAAAACTCAAAAACAATGTGATGGTCACTTTTGGAATAACTTTGTCATAGGTCTGATATATCTTGAGTAGGGTTAACTTATAACGCTAAACAATAACAACAACAACTGCACTGGTGTAAATCTGATATGGGTGTGAGATGAAATGGAGAAGGCTTAACTAGGAATATTAATCAATTATTTTCATCAAATAGCTTTTTCTTCAAACAATTTTTTTTTTCTTTAATTTGAAATGTTTGCCAAACAATTTAGAGGTAGACACTTAGAACAAATGAAAAGTTAAAGCTATGCAACTATGACAACTCAGAATGAAAAGAATAAAAACAAACAACAAAAAGCTGAATTGATGATGATGGAGATGATGATGCCACCATACATCAATATAAATTATTGATATGAATACTAAGTTCAATCAAGTGTGGTTGCTGGCATGACCTTGTACTAAAGAAGCTCACTTAGCAATGACATGGTTCCTAGTTCGCTTCTGTTGCGTGGCAGCCTTAGTTAAGTGTTTTATTTCTAATTACAGCCATTTGAGTGAAGTCGGGGAGAGGAAAGGTGCAAGGAAGACTGCATTTGTAAATTTAAAATACCAGCCTTGTCACATGCAGTGTCATGCTGAGTCTGTCTGAGAATTATTTAAGGGTACAGATATCTGTGGAATACTCAACCACTTACATTACAACTCAAAGAGTAGATAACTCCATTTATCAAACTACTATTGGAACACTAATCTGTCAAACACAACCACTCCGAGAGTGTAGTGGGTGCTTTTACATGCCACCAGCACGAGGGACAGTCAGGTGGTACTGGCAACGGCCACGCTCATAAAAAGGACCATTTGAGCGTGGCTGTTGCCAGTACTGCCTGATTGGCCCTTGTGCCGGTGGCACATAAAAACATCCACTACACTCTCAGAGTGGTTGGCATTAGGAAGGGCATCCAGCTGTGGAAACTCTGCCAGATCAGATTGGAGCCTGGTGCAGCCATCTGGTTCACCAGACCCCAGTTGAACCGTCCAACCCATGCTAGCATGGAAAACGGACGTTAAATGATGATGATGATGATGATGAGCACAAGATCCATTTACCATGATTACATTGGTTAGACAAAATTTACTGAGGCAAATTTTCTAAGGCCAGTTGTCCTTCCTGCCACCAACTCTCACCTATTTCCAAGAAGATAATAATCTCTCAGTCCTATCAAACAGCCTATGTAGTAAACTAGAAACTAAAGGGATCATTTGAAAGGATCTTTTCTTTACAAAGACTGTGCAATGTATATATATATATGTATATATATCATGTGATCACGTGACCGACCAGACCATCAGATGTTGCTACACATCGCTGGTCACAATACGTTCGCATTGTTTTAGCCTTCAAACGACGCCACCCCGCTGGCTTAGCGGGTAGGCCAACAGAAGAAAGAGTGGTGAAAGAGTACAGCAGGGATCACCACCCCCTGCCGGAGCCTCGTGGAGCTTTTTAGGTGTTTTCACTCAATAAACACACACAACACCCGGTCTGGGAATCGAAACAGCGATCCTACGACCGCGAGTCCGCTGCCCTAACCATTGGGCCATTGCGCCTCCACATATGTATATATATATGTATATATATATATATGTATATATATATGTCAAGACATGCCAAGAAACCCAGACATGCCTTCATGGTTGATTGCAAGCAATAAACACTACCTTTATTGACAGCGAGACCCTTGTTTACAGTCAACAAACATTCATAAAGAAGTGGAAAAAGGTGAAGTCACTCACACAAACATACTTCTCTCTCTCTCTCTCTCTCTCTCTCATATATGTATATATCTATATATATACTATAGGAGTGGCTGTGTGGTAAGTAGCTTACTTATGAACCACATGGTTCCGGGTTCAGTCCCATTGTGTGGCACCTTGGGCAAGTGTCTTCTACTATAGCCTTGGGTCGACCAAAGCCTTGTGAGTGGATTTGGTAGACGGAAACTGACAGAATCCCGTCGTATATATGTATATATATATATCATCATCATCATCATCATCATTTAGCGTCCGTTTTCCATGCTAGCATGGGTTGGACGGTTCTACTGGGGTCTGTGAAGCCAGAAGGCTTCATCAGGCCCAGTCAAATCTGGCAGTGGGCCTGATGAAGCCTTCTGGCTTCACAGACCCCAGTAGAACCGTCCAACCCATGCTAGCATGGAAAACGGACGCTAAATGATGATGATGATGATGATGATATATATATATACATATATACGACGATATATATATATATATATGTATGTGTGTGTATATGTTTGTGTGTATGTGTTTGACCCCCCCAATGTTGTTTGACAACCGATGCTGATGTGTTTACGTCCCCGTAACTTAGCGGTTCGGCAAAAGAGTTCGATAGAATAAGTACTAGGCTTACAAAGAATAAGTCCTCGGGTCAATTTGCTCGACTAAAGGCAGTGCTCCAGCATGGCCACAGTCAAATGACTGAAACAAGTAAAAGAGTGTATATATATATATATATATATAATATATATATATAAACAATAGACTCAGAAAACATAATTTGTATTTTAAGCCTTATAAGATATACGTGTTTCAGTAAACAAATTGTCATTATTAAGCAAGACAATTGGCCAGATAATACCAGCCAATAAACTCACTTCCTTGGTATTCTCAGTGAAAAATATATTTTCAGTGTTTATTATTACTTGAATTCTTCACAGTAGTCTATCTAAAATATGACGGCCTTTGTCTAACTGCATGGTGGTTATAAGAGTAGATGTGGAACTTTCTACTGAGCCCAAACCTTTGGTTACTATAGCATAAAATACCAGTCAACAACGTTTACGCAATGAGATCTAACCTCAGACCAAATGGTTTTGAATTCAACTTTTTAACCAGACCGCCATGCCTGCATCTATCTGTCTAGTTTAAATAAGTATTCGGTTTTAATATTTTATGTTTCAGGAAAACAGTAGATTGGCAGAATTATTAGAGTGTCACATCAGACAAAATACCTTGCAGGATTTAGTTGTGGCTCTTTACATTCTGGGTTCAAATCCTGCTAAGGTCAACCTTGCCTTCCATTCTTGTTGGGGTGATAAAAAGAAAAGCACCAGGCAAGTACAGGGGTGAAGTGGGTTAATATAATCAATTAACCTCTCTCCACAAAATTTAAGGTATGACGCCTACCTAAGAAATCAATATTTCATGCATAAGGAAAAAGTGTTGTAAAAAAAAATAAATAAAATAAAATAAATTATAAGGCAATGTAAAAGCATGGAGCCAAATAATGGCAATTTGGTAATCTTACAGAAACACTATGAAGTAAAACTATTTTGGTCCTGATGTATTTATTTATTAATTTCTGAAAGGAAAAAAATATATTCTATTTAATTGATTCTTGTACATCTTCCATGTAAAGTGGTGAAGAACCCATGGCAGGATTTGAATGCACAACATAAGCAAAAAGTAAGCAGACTACCTTGCTACTATTTGTGTCATGTGCAAAGAAAAAAAAAAGTATATGACCAAATCCAACAGAAATAACAAAATCAAACACTAAATGAAATGATGGCAGTACTTATATTCGGTCTAATCTGACAGATTTAGGTGTTCTATGAACTAGTAAGATGACTATATTAAGAAAAAAAAAAAAAAAAGAAAAAGAAAGAAAAATGGTAAAAAGATTTCATAAACAAACTAGCAATGTGAAAATGAAAAATTTTTTCCCAAGCAGGTCACGAGAATATAATAAAGAAAAATAAAGAAAAAATACTTTCAACCTGTCTGATTGATGGAAGAATACATGAAATGTTTAGTTAGTTTTAGATATTCAACTGACTGGAATCTGTTCAAAATTTTATAAATATTACAAACTCAGACATGTGTGTGTGTGTGTGGTTAAGATGGTGTTTCTTAAACCGTTTGTCATGAGACAGTGGTGTGCAGCAAAGATGTTGTTCCATGTGCCATGAAGGTAGTAAAATTACATTTGAAAAGAATGTGCAAAATACAAACTTGAAATTCTTCACATAAAGTCTACAGAACTGTGGTTCCTTTATTGCATAATCCAAGCAAACAATTAGTAATTTCCTTTGGTTTAAATTATGTTTACAGATTAAAACGCATTAATACTATGTCTTGTTTTTTTATCTTTCACCTGTTACTTGTTTCATTCATTGGACAACAGCCATGCTGGGGCACCACATTCAGGGGTTCAGTCAAACAATTTGACTTCAGTATTTGATTTTTTTTTGGGGGGGGGGGGCTTTTAAACCTGGTACTTATTCTATCAGTCTCTTTTTGCTGAACTGCTAAGTGACAGGGATGTAAGCAAACCAACATTCGTCAAGTGGTGGGAGACAGACAAACAGACAGACACATACACACACATCATTTTTTTTTCTATAGAAATTAGAGCCAGCACTGAAAATTACATTTAATATATGAAGAACTCTGTGTGAACAATGCAATCAAAGATAGGAAAAATAGGTAATAGGTGTATATGCATATTTCAGGAGTTATTGCTCTTTCATCAGCATCACCTCCAATTCATTAACCATTGATAAACACATTGCTTAAATATCTACTAAATTTAGTGTGTAACACAACTGGATATACCAATTTTACATACGAAATACATTCCTGGAAACTGATATGAACATTTTGTTTTTGGATTTGGTTTGCAAGATTCCATATATGAGTTTGTGTGTTGAAGCATATTCTGTTGTGTCTGGGGAGAGTCATTTTCTTTTTGTGCCTTATAATGTAACACACTCACCGGTAAAACTTCCACTTATTTCTTATTTTTATTTTCCTAAAATTTTCATTGCGTCTTGCAATCTTTTCAATACTCTGTTATAAGGCACAAAAAGAAAATGTCTCTCCCCAGACACAATATGATATGAACATATTAATTGCTTGTAGGGACACTGTATTTCATTATGTAACCATAATATACTATGAGTTATATGATTGCATCTATGACAGGCTTCTTTCGGTTTCCATCTGCCAAATCCACTCACAAAGTTTTGGTTGGCTTGGGGCTATAGAAGAAGACACTTGCCCACGGTGTCACACAATGAGACTGCACTCAGAATCACATGACTGGGAAGAAAACTTCTCACAACATAGCCACAGTCATTTGTTTTCCCTTTGCTTATAAACAAAATGTGGCAAAATATTTGTATTTGCTGTCCAGTGTACCGTGAGAGGAAGAAAACAAAGACAAAGCGTTCAGGAACCATAGATTTAAGAAGTTTGCTTTGGATCACAGGCTCAGGAACATGGGGAAGGGCGATGACAATGACAAAGTGTCCAAATGCACCCCTAAAATTTTTGAAGGGTAACGAAAATGCTTTGAAACATCCTGGGTTGGACCTAGGTTTGCACTCCCTAAGGAAATTTCATTCCCACGCTTATGTCTGGAATCACATGGCTCTGGTTTTGATCCTACTGTGTGATGCCTTGAGTAAGGACCCCTGGCATACCTTGCAAATAAAATTTGGTTGATGGAAACAGCATCAAGACCATCCTATTCGTGTGTGTGTGTGTGTGTGTGTGTGCATTATACATATATTTAGTCTGATGAAGGCCTGTAAGTAGAAGCTTTTAAGTCACTGTCACACCCCATAAATGGATATATATATATAC
Source organism: Octopus sinensis (assembly GCF_006345805.1). Taxonomy (NCBI): domain Eukaryota; kingdom Metazoa; phylum Mollusca; class Cephalopoda; order Octopoda; family Octopodidae; genus Octopus; species Octopus sinensis. The sequence goes on from NC_042997.1 coordinate 45,087,471, forward strand.
ATCATCATCATCATCATCGTTTAACGTCCGCTTTCCATGCTAGCATGGGTTGGACGGTTCAACTGGGGTCTGGGAAGCCAGAAGGCTGCACCAGGCTCCAGTCTGATCTGACAGTGTTTCTACAGCTGGATGCCCTTCCTAATGCCAACCACTCCGAGAGTGTAGTGGGTGATTTTATGTGCCACCGACACAGGTGCCAGAGGAGGCTGGCGAACGGCCATGCTCGGATGGTGTTTTTTACGTGCCACCGACACGGAGGCCAGGCAAGGCTGGCATGGCCACGCTCGGATGGTGTTTTTTATGTGCCACCGACACAGGTGCCAGATGAGGCTGGCGGACGGCCACGCTCGGATGGTGTTTTTTATGTGCCACCGACATAGGTGCCAGACGAGGCTGGCGATATATATATATATATATAAAATTAATATAAACAACATGTTGCAATGTTTCACCAAAAAGGAGAATTATAATTGTCACTAAATGCGACTAGGGTGTTAGGAAAAACCTACATTGCTAGAAACAAAAGCTAAAATGCTCTAATGCTGTAGTTAATGCACATGAATGCAAACATATACATAAACAGGAACCCGAGTTTCTAAAAAGTGCCAATCGAGAATTCTTAAAACTGATGTCAAATTTGGCAATTTCTGTTGCCTCATCAGTTAAGCTTGCTCAATCTTGGCTCTCTTTCTAATATATATATATATATATATATATATATTACAGATATAGGGTAAAGAATTATTAATTTAATAATTAACAATTTTTACCAAGTAGTTTCAGTATGGAAAAAAACCTTTATCGGTAACAACTTATACAAAAAGTTTTTTTAATATAATTATAAATATAATTAAGGGTTTAGCTACAAGTTGCTTCTTTTTGCCTCTGTGAGTTACAAATATTGTTGTCTGCGGAGTCATATTTGTAGTTAAAAGAATTAGCTCTTTTGGCTGCTATTTCTAAATTTTCAGTATGTGGTGAAGCAACTTGTGGCTAATCCCTTATACACACACACACACTAATGTTTGTTTTTAGGTCAAGTTATATATAAAAACAATTTAATATGAAATTGAAGATATTACTCAGTACTTTTTAGTAGAGTGCATGTTTATAAAATTTTTACAAGAGGAGTAACAGTGATTTGATCTCAAGAGGCTGAATAAACATAAGGATGAGGTGCTGTGCTGGAGAAGATTCATTTAGCCCAGCCCACACATGGATAGGCCTAAAACGATGCTGATGATGAAGCTACACACATCTTCCTTTCTATGCAGATACCTACATTGACTGTCTGCCAGTATGTCTGTCAATCTATCTATCTCAAACGTGAAGGTTGTGTTGATAATCTTTTTGATTGGAAAGACGTCATTTCTCATGAGATTGTTCCAGATGCTGGAGAAGGAGAGAGAGGGGGAAGAGAGAGGGAGAGAGAGAGAGAGAGCGTGTGCATGTGTGTATGTAAGTATAGTATGCATGTATGTGTGCAAATGTATGTATCCACGTGTGTATGCAACGGCTTCTGCACATTTCTGTTAAGTGAATCCATACACAAAGTATTGGTTGAATACAGGTTGTGGTAGAAGATGCTGATGGAATCAAACTGCTCAGGTGGTAGAGATAAGCCTGGAGCTGATAATACTGAAATTGACACCAATATTAATTGGACTTGTTTTATAAGTTGAAACGCTAACTCAGCTAAGGCAGGATTTGAAATCAAAAGTTTTTATCTGATGCTTTAATTATTCTTTTAATGCTCACCTTTACTTAAAAGTATATGTACAAACACATACACACACATACATTTATATGTCAGGCTACTTTCAATTTCTGTCCACTAATTCCGTTCACAAGGTTACAATTGGCCTAGGGCTGTAGTAAAAGGCAGTAGCCCACAGTGCCATGCAGTGGGAATGAATCTAAAATCTGAACTTGTGTGGTTAAGAAACAAACTTCTTAATCACGCTGCCATACTTGCAGCTATAACAGCCATACCTATGCTCTTAATATATATATATAAAAAAATATATATATATATATATCTATATGGAACATAAAAAGCACCATCTGAATCGTGGCCGAAGCCAGTGCCGCCTCGACTGGCTTCCGTGCCGGTGGCACGTAAAATGCACCAATCCGACCATGGCCGATGCCAGCCTTGCCTGGCACCAGTGCAGGTGGCACGTAAAAAGCACCCACTACACTCATGGAGTGGTTGGTGTTAGGAAGGGCATCCAGCTGTAGAAACATTGCCAGATAAGACCGGAGCCTGGTGCAGCCTTCTGGCTTCCCAGATCCCCGGTCGAACCGTCCAACCCATGCTAGCATGGAGAACGGACGTTAAACGATGATGATGATGATATATACATATATATATAAATGAATATATATATATATATATATACATATATATATAAATGAATATATATATGTATATATATATATATTATTGTGTCTGGGGAGAGTATTCCTCTTTTGTGCCTTATCAATTAAACACACTGGTCTGATTTTCACTCATTTACTTGTTATTTTTTACTAAAATTTTCACTGTGACTCACAACATATGCTTCAACACACGAATTCATATAAAGACTCTTATTTCTTTATTGCCCACAGGGGCTAAACATAGAAGGGACAAACAAAGACAGACAAAGGGATTAAGTCAATTACATAGACCCCAGTGCTTAACTGGTACTTAAGTTATCGACCCCGAAAGGTTGAAAGGCAAAGTCGACCTCGGCGGAATTTGAACTCAGAACGTAAGACAGACAAAATACCTATTTCTTTACTACCCACAAGGGGCTAAACATAGAGGGGACGAACAAGGAAAGACAACCGGATTAAGTCGATTATATCAACCCCAGTTCGTAACTGGTACTTATTTAATCGACCCCAAAAGAATGAAAGGCAAAGTCGACCTCAGCGGAATTTGAACTCAGAACGTAGCGGCAGGCGAAATACCACTAAGCATTTTGCCCGGCGTGCTAATGCTTCTGCCAGCTTGCTGCCTTCAATTCACATGAAGAATCTTGCAAACCACTTACAAAAACGAAATATATATATATATATATATATATATTATATATATATATATATATATAATATATATATATATATATATATATATATATTATATATATAATATATATTGGTAAAACCGTAAGATAACAAAAGAAAGAAAGAGACCTCAATATTATGTAAATAGAGGAAATTTATCTATACAATAATATGTTACATTACTCGGTAGTCAAGATAAAACTCTGAGTTTCAGATGCCGAAGTGGAAATCCACAACACCATCTCCTCGGTTATCTGGCTATTTGAAAACGCTATGAAAAAATACCGTTATACAAAGGGAAATTACTGTGTTATAACTCTGCTTGCTTGCGTACTTATACATCGCTCGCATTTTTCGCCATAAAAATTATATATATAAAAATACATAAAAAATATATTAAAAAAAATATAAAAATATATAAAATGTATGATAGAAGGTGTGATGAGGTAAAAAAACCTTCTTGGGACATAACATAGAAAGCATGTTCTATCTGTTTTCTTTAGGGGACCAAAAACGTAACAGAAATTTAGTCAAATGTGGGCATGATCCGAAAAGTTCTGTCCTTGTGTTTAGACATGTAGTAGGGTCTAAGCTGCTTTTCCAGATAAGCCATCTCTCCATGTCGCATAGACCGCACCTTCCGCTGCCGTTGGTATAGGGCTTACATCTGGCCAAAATCTTCCAATGTATGTTATAATAGCCAGATAACCGAAGAGATGGTGTTGTGGATTTCCACTTCGGCATCTGAAACTCAGAGTTTTATCTTGACTATCGAGTAATGTAACATATTATTGTATATATATATACATATATATATTGATAGAAATGGCAAGACAACAAAAGAATGAAAGAGACCTCGATATTATGTAAATAGAGGAATTTATCTGTAAATATAATATGTGACAATTATTCAGTAGCCATGATAAAACTCTGAGATTTGGATGTCAGGGCGGACACCTACACCGTGGGTTTCTGCCCCAACATCCGAAACACGGAGTTTTATCATGGCTACTGAATAATTGTCACATATCATATTTACATATATATATATATATATATATATATAATATGATCACAATTATACTAGAGAGGTTTCCAAGTAACTTGTAAGACAAAGTGAAGAAAAGAAAAAACCTTCTTGATTGAGTGAGGTTGTTGTAGGGAAGGAGATGGCATTATACTTCAGCCTCTTGCCACAGGGCATAAAACCACCTCCCTCTTTACTGCAACACCATTCATTCAATGGTGATGTTTTTTCTTTGTCTTCTGAGTTATTTGGTAACTACACCAGTGCCAATGTCATGAACAAAAAAGAAAAAAATACCCAAAGGCGCAGGAGTGGCTGTGTGGTAAGTAGCTTGCTAAACAACCACATGGTCCCGGGTTCAGTCCCACTGCGTGGCACCTAGGGCAAGTGTCTTCTACTATAGCCTCGGGCTGACCAAAGCCTTGTGAGTGGATTTGGTAGACGGAAACTGAAAGAAGCCTGTCGTATATATGTATATATATATATGCGTGTGTATGTTTGTCCCCCTAGCATTGCTTGACAACCGATGCTGGTGTGTTTACGTCCCCGTCACTTAGCGGTTCGGCAAAATAGACCGATAGAATAAGTACTGTGAAAGAAGCCTGTCGTATATATGTATATATATATATATATGTATGTGTGTGTGTCTGTGTTTGTCCCCCTAGCATTGCTTGACAACCGATGCTGGTGTGTTTACGTCCCCGTCACTTAGCGGTTCGGCAAAATAGACTGATAGAATAAGTACTGGGCTTACAAAGAATAAGTCCTGGGGTCGATTTGCTCGACTAAAGGTGGTGCTCCAGCATGGCCGCAGTCAAATGACTAAAACAAGTAAAAGAGTAAAAGAGTACCCTCTGCAATAAAAAAGAGTACCCTAGCCAATAAAATCAATGCCAAAGCAGGCAGATATTAGACCTTGATGCAGCCGTCTGATTTGTTGGATACTGTCAAACCATCCAACCCATGCCAGCATGGAAGACAAATGTTAAGTGATGATGATGATGATGATGCACATATATGGATACACTGATTGATAGACAGAGGGAGATATACTTTAGAATTAAAGGTGAGGGAATATGTGTGCTATGTATGTCCCTGTGTGGTCAGTTCAAGTATATTTTATTCTCAATAAAAGGATTCTTTTTTTCTAGTTGTATGCATTCAAAGCATATGCAGCACAAGTAAAGAAAATCATTACTACTGAACATATGTGTGTGTGTGTGTGTGTGTGTGTGTGTACAGGAGTTTATTATTAAATGTGTGAACAGGAATGGCTGTGTGGTTAGTAGCTTGTTTACCAACCACATGGTTCCAGGTTCAGTCCCACTGCGTGGCACCTAGGGCAAGTGTCTTCTACTATAGCCTCGGGCTGACCAAAGCCTTGTGAGTGGATTTGGTAGACGGAAACTGAAAGAAGCCTGTCGTATATATGTATATATATATATATGCGTGTGTATGTTTGTCCCCCTAGCATTGCTTGACAACCGATGCTGGTGTGTTTACGTCCCCGTCACTTAGCGGTTCGGCAAAATAGACCGATAGAATAAGTACTGTGAAAGAAGCCTGTCGTATATATGTATATATATATATATGTATGTGTGTGTGTCTGTGTTTGTCCCCCTAGCATTGCTTGACAACCGATGCTGGTGTGTTTACGTCCCCGTCACTTAGCGGTTCGGCAAAATAGACTGATAGAATAAGTACTGGGCTTACAAAGAATAAGTCCTGGGGTCGATTTGCTCGACTAAAGGTGGTGCTCCAGCATGGCCGCAGTCAAATGACTAAAACAAGTAAAAGAGTAAAAGAGTACCCTCTGCAATAAAAAAGAGTACCCTAGCCAATAAAATCAATGCCAAAGCAGGCAGATATTAGACCTTGATGCAGCCGTCTGATTTGTTGGATACTGTCAAACCATCCAACCCATGCCAGCATGGAAGACAAATGTTAAGTGATGATGATGATGATGATGCACATATATGGATACACTGATTGATAGACAGAGGGAGATATACTTTAGAATTAAAGGTGAGGGAATATGTGTGCTATGTATGTCCCTGTGTGGTCAGTTCAAGTATATTTTATTCTCAATAAAAGGATTCTTTTTTTCTAGTTGTATGCATTCAAAGCATATGCAGCACAAGTAAAGAAAATCATTACTACTGAACATATGTGTGTGTGTGTGGTGTGTGTGTGTGTGTACAGGAGTTTATTATTAAATGTGTGAACAGGAATGGCTGTGTGGTTAGTAGCTTGTTTACCAACCACATGGTTCCAGGTTCAGTCCCACTGCGTGGCACCTAGGGCAAGTGTCTTCTACTATAGCCTCGGGCTGACCAAAGCCTTGTGAGTGGATTTGGTAGACGGAAACTGAAAGAAGCCTGTCGTATATATGTATATATATATATATGCGTGTGTATGTTTGTCCCCCTAGCATTGCTTGACAACCGATGCTGGTGTGTTTACGTCCCCGTCACTTAGCGGTTCGGCAAAATAGACCGATAGAATAAGTACTGGGCTTACAAAGAATAAGTCCCGGGGTCGATTTGCTCGACTAAAGGCGGTGCTCCAGCATGGCCGCAGTCAAATGACTGAAACAAGTAAAAGAGTATGCACATAGAGTCATCTAAGAATCCCATAACTCCTCAAAAATAAATAAAAAACAAATAAACAAACCTTTCCAAGTACTTTATAGTAAGTACTACTTATGAATATAGTCAACTTCAACTGAACTAGATTTAGTGAAGTACAGACACATGTTATGCTGTATCTCAGAAGTGTCATTGTGCCATTGATTCAAACACTAATATAGACACACACACACACGTGCACACACATACACACACATGCACACACACATGCACACACACACACATATGCGCACACACACACATGCACACACACATGCACACACGCACACACATGCACACACACACATGCACACACGCACACACACATATGCGCACACACACATGCACACACACACATGCACACACACGCACACACGCATGCACGAACACACACATGCACACACACACACACATGCACACCTCTTCTGAATTTGATTTCCTATGATTAACTCCAAAATTTAATTTAAATCATGCTCTGACAGTTACAAAACCTCATTCTGTTATTCTGTTATTCTGATCATTCTGTCATTTTGTTATTCTGTTATTCTGATCTGTCTCATTTATGTTACCATTTATTTGTGGCATACAAACTAGTCATAACAGTTTTGGATGTTTGTTTTTTTTTTATTGTTAACAGCATCATAATTGGAAGTATACATACACATATGTTAATATATACACACACACATATACATATATATATACATACATGTATAAGTACATACACAAACGTGTATGAGTCTGTGTATATATATACATATATATATAAATAAAAATTTGTATATATCTTTCATTGCTCATTTGGCACAAGTCAAGTAAGACTCCACTATCACATTAATATATTCAGTTTTCCAAATATCTCACAGCTGCATACAAACTGGCCTTCTGTTTTGATATTTAGAACTAAAAATATCTAGTGAAATACAGAATACTAAACTTTTCTGACAATTACAAATAACACCATATTACACACACACACACATATGTAAATATATATAGTATATGCATACACACACACACATATTATCTTTATTTATGTTTCTTGTTCCTTCCCAATACAAGTAAAATACAACACTCGGCAGATGCACAACTTAAGAGCAGAACTTTAATGCAAGTCTAATGAAGTGCTACTCCAATGTTTAAAACTGCAAATATTATGCAACCTTTCCCATGGCACTTTTGCATCAATTAGCACTAAAACACAGAGTTGGTATAGAGACAATAGTAACTGGTCATTAAAGATGTAATAAATGCCTTTTGGATTATATACACACACAAATAAATATATATATAGAGAGGGAGACACACACACATACACACACACACACACATATATATATATATATATATATCATCATCAACATCGTTTAGATTCCGCTTTCCATGCTAGCATGGGTTGGACGGTTCAACTGGGGTCTGTGAAGCCAGAAGGCTGCATCAGGCCCAGTCTGATCTGGCAATGTTTCTACGGCTGGATGCCCTTCCTAACGCCAACCACTCTGTGAGTGTAGTGGGTGCTTTTTATGTGCCACCAGCACAGGTGCCAGACGAGGCAGGCAAACGGCCACGATCGGATGGTGCTTTTTACGTGCCATATATATATAGAGAGAGACATATATATACAGAGAGAGGAAAAGAGACACAAACATATATATATAATCCAATGAAAAGAAGAAGAAATTGAAGAAAATTCTTTAACACATCTTTAATTATAAATTACAATTGTTTCTATACCATCTCTATTTGCAACACCAGTTTTTGCAAAAATTCTAAATGAGAATTCATGTAATATTTGAAGTTTCTGGCAATGGAGAGACACTTCATTAAAGGTGTGTTATATTGGGTCATCACATAAATAATGCAGTTGTTTCAATTGCACGAACTAAAAGTCGGAGGGGGATGGGATAAACTACCTGCATCAACTTGCTATAAAAGCAGGTAGTAATTTTACCTTGTACTTATTCTTAATAAGGCAACAAGCTGGCAGAAACGTTAGCACGACGGGCGAAATGCGTAGCCATATTTCGTCTGTCGTTAAGTTCCGAGTTCAAATTTCGCCGAAGTGGACATTGCCTTTCATCCTTTTGGGGTCGATAAATTATGTACCAGTTATGCACTGGGGTCGATGTAATCGACTTAATCCCTTTGTCTGTCCTTGTTTGTCCCCTCTATGTTTAGCCCCTTGTGGGTAGTAAAGAAATATATTCTTAATACAAGTTTTGAAGAGTGCAGTTCTATTTTAACAGTTTTTTTTTCAAAGCTATAATGGAAGTGTCAAAGGAGCATATTCGGCACATTTTGCTTTATGAGTTCAATAAAGGCAACAATGGAAAGTGTAAGGAATATTAATGCAGTATATGGGGACTGGACAATAAGTGTAAGCCAGTGTCAATGGTGGTTCCAGAAATTCAGAGCCAGGAACTACAGCCTAGAAGATGAGCCTTGTTCTGGAAGATCTGCAGAGCTCAACGAGAATGTCCTGCAAACCCTGGTGGAACAAAATTCCACTGTAACTGTTGAGGAACCAGCTGAGAAGCTTGGATTTAGTCATTCAACCATTCATCAACACCTGCATGCCATTAGAAAAGTCAGTAAATTGGGTCAATGGGTTCTTCACAAAACTTTCTGTGTTTAATTGGGCACAGAGAGTGAATGTGTGCTCTTCTTTGTTTCATGTCTTATGAATGAATCCTATTTGGACTGAATAGTGACTGGTGATGAGAAATGGGTTCACTATGCCCTCTTGACCCAGGGCAGCACTACTTCCTCCAGGCACTTGATGTAGGCCTCTGTGTTGAGTCTGAGGCTGTGTGGGAAGATGAAAGGAGGCATAACATCACCATCACTAGTGATCACTCCAAACACCATGATGTTGACCGGATATTTGATTTTTATCACTCTCGGTACATGTTTTGGGGACACAGCAAACCAATGGTTGTTCTGTGTATTCACCATCTGATCCCGGCAGAAATTTTTCTCGTCTGAGAAAAATCAAAGCATGTTCAGTTGGAGGGGGACGCTTGATTTTGTTCAAAAGCTTCATAGTGCAGTATTTCCTCTTGTTCTTGATGGCTTGGGATAAAAATTGGCCATTTCTCATCTTGTATGAGGAATATCGAATGTCTTCGTGCCTTACCTGCGTGATAAGAAACTCAGACACTCCCATATCCCTGCTGATGGACCTGATTGACTTGGAAGGATCGTTGTCAATCTCACCAACAAATTCAGGAGTTCTTTTCTTATCAGAACGACCAGAGTGAGTTTTCCAAGCTACCATACTTTCGTAATCACCATTAGATTCATCCAACTCTTTCTAAATCCTCTGCATTGTCCTCAGATTGACACCCAGGGACTCTGAAACGGTCATATTGGAGCTTCTGGCACAAATGCCAAGCAATACAGTATGTTGTTTCCAAATTTATGGCAGAGTGAATTGCATCATGGTGCTGTTTTTCTCACAGAGGGTGCCCAACTGACCCTACAATACTGTGCAACTGGCAAAATCAAAAACAAATAATGCACATGCATGAAATAAAAAATATAAAATGGCAACAATTTATCCATTGCACCCTGAATTGGACGCTAAACTCTGCTTGCGAAGACCTATTGAGGCAAGTGAAATCGAAATCAAAATCAAATTCAATGACTGGCATCCATGCTAGTTGAGCACTAAGAGCACCATTCGAGCGTGATCATTGCCAGAGCAACAAACTGGCTTCCGTGCCGGTGGCACGTAAAAAGCACCATCTGAGCGTGATAGTCACCTGCATCGCCTTACTGGCACTTGTGCTGGTGGCACGTGAAAAAACATTCGAGTGAGGTCGTTGCCAGTGCCACTGGACCGGCTTCTGTGCAGGTGGCACATAAAAAGCACCATTTGAGCATGGCCGTTGCCAGTACCGCCTGACTGGCCCTCTTGCCGGTGGCACGTAAAAGCACCCACTACACTCTCGGACTGGTTGGCGTTGGGAAGGGCATCCAGCTGTCAAAACTCTGCCAGATCAGATTGGAGCCTGGTGCAGCCATATGGTTCGCCAGACTTCAGTCAAATTGTCCAACCCATGCTAGCATGGAAAGTGGATGTTAAACGATGATGGTGATGATGATGATGATGATATATATATATATATATATATGGAAGCAGAAGGAGCTGGTTTCACTTGCCTTAACACAGTACTCTTTGCTTGTAGCGTAATTTGACACCTTTCTTCTTAGGTAAATATTTTGTAATAGACCTTTTTGTAGCTTGGTGTGAAATAATTTTTTCTCATGAGTTTTTATGAGTACATCCAATGTATCTGACCTCCAAACCCACTGCAAGCCACTTTTTTCCGGAAAAGAAAGGTGGGGTGGGGGACTTCAGAGTTCCCCACCAATGAAGTTTATTTTGCAGGTTTTGCTTTTCTTTTCCAGGTTATTTCACATACTTTCAATGAATGTGACACTGAAATCACGCGCAAATGGCACCTTCCTCTGAAAAGGAAAGATTTAGCTGCTATTTCTAGCTTGCCCTACGACCACATAACAGCTTTTTGTGAGAAAAAAACCTGCTGATATTTTGCTGTGAAATAATTTTTTGACCCCTCCCCCACTTACTTTGGCTTTGGAGATCAGATACGTTGAATGCACTCGAAAATATCTGTGGAAAAAAATTATTTCGTACTGAGGTACAAAAGGGTCCTTTACCCATGATTATTTACTGATACGCAAATTTGGAAGCACTCCGTCGGTTACAACGACGAGGGTTCCGGTTGATCCGAATCAACGGAACAGCCTGCTCGTGAAATTAACGTGTAAGTGGCTGAGCACTCCACAGACACGTGCACCCTTAACGTAGTTCTCGGGGATATTCAGCGTGACACAGAGAGTGAGAAGGCCGGCCCCTTGAAATACAGGTACAACAGAAACAGGAAGTAAGAGTGAGAGAAAGTTGTGGTGAAAGAGTACAGCAGGGATCACCACCATCTCCTGCCGGAGCCTCATGGTGCTTTAGGTGTTTTCGCTCAATAAACACTCACAACGCCCGGTCTGGGAATCGAAACCGCGATCCTACGACCGCGAGTCCACTGCCCTAACCACTGGGCCATTGTGCCTCCACACCAGTACAGAAGACTGTAAACAATGAAAGTAGCTGTAGTTATCTTCTTGGTACCAGAAATTGTTACAACATGGTTATTGACTGATCCACAAATACACCGGTACAGCATCTTTGTTTGACCCTTCAGCTTTTGTAACATTTTGATTATGTGTTGGTGTACATAAATACACTAGTACAGAAGATCGTAAACAATGAAAGGAGCTGTAATAATTTTTTTGGTACCAGACATCGTTACAACAGTAAATGCTAGACAGAATGGTTGACAGAATGAAGAGTGAAGGATAGAGATGTGTTGTTGTATAAAATGTCCTTTACTATTTCATATGCAATGAACACGCAAACACACACAGATTCATATACAAAATGTGATGTTGTGGTGATGGTATAAAATTTACTATAGTTGACTATAGAAAGATTATTTTCGAGAAAATGTTATATCGTTTCAATTCAAATGAAAATAAAAATTACATGCTGACTCATGACAAACAGAGAGACAGAGGGACAAAGAATTTTATATATATATTTAGAGATATCTATGTATATGTATGATTGCATGCATGTATCCACACACACATATATAAATATATATATAGAGATGTATGTATACATATATATACATGCAAACATACAACAGGCTTCTTTCGGTTTCTGTCAACCAAATCAGCACAGATTGCCTTTGTTGGCCTGGTGCTACAATAGAAGACAATTGCCAGAAAGCTGTCAAGCAGTGGGACTATACCCGCAACCGGTTGGTTGGGAAGCATACTTCGTAACTATGCAACCATGTGTAAATAAATACACACACACACACACACACACACACACACACACAGAGCAGCTGCAGATGCACCACTAGTGACGCCTGGCTACCCATTGCCTTTTGAACATGTATGCACATCAATATGTATAGGAGTTATTTGTTTCTGATGAATAGAGTCTTGCTTCTCTCGCTAGACTCCCTGAATCCGACTGAGTTTCCCATAGGTAAGGCTGCTCATAAACAAATAAATAAATGCACATACACATATACATACATACACATATACATACATACACATATATATATATATATATACATACACACACACACACAAACACACATACGCTATCTATCTATCTTATATATACAATATTTTTACTCTATTTCAATATGTATGAGATTTTAGTGTGAAGGCTTCAAAAACTAATATCACTTACTCTTAACAAGAAGATACATTTTAGATTGGATGATTCCCATTTCATTGAATGCAACAAACTTATAGAAGCCCGTATCATCCGGTTTGCTGTTAGCGATAAGTAAGAGGTCAGGTTGAACCAACTGTAAACGACCTGTGCTGCTAATGTTCTCCCAGTCATTACCAATATCTGAAAATTCAAGAAAAATATTAAAAAAGTTAATATTTATCATTTAAAAAATGTTTTTTTAGTTCCAAATCAGCCCACATCAAGCAAACTAGATTTTTGCAAATCAACATCTACAGGTGTTCACTGGCAACAGTCTAGTATGTTTGTGGGAGGAAATTCCAGAGAACCAATTTTTTTGAGAAAAAGGACTGAGAATAATGGTCAGTACAGCCACATCAGGAAAACTTTGATCAAAGCCGTTCTAGAATGGATCAACCTATCTTTGAATTACTGTGTTCACTTTAGGATGGGTCCTGTTTTTGACAAAAATATCTGGCTGATAACATTAACTCTTTAGCATTTAAACCGGCCATATCCGGCCAAAAGTATTCTGCCTGTTTTATGTTCAAACTGGCCAGATCTGGTCTTTCACACCAACTCTACAATATCATTCTAAAAATTAACAGGTACCTCATCAAGATCTCATAGCTACAAGATTAATGCCTGATTAGTTCAAGGCAATGTGGATAAAAAGGGATTCATTTTGGCAGAATAATGCGAACACTAAAGGGTTAAGCAAAAGATATAATAACTTGAGCATGTGAAGCTCCTGGTAGCTTTGAAAACAGTATCATTTGATAACAGTAATGTGTCATTATAACAAGTCACTTTTTTTGTAAGAAGCAGATGCCCAAAACTAGATAGCAGTAACACCACCCACAGAATTATTTTTGTTCAAATAGTATAGTTTTGTGAGAAGTAGTTGACAGATTCTGTTATCTTGGTGATCTAATCAGCAATGAAGGTGGGAGGTGTGGTAGCACTGGAGCTAGAGTGAGAGCAGGACACAAACAGTTCAGGAAGTTATTATTTCAGTTATAAACAAAGGAATTGTTTCTTTAACCAAAGACGAAGAGACATAGACAAACATGGATATAACTGGAGCAAGAGAAATCAGTCATGGCATGCAAGACTGCATTGGTTTAGACATAAGACATGTATGAAGGACAATAGCTGTGTGAGGTGCCAAATAGAATAAGAGAAAGGAACATCTGAAAGAGGCTGACTGAAGAAAATAATGTGGATGAGGTCTTCCAGAATACCAAACATCATAAAGGTGACGCCATGGAATGACATGAAACTACAACAAACAGAAATTCATTGTGTTGGACAAGAGCTCCCTAACCTATGAAAATATGAAAAAAACACACACATAATAGATGTTGATATAGGTGTGTGAGTGAGTAAATACTCTTTTCACTAGTACTGGTTGAATATCAAGAGCTGAAACTTTTGTTTCTAAGATAAATTTTGAACTGAGTGTTACAAAATACTCAGAATCATTTTCTTAACCTATGTTTTCCAATATATATATATATGAGCTAGCTTCAATTATATAAAAATATATATATATAATTGAAGCTAGCTCATAATAGGTTTGTATACATTATGTATATCTATATACAAATATATATACATACACACACACATTAAGTGTGTGTGTGTATATATATAGTTGAAACAACATTGTATATGTTTATGCAGTTGAAAACATTTATCCTGAATTACACAATGAGAGGTATAATTCTATTTAGTTCTAAATTTTTTCCAATACCATTTTACTTACTTTGTCTGTCTAGACAGTTATTTATTTATTTTTTTCAATAGTTTTCCATTTTCTTTTTGTAATGTAGATATCATTTTGCTTCAGACTCGCTTTACCAAATGTTACTCCTCAAATTAAAACACAATTAAAATTAGTGTGATAAGTAAATTCTATTTATTTTAAACAATTCTTTTCACTATGGTGGGTTTTTTTCATTTGTTATGTAGAAAAACTTCTACAACTAGTTAAGATACTTTTTTGTATTTTTTAATAATTAATCTTAGCCATAATGTTATAATTATCTGAAATACACATTTGTTTTCGTTGGCTAGACTTTTGACACACATGTATATCTATTTGACATTTTCCTTATAATATTTTGCCTTAATTTTCCTTTTATATCTTTCTACATTTGTCTTCTTACATAAATACATTAAAATCTTTGCTTTTCACCTCTTTTCTTTTACATTATTATATTTCAAAGCTCACATTGTCACTTATCTACATAGGTATTGACTCTGTTCAGGTTTAGCGATAATACCAAGATGGAAGAGATGTGGAAGTTTCTAGATAGAGGAGTTATATTACATGGAAGACCACAGCCAATAGATAGCAGTAATGATCCAGAATAGGAATTACATGAAAACAATAGCAGTAAGAGCATAGGAAATGAGTTTGGAGAAAACATTTCACTCAAATCCTTCAGACATTCTTTTGCAATGACTATTAATAAACATTAAAGCCAGTGTGAACCCCAAGAGATACACTTCATCTTAAAGTCAATTATAAATCTTTCATAATAGGTAGTGAAAACAATTGGTATATACAAAGTTACCTATATAAAATGTACTAGACTCATCTGGAGCTCTTGCACTGACTCTATTTGCTAAGCTTCATTATTACTAAGGATCTCTCCTGGCAAAAGCACATCCTTAGCATAGCTTGGATTGCATCCCATGACTAGATCTACTCTTCAGAGCCAAAGGATATTTCAGCCTCTAACAGCTGCTGACACATCTATAAGGTCCAAGTGAGATCTACAATGGAGTATTGCCTCCACAATTAGGATGGGGTGACTGCTATGTACACATATTCTGGGCAGCATCCAAAGACAGGCCACAAAGACAAGCTCCAGCCTTTGCTTCCCAAACATGCTCTATCATTTACCATTTCTCTCTCTTTTTTATTGCTACTTTATGGCCTCAGTTCCTTGCAGCTGGTTCATCTTGTACTTCTTCCGCCCACTTGCTTCTCTACTTTTCATTACCCCTGTTGAAGTCAACCTTTCCACTAGGCCCCTGCACTAACCATTGGGCCCAGTTGTCTTCTTATCACCAGCTTTTACCTGTTTCAAAGCAAACCAATATTTCTTTCAGTTCTTCAAACAACGAACAGCACAATGACTGGACATATTTTCAATGAGGACAGCAAATGAAGGACACCGCTTGTATGATGGTGACACTCGTTTACAAATAGCATGCAATGTTATGTCTAGATATTGCAAGGAAAAGAAGGCGGGCCTGCCTACAGTCCTAGGTTTTACTACATCAGAGCTCACTCAAAGCTAGTTAAACAACAGCCGCATCATTTAAATTAATGAATCTATGAGGAAACCACTTTTGGAAACTCACTAAATCTTTGAGAAACAACAGCCAAATGTCTTTCAAATGACATCCTACTTACTACTGCATGGCTAATGAAGAAATCTATCTTAAAAAAAACGAAAGGGCAATGCAGTACTGAGTATACAAAAAAAGGTGGGATTATCATAGTCAGACTACCTTTGATCCTAGATCTGTTGGATGAAGGCTGATATTGAACTAAGCTATATTGATTTTCATCTGCTTCTAATTCAGGCACAAAGCCTGCAAATTTTAGGGGAAAAGATTTATTTTACTGAACCTGAAAGGAAGAAAGGGGAAGTTGACCTTAGTAGGATTTGAACTAGGGATGTAAAGAGCTGGAATAAATACAGCAAGGCATTTTGTTTGATGCTCTAAAGATCTATCACCTTCTAAACAGCAACAACAACAATATCTAAATATGGCAGGAATTTTTGTCATGCTGCCACACATGTACAAACACAGCCAATGATAACTAAGAGAAAGAGGTGAACAAATTCTATCTGGTTAGAACCTAAATCTCTCACTTGTCATCTTGAAGAATGTGCAAGCAATGAGTGTGCCTTCAGCTTATTCATCATCATCATCATCATCATCATTTAACGTCCGCTTTCCATGCTAGCATGGG
Organism: Octopus sinensis; assembly: GCF_006345805.1. NCBI lineage: Eukaryota > Metazoa > Mollusca > Cephalopoda > Octopoda > Octopodidae > Octopus > Octopus sinensis. Next base: position 45,104,477 of record NC_042997.1, read on the forward strand.
TTGGACGGTTCTACTGGGGTCTGTGAAGCCAGAAGGCTTCATCAGGCCCAGTTAAATATGGCAGTGTTTCTACGGCTGGATGCCCTTCCTAATGCCAACCACTCCGTGAGTGTAGTGGGTGCTTTTTACGTGCCACCCGCACAGGTGCCAGACGAAGCTGGCAAACGGCCACGGACGGATGGTGCTTTTTATTTGCCACCGGCATGAGGGCCAGGCGAGGCTGGCAACAGACACGAACGGATGGTGCTTTTTACGTGCCACCGGCATGAGGCCAGTCGGGGCGGCACTGGTAACGGTAAACAAATGAATAAAATCTACCCAGTGTTTTGAGTACTTTCTTTTCTCATTTCTACATCTCATCTAAACGTCTGTGTGTATGTTAGCATACGAGTGTGCATATACATATATATGTAAGTGTGCATTGGTGAGGGTGTGCATATGCTTTTACACATACATATACTCACATCAGTACAGTGAACACAATCTGATTTTACAGTAGGAATTTTTTGAGAGGAAAAATGCATGCACACATAACATCGTCAACATTCCTACACAACTGGTTGGCTTTTATGTATGCGTGTGTGTGTATACATCACTTTTACTGGTACCAGCCAAAGGCTGCTGCAATGCTGAGCTCTGCTTTTTGTGTGAGTGGTTTTATTTCACACTCATTTCTCTTTCTTTCTTTCCAGAACTGCTCCTGGTGAAGTGGTGGAAGCACTCCGTCGGTTACGACGACGAGGGTTCCGGTTGATCCGAATCAACGGAACAGCCTGCTCGTGAAATTAACGTGTAAGTGGCTGAGCACTCCACAGACACGTGTACCCTTAACGTAGTTCTCGGGGATATTCAGCGTGACAAAGAGAGTGACAAGGCCGGCCCTTTGAAATACAGGTACAACAGAAACAGGAAGTAAGAGTGAGAGAAAGTTGTGGTGAAAGAGTACAGCAGGGATCGCCACCATCCCCTGCCGGAGCCTCGTGGAGCTTTTAGGTGTTTTTACTCAATAAACACTCACAACGCCTGGTCTGGGAATCGAAACCACGATCCTATGACCGCGAGTCCGCTGCCCTAACCACTGGGCCATTGCGCCTCCATCCTGGTAAAGTAGCAAGCTGAACAGAGCTGCTCTTCTTTGTGTTTCCTGTTGCAATATGAGTCAATCTGGTACTTCAGACAAACATTTGTCCAAATGTTCCTTGCAAACATTCACAGCTACACCATATAGATCTCTGAGGTTGTTTGACAGACTGTGGAAAAGTTGTGGGCCCTTTGAGACCTAATCTGATAGGACACAATACTAAAACAGCTCATATATATATGTGTGTGTGTATATATATACATATATATATACATATATATATATATATATACATATATATATATACATATATATATATACATATATATATACATATATATATATATACTATATATACACATATATATATATACATATATATACACATATATATACATATATATATATATACATACATATATATATATATACATATATATACATATACATACATATATATATATATATATATATATACATATACATACATATATATATATATATATATACATATACATACATATATATATATATATATATACATATATATACATATACATATATATATATATACATACATATATATATATATATATATACATATATATACATAATATATATACATATATATATATATATATAATATAGTACTTTGCATTCAGATCTAGCTATGGAGACTTGGCATGGAAAATAATGTTATCAGTTGTTGCAGCCACCTGACCATGTTGAAGAGGAGATGATGCAAACCAAGCTCAGAATTTATCTGAGAAGAAACTGCTAAAGAGACACAATGCTCGTTCATATATATACATACATTATTTCATTTATCTTCCATTATATATATACACGTTGAAACCTATAAAATATCGAAGAGTAAGTTTTACAAATATATCCCACTGATATACCATGGCAATATTGTCAAATGGGATGAAGCCATATTACAACTATCATCATGGTAACATTTACTACAGCAGGTAATAAACAAATAATGAAAAAAAGAAAAAAAAGAAGTCACCTGCAGTAATGAATTTAGTTTCACTTAAAGCTCATACTTCTTGCAAACAAAAGAATCACTGACAGCAAATGGCATGAAAAATGAGGTAAGAATTAATTATTCTGACCAAAGGAGTGGCTGTGTGGTGCAGGAGTGGCTGTGTGGTAAGTAGCTTGCTTAACAACCACATGGTTCCGGGTTCAGTCCCACTGCATGGCACCTTGGGCAAGTGTCTTCTGCTATAGCCTCGGGCCGACCAAAGCCTTGTGAGTGGATTTGGTAGACGGAAACTGAAAGAAGCCCGTCGTATATATGTATATATATATGTATATATATGTGTGTGTGTGTTTGTGTGTCTGTGTTTGTCCCTCCAACATTGCTTGACAACCGATGCTGGTGTGTTTAAGTCCCCATTACTTAGCGGTTCGGCAAAAGAGACCGATAGAATAAGTACTGGACTTACAAAGAATAAGTCCTGGGGTCGATTTGCTCGACTAAAAAAGGCGGTGCTCCAGCATGGCCGCAGTCAAATGACTGAAACAAGTAAAAGAGTAAAAGAGAGAGTAAATGACAAGAAGAGAAGAGAGAGATACTCACAACGGGACCAAATAACACTTGGGCCTGGTGCTCCTTTAACATTAACTGTAAGTCGCACATCTGATCCTTCCCAAACAGTTTGATTTTTTAATTTTGATCCTAGTATTTCTGGAGGTGAACCTAAAGTAAATTAAAAAATAGTTAAAACGAATAAAGATAAAAGAAACAGTATTTCTATAGCATTAATAAATCTCTGAACGATATATAAACAGTAACTGCTCGACAACGTAAAGTGTACTAGCCATCTGAATGTGGCTAGCCACTGGGGGTGGGGTGTTACTGATGCTTTTAGCCCCAGGAGATCAACGTCACCAGCTGGCCTTAGACACAAAATTTCAGTGCCCTTGTGTTATTTGCAAAGGGAGGTCATCCTCCATCGAAAACCTAAGTGATACATACGGACTATAGTTTCAAGGTAATTGCCTGTCGTCAACGCATGGTAAACACCGGTTTTCGATGAAGGAGACCTTTGCAAATAATAATATTTAACGTTTTTCACAGCAACCACAGTCACTGATTTAGAAAAACTGTCTGAAAGCATTAATAAATCTCTGAACGAGATATAAACTGTATTTCGTTCTGAAAGAAAAAGAGAAAAAGCAACATATAAACAAAGGTAAAAGAAATAGGTTTCAAATTTATTTCTGTGTACATCATGGTTTAATTTTCTAAGCACAGTAGTTATAAATTTATAGGGAAGGAGAATAAGAATGTGTGGTGTTCAGGCCTTTCTCAAGGGCAATAGTTTGTAATTTCGTTTTTGGATTTGCTTTGCAAGATTCTTTATATGAGTTCGTGTGTTGAGTCAAAACTATTGAAAAGGTTGCAAGACACAATGAAAATTTTAGGATAATAAAAGTAAGAAAAAAGTGGAAATTTTACCGGTGAGTGTGTTACATGTAGAAGCACTCCGTCGGTTACGACGACAAGGGCTCCGTTTGATCCGATCAACGGAACAGCCTGCTCGTGAAATTAACGTGTAAGTGGCTGAGCACTCCACAGACACGTGTACCCTTAACGCAGTTCTCGGGGATATTCAGCGTGACACAGAGAGTGACAAGGCTGGCCCTTTGAAATACAGGTACAACAGAAACAGGAAGTAAGAGTGAGAGAAAGTTGTGGTGAAAGAGTGCAGCAGGGATCACCACCATCCCCTGCCGGAGCCTCGTGCAGCTTTTAGGTGTTTTCGCTCAATAAACACTCACAACGCCCGGTCTGGGGATCGAAACCGCGATCCTACAACCGCGAGTCCGCTGCCCTAACCACTGGGCCATTGCGTCTCCACGTGTGTTACATAATAAGGCACAAAAAGAAAATGACTCTCCCCAGACACAACAGAATAGTTTGTAAGAGAAATGAATAAGATTCAAATGGATAAAATGACCAACTTTCACAGCCTCATTTCATTAGTCTCTTACTGTTTGTTGTACAGTGCTTATCATAATAATATAATCCAAGGGCTGGCGTGTGTCTATGACAGGAGATAGGTTTGCTGTGTACCAATACTTTAATGGTCTCAGTTCTTCCAAACTGGTAGGTTTTGTTCCACACTCACTCAGACATCCCAACTCATTCAACTGTTACTCTTCTTGTCACTCATTTTGTGTACAACCCTCAGTCTCTTCAAAAACAATTAGACCAATTCCTCTTGCTCCAAAATCTTACCTCTGCAGAACCCCCTCAGTATGAGTCTTGCCTTGCCAATTTTAGAGAAGGGCCTGTGAAAGCCATGGACAGAACATCAGAACATCTTCCACCAGGCCCAGCAAGAAAAAAAAAAAAAAAAGGGAACCAGCCAACAAAGCAGTCTCTATATGGCCATTTGACTGCTAGAAATAACAACCTAATTTCCCTGAAAACCATATTGCACAGTCTTAAAAATGATATCTAATACTACTTGTGATAATGTATTAGATACACCATGTCTGCAAATAAACAAAAAGAAGTAAATGGAATTATCATTGCTGGAAGGTTTTCATTATAGATTTTCTCAGTCAGGTCTGACCTGGGGCTAAACAGCAACAAAAACAACACAAACCAATGTATGAGCCTTTATGTAGTCTCTTAATTTGCTAGAAATAACAGTCTTGTAAACCACAAACCTTGTCTTAAAAAAAAACCCTCAAAAAGAACAAAAACAGGACTCACTGGATAATGTAGTTTAAGGCAAGTCTGCAACAAAAAAATAGGGTGGTCACAGCCGGAAAGGCTTTGATAATAAGTCTGCTTGATCAGGATTGAGCTGAAACTAAGCAGTAGCAACAACAGTGCCAACACCTCATAGTGAGAACTGTTACATAATTCAACAAACTCCATTAATTGCATTTAAAATAGGAGCTGGATTACATCTATCCCAGTAATTGATTGGTACTTCATTTTATTGACCCCAGGAGGGAACAAAGACAAAGTATTTTGTATGATGATCTAATGATTCTGCCAATTCTATCACTCTTAAATAATAATAACAGTTGTTTCTAGCATAGGCATAAGGCCTGAATTTTCAGGGGAGTTGAGATTTCTGAATAGATTGACCCCAGTACTTTATTAGTACTTTACCGGTACTTTATTTTTAACCTATATATATATATATTTGTTTTAAATATTTTAATTAATTGTATCTTATTTTGAAACAAGAATATATTTAAGATATTTCGTATTTTACAAGATTATTTATGTATATTTATTAATTTATCTAATTAATTATTTTATTGTTATTATCTTTAACCTGAAGAGTGGCTATATTTATATTGAAGTGATTTTACTACTACTACTATTATCATTTCTTAAATATAGCCACAAAACACATGTATATACGTTTTATTACTTTGCACATTACTTAATTATTGTTATATGTTTTATCTTATATTTAGTCTTTCTATAATATGTAATTTTTCTAAATGGTACAATTTAATTTTCATTATTGAATTGATAAATATATATATATATATATATATAGGGTGTCCATAAATTATAGACATCACTAAATATATCGCCAATGGCTGTTATATATTTTTGATAACAAAATAGGTTAGATAGATTGATGTCTAAATTACAATATTACAATAACCAACAATATGTTGTGCGTGTATAATAATATTACGATCATGAAATTAGCATTAGCTTATCTCACACTTTCTCATGGAATCCCTTAGAACCTTTTGTGGAACCCTGGTTGAGAAACGCTGCTCTAATGATTCCATCAATATGCCACCCTAATAGTATTCATGATTTAGGTTCAAGGCTAGCAATATTGAGAGGGAGTAGATTAGCTGATACCATTGACTCCACTACTTGACTGTTACTTTATGTTATTGACTAATGGTTTCTAATTTAAGCACAGGGCTAGAAATTTTGAGGTAAGTGAGTTAGTGGGTAGCATTGACTTCAGTGTCATATTTTACAGCATTGTAGACACCAAATTGTGGAAGATGTACTCTAATTAGGGAAATGTAATCCAAGGAAAAAAAAATCTTTTCATACCTACCAAAGCCCCATGTATGTGACCAAGCAGTTCTTGGTGGGCGTAATGCTAAATGTCTGTTCTCAGACAAAATTGGTGAGTAAACCAGTAGAGTACTCATATCCATCTTTTAGTAAAATCACCAGACAATGACCACCTAGCTGGTGGCTTGTGGTCAGTTATTTATTGTTGTACACAGCAATCATCCACGTGACCATACCACATTTACCACTGTTGACCACCTATCAGCTACTGGCACCTGACTGCAACTCCTACAAACTACTTCCCATTGACTTCAGAAAATCACAGCAACAACTTAACTAGCATCACAGAAGACAAATGGTAATTTTCAGGTTTCTTTTTCTTAACAAAAGGAAAGTGTATTTTCCAGCCAGCAAAATATGGTATTTCACTGGTACTTTATTTTATTGACTCTGGAAGGATGAATAGTTAAATTGGTTTTGGTAGTATTTGAACTCAGAAAGTCAAGAATCAAAACAAGTACTGCAGGCATTTATTCTGATGTTCTGTTGTCTGCTAGCCAACTGTCCTAATAATGATACTACTCTTCTACTTCTATCAGGTCACAAACTTTGTCTGGTACTTTATTCGTTGACTCAGGAGGATAAAAAGCTAAACTGACTTTGGTGGGATTTGAAAACACAACAGGAGCTGGGATAAACCCTGCAAGTTTTTTCACCTGATGCTCTAATGACTCTGCCAACTTACAACCTATATTGTGTCTGGATCAAATTTAGTTAGAAACACTGTTACACTTACAATTCTTAACAACAACAACAATAATGATGATGATGATGATGATGATGATGATGATGATGATTGTAAATGTGGTATGGTCACCATGGTGTGTCACGTGGAGCATAAACTGTAAATCCTCTAAATTATAGTCTTATAATTTGAACCAGAAAATGACAGTTTCCAGCCATCTGTTTCACAAAATATCAGTCAAATTATTCAATAAAACAAGTAATTTAAAACAGGCCTGGATAAACATAATTTAATTATCGTCATCATTTAACGTTGAAATCTCTCTAAGATGAGTTATTGTTAATACAATTATAATTTTTCGGACTATTAACCTCATCTTTAGATACAGAAAATGGTTCAATATTTACATCTACAGTGTAGATGTAAAAATAAAACCACTTTTTCATCTTTAATGATCAGGTTTAATAGTCTGCAAAATTAAATTTAATTGTATCATCATAACCACCACCATTGTTTACTATCAATTTTCTTCACTGATATTGATCGGAGAGGTCAACAATAGAGTATGACTTCATATGTTACGATCCAAGGGTCATCTCATCAATGAATTCCAATATTCTTAGATTTCACTGAACTGATTAATCTTAAATATTTCTTTCTTCCTCTTCTATTTTGTTATCTTGTACCATCAATGTCATCAGCCTATGGCAATAGGTGATTCCAACTTTTTGCTTTTTGGCGCAAGTAGGCACTTATTACAGTCAGTTTTTTGGTTTTTTTTAGCCAGTAACTATCAGCCACCCTTGTTTATAATATACACTTATTAGTGTATTCAAAACCACTGATACTTAGTTGCTTCCTTACTATACTTACACACACACACACACACAAAAACATATATGCACAATATCTTGTCTTTGTTTGAAGTTAACTTGCAGTATGTTTCTGAAAGTTAAAACATTGTTCAGAGCTCTAAAATGCCATGTCTAGAAAAACCAGACAACCATAATTATAATCTACTTAATAAATCCTACTTTGTATTTACAATTGCAAGTAATATTAATGTTAGCTAAATGGTGGGTGATCAAGTACATTTTCTTAAATTCCTTCTATTGTTCCAAAGCAAATGTGAAGATAAATTCCTCAGATCTGGGATTGCCAACACACCGCCAGGAGTTGTTTATTTTGGCTGTAGCAACTACCTACATATCTGAACCAACTGGAAAGAAAGGTTGTCAAGTCCAGCTTGTGCTGGGTTTCTTAATCTGCGTAATCTTGGATGATATCTTAATTGCAATTATGTAATTGAATTATGACTATGAAAATCACAGATAAAGTAAAACAATAATATTTTTATTTGTCTTGTTTTTTTTTGTTTTTCACTAATACTAGATTTCGTTCGGTATGGCAGCGGGTGTAAACAGGCAGGCATGAGATAATAAATGAACAAATGTAAAACTAATACTTTTCTCTTGTCATAAATAGGAAAGATATGCAGTATGATTGACCACTCGCCAGTTTTCTGTGTTCTGTGAAATTCATGCTAAACTAATAGACTTGCAGCATATGCAGTCAGAAATTGCAAGTGGAGTTCTTTAAATTGAACTTCCTTCACAAATTTCTCAACTGAATGCTGCATTGTCTTTCACTGAGAACAGACACGCTTGTATCACTTCAGATGTGCTCCCCTATAACATCCTAAATGGCAACCCACTGTGAGTTGCATTCTTAAATACTTCATGCAATTCAAAGATCTTCAGCTAAATCCTTATCTATATGTCTCTCCTGCTGGTAGAATTCCATATTTTATACATTTCTTTTTACATACACACCAAAACATTTGTTTATAGTAACTCTGGAACATAAGCTGATGGTGCCTTGTGTATGAAGACCATATAGTTATGTGCTGACTGCCATACTCAACATGAGCTGAAAATAATTTTAAAATGGAAAGAAAATTTCTCAGTGCTAACGTAAACTGTTTCTCAAAAGGGGTAAGTAGGAAAACTCACAGAATTACAACTGACCAAAAATTAAATTGAACTATGCATTTGGAAAAGTGGGCTTGATCTGATCTTCCTATTGGCTCTCCATGATAAGGAACAGTCAATATAAAATTATTCAACTACAGAGATGCAGAGTTGAAAGTTTTCCTGAGAAGAAAATTTTTTAATTAGGCAATTTATAATGATTGTTTCTTATATAAACAAAAGGCATGAAATTTAGGGCAAGGGACTAGTCAATACCAGTGGTTCCAGCTCTTGAATGATACTTTATTTATCGATCCCAGAAGGATGAAAGGCAAAGTTAAACTTGATAGGATTTGAACTCAGGGTGCATAGTGTTGAAGCAAATGCTGTGAATCATTCAACTTTAATAGGTTTGCTAATTCATGACCCTTATGCAAATTATGATAACGACATGGGAAAATTTCAAGGTGCCTTTACATAATTCAATATTTGGTCAACTGAAATGCTGGGAGTTCTCTCCCCTTGCCACTGATGAAAAATAATTTTTGAAGGTAGGTGGCTAAAGAATTTTCTCATTACACTTACAGATTTTGTGAGTTAAAATTAATTTTTGGCTCACTGTATCAAGTGTAGTAAGTAGTACTTTACTGTATCCATGCAAAAAGCACCATGCAATATATTCTAATGCCCCTATTTTAAACTGTTCATCAATAAATTTTCTTCACAACGAAACTATCAACACTGTAAATTGTGTTATGGTTAGATAACCGTGTATTGACTGTACTTCACTGAAGAGTTCCAACAAGACTAAAACCTGTTTGGAGTTGTCACATTAGCTATTACATATGACTCACTATCTTCTGTATAACCTATAATATCATTCTGTTATAGTTTACGTATGTAATGCTTGTCAATGGAACAAAATTGAAGACATAATTTGTTATACGCACAAGATGTGTTTTATTCATGAGGCAATTAATTGACTGATAAGCTATGGAACTAAATCAAAGACATAATCATAGATACAACATTTTACATTATTTATATTATTCATTAGAAAATTAACTGGGGAAAAAAAATATTCAAAATTCGAGTGTCACTGATACATACAGTAGAAGTCAAGTTTCACTGAGTAAGACCACTTCCTCAACTCAGTAAGTCTATGCAAATGCTTTGAGAATCCACGAATTTGTTGTGAGTGGATAAAGTGTGACATAGCACTGAACCTGCATCTCAGCACAATCAGCTTTAAAACCAGTGGCAAAACAGTGGCTGAGACAACCAGATACTACTTGCACTTCAGGATTTATAATATGTTTATGGTGTCACATAAAAGTGCCGGTACAGTGTCACATAAAAAGCACCCATGCAGTGCCATGTAAAAGCCTCCAGCACATTTTATAAGGTGGTTGGCATTAGGAAGGGCATCCCTCCATAGAAACCATGCCAAATTCGACTGAAGACTGGTGCAGCTCCCCAGCTTGCCAGCTCTGGTCAAACCTTCCAGCCCAAGCCAGCATGGACAACAGACATTAAATGATGATGATGATGTTTACCTTCTCCCAGAAAACCTTCCATTCCCAGTGGTTCGCATGTTAGTTAACCCATAGTTGGGACCCTGACAAGTGCTATTACTCTGGGACTGAGTAGATCTGGTAACAATAGTAGCTAAGCGGTGATACAACACTCTTCAAAACCTTGAAACTCCCAAGCTAGAACCCCACTTAGTAGGGCAGTTACTGTGTTTTGTATACTGGGACTGCGGGGTTAAGACCAGCCATATGCACTTTTCTCAGAATGAAATAAGGATACAGCACAGTATATTATGATCAGTGAAAGTTTTATCAACATAGATACATACTCTATAGAATAACATTATAAATACATTTAAATTACTTGCTATGTACATTATTTTTTAAAATCAAATTTCCATTTTAAATTTTAATAACAGCTATATTAGAAAAGTGAGAAGCAGTGAATCAGTAATTTTCTTATGGACAACTGTGTGTAGTCATTCTAGATTACATTCACTTGTTGATGTAAATACAAAAATAATAGCTAACAACTCACAAGGTAGAAGTAGTAAAAAGTATACAACAAAGAATATAGTTTCCCAAGATGTTCTCCCTTCGGTACAATCTTATATGGATTTCCCACCCATCTTAAGAATTAATCACTTCAGAAAAAGTACAATTCCAAAAGAAATTATGTATTTAATGATTTCCTATAAATGTGCAACAATTTTATATTTTCAAAACGATGGTGAAATTTTTGCAGGTATTGTTGATTTATATTAATTTTCTGTTGATTGAAATCCTAGGCGTGTCCCTTATCAAAAACAATGTTATTGATGCTGATGTTACAGTTATAATTAAATTGATTTGAAGATCACTTTTGGCTTACTGCATCAAGTATGGTAGCCTGCACTTGTTTATAGCCTTGTTTACTTGACTGTTGTTGTCACCATAATTTTAGCTGAAGGAGGAGAAGGAGGAGCTACCACTGCCACTGCCACCAACCACCACCACCACCACCACCACCACCAATGTAGTCTCTTTTGCCATTATCATTACAAGAGGCAGTGGCAGTCACAATGAACTTTTGCTTTGATGTATAATTACTTTGATTTGTAGAGGTACAGCAACTGTAAAGTAAAGGTGCTGGACTATTGTTTACCTGGTTGACAGTTCAAGTCACACTACAACAAATTTACCTCTCTCTTTCTCTAATGAAGTGCTTTTCCCAAAATCTTAGACTCTACTTCTCCTGCAACAGCATAAAATTTATTCTACAGTTAGAACTGTCTGTATAGAAATTGGGTTGTCTCTGATGAAGGTGCACATAACTTTACTTGCTTCACTTTACATGACTGACAGAAATACAAATTCCAGTGCCAGTTTGTAATTCTGCTACAAAAACCAAATTGCAAGCAGGGAATGACAGATGGGAAAAGTAAGAGAATATAAATTCTCACTTCTTCATGCTATCTTTTATCAATAAACTAGCAGTATCGCCCGGCGTTGCTCGGGTTTGTAAGGGAAATAACTATATAAGCATTTATAGAGAGTTACTTCCCTTATATAAACCGAGTGAAAATGCATTAAAAATCGCAGACTCATCGTAGATGTGAGTTACTTCCCTTATATAATAGCAAAAAAAAATGCATCAAAAATGGGAAAAAATGATGGTAAATTTTTTTTTAAATCGTAGACTCATTGTAGACGCGCGCTAATACCCAGAAGGGCTTGATATGAATCACGACTATAAGATACCCGGTTTTGGTTAAACTGCACCGCAAAATGTGGGAGTAGTTAGGAATCTAAATCGTAGGAGATAGACAGACACACAACCTTACTTTTATATATAAAGATTACTCTTTTCCCCAATATATTTATAATTTTATGTATGTATGTATATATGTATGTATGCATGCGTGCACACACACACAAATACGCACAGATACATTTGTACATTTTGCATTTATGCATGTCAATACATGGCAATAAACACTTCATAACCTGCTCTCAGTAATGAAAATAGGATCCTAAAGAGACACAGAAAATCTTTTAATAAGACAGGAAGATATCTCTGAAGAAGAACAGGTGTGTTCTAAAACTCAATGGAAGTTCCTCCAAGAATCCGATGGAGAAGATGACAGGACATAAGAGATGTTCCCAAAAAACAATAAACAAATTAAAAGAAAAAAATAATTTTTTATACAGTCAGAGATAAGGCAGTGCCTATGATCCTTGTGGGGAGTCTGAGAGTTGTAAGAGAAAGGGAGGAATATTATATTATCCTCAGGTGGTAAATTGGCAGAGTTGTTAGAATACTGGACAAAATAGCCTATGACACTAATTTTAGTTTCTGGCTTTCTTAGTTCAAACCCCACTGAGATCAACTTTGCTTTTTTCCTTCTCGTGTTGCTAAGTAAATGTACCGTTCAAGGGTAGTGGACAATCAAAATTGTTAGAGCATCAGATGTGGTTGTATAAAGCCAAGTGGTCTGTTGTGGATCTTTACATTCTGGGCTCAAAAGAAAAAAATGAAGACTTGGTTTGAATGCTTAAAACAAAGAAGATTCTACTAAAAGCAATCAAGAGTTAGAGTCAGGTTTCTGGGCAATGATCAAGTCTGCCACCAGAACATAGAATTTCTAAAATAAAATAAAAAATAATAATAAAAATAAAAAAATAAAATAAAAATAGAAGAATGTTTTCCTGCAGAATAAAATTTTCTTTGGTTTGATTGGAAATATAATGTGTAAGTAATCCTAACAAAGTTTACAGTGAATAGTGTCTGTAAGAACTGGTATAAATAGAATAACTTCCAAATAACCTTTAAAGCAATCCCTTTTAACCAAAAATACCTGTGACATTTGACTCTCCTGTCTGAGATAAATTTCTATTCAAGATAAAAAAAAACAAACAAAAACAAAATAATAACAAATGAAAGGATATCAAAGTGAAAAGCAACAACAACACCAGTAGCACATTTCACAAATTGAAATGAGGAATTAACAGTTTTTAATCAGGTTTCACTAACGTTGAGGATAAAATGAGATTTTTTTGCTTACTTAGTTTTTATGAAGAAAATACAAGATCAACATTTACTAAAAGTCTCTTATACATAAAAATATGGTGCTGCCAAAAAAAAAAACAAAAACAAAAAAAAAACAACAAATTTCCCAACAAACAACTTTTATATCTAAATGACAGTTAAGAAAACTAGGAAATTTGACTGCTGATAAAGCTTAAAGAGTCACTAAACCAGGGGAACTATTGTGATATTAAGCTCACTACCAATATTGCGACTGTAACTGGTGCTACTAGTGTTGCGTGCATCACTGTGTGAATGTGTGTGCATGTGCAAGTATATATATATATATACACACTCACACATATATGCATATATACAAAGATATATACATATATGTATACATATGTACACTCACACATCCATGCATATTATATACACACACACACACCATATATATATATATATAAATATAAATAAATATATATATATATAATATATATATTATATATATATATATATATATATATATTATATATATATACACATACATACATACACACATACATACATACATACACACACAACTACACATATTTATTTTTGTCCACCCACTCAGCTATGCATCTCCGACTTCTAGCAAGAGGGAACTAAACAATTTTCAGGAAAGCAGTTAGTTGAATAATATATAATAATAATAATAATAATAATAATAATAAGGATAATAATAATAATAAATAATATAATAATATAATAATAATAAAATAATAATAATAATATAATGATAATAATATAATAATGATAATAATAATAATAATAATATTAATAAGGATAATAATAATAATAATAATAATATAATAATAATAATGATAATAATAATATAATGATAATAATAATATAATGATAATAATAATAATGATAATAATAATAATGATGCTGACGATGACAATGAATATGATGATGTTGATACTACTACTAATAATAATACTGATAAGCAAGTGCATCTGACATTTAGAGATTACAGTGTATATACTCATTCTATGCATTCCCCACCTGAAATACGATTAGCAGCAGCAGCAGCGGCAGCAGCAGCTAATGTGTTCAATTTGGAAAATGTCTCAAAGTACGCTGCAACATGATTCATTCTGGTTGGAAAAGCTGAAAATACAACAGCATGATGTATACATACATTCATACATTCATACATTCACGTCTATCCATCCACCCATCAATACATACATACATACATATATACATACTTAGATATGTACATACATACAAACATACATACATACATACATATATACATATGTACTAACATACATACATACATTCACGTCTATCCATCCACCCATCATACATACATACATACATATGTACTAACATACATACATACATATATAGATACATACATACATACATACATTCATACATACATACATACATACATTCTACATACATATGTACAAACATACATACATACATACAACATACATACATACATACATACATACATATGTACAAACATACATACTACATACATACATACATACATACATACATACATACATACATACATGCATACATACATACATACATCATACATACATACATCATACATACATACATACATACATACATACATTCATACATACATATGTACAAACATACATACATACATACATACATTCATACATACATATGTACAAACATACATACATAAATGCATATATCTATATATACATATGAATATATACATACACACATGCATATGTACACACACATAATTATATATGTCTCCATACATATGTATTCATATATATATTATATATATATATATACATACATTATGCACACAGGTCTGTATACATACACATACATATTGTATGCACTGATGTATATTTACATACACATGAACACATACATAAATACATATTGCAATGAAACTTCCAGAGATGGGTTTGACGGTAGGGAGAAAGGTACACACAAAAAAAAATAATAAAATAAAGGGGGGAAAAAAAAAGGAAATCTTTTTTTCTAATGAAAATCTTCAGTGAAAACTAAAATATAGTGTGACTGGTAAATCACACTGAAACCAGTTTCTTTTTTAATGTACAGTTAGGCAGGTGGGAAATAATGTATACATAGGCGCAGGAGTGGCTGTGTGGTAAGTAGCTTGCTAACCAACCACATGGTTCCGGGTTCAGTCCCACTGCGTGGCATCTTGGGCAAGTGTCTTCTGCTATAGCCCAGGGCCGACCAATGCCTTGTGAGTGGATTTGGTAGACGGAAACTGAAAGAAGCCTGTCGTATATATGTATGTATATATAAGTGTGTGTGTGTATATGTTTGTGTGTCCGTGTTTGTCCCCCTAGCATTGCTTGACAACCGATGCTGGTGTGTTTACGTCCCCGTCACTTAGCGGTTCGGCAAAAGAGACCGATAGAATAAGTACTGGGCTTACAAAGAATAAGTCCATTTGCTCGATTTGCTCGACTAAAGGCGGTGCTCCAGCATGGCCGCAGTCAAATGACTGAAACAAGTAAAAGAGTAAAAGAGTACTTATATAATTTATACATGTATAAACTATACATGTATATACATTATACGTGTGTGTATGTCTGTCTGAGTGTACATGTGTGCGTCTGTGTGGATTGTGTATATTTGTACAAATTATCTTCTAGAATGTGAGTAGCCGTGTAGTTCCTCTACAGCATGAAACCTGTTGCTTCTGGACCCTTCTCTCTCACTTTAACACCTCATCTCATACATGAATTTGTTTCTCTCTTTCTCTCTCTACCCTAGCGCCACTCAGCTGAAGGAAATTTTAGTCTTGCGGGTTGCATGGCAACCCCACAAGTGCTGGTGCTATGTACATGCTGTAAAGTGGTTGGCATTAGGAAGGGCATCCAGTATTAGAAACCGTGCCAAAACAGGCACTGGCAAATGATCCATCTTTGGATTTGTCAGATCCTCTCAAACAGTACAACCCATGCCAATATGGAAGATAGATGTTAAATGATGATGATGATATATAAGCATGTGTATATGTACATGTACCTTTATAAGTGTGTATGTATATATAAATATATATATATATATATATATATATAGTCAACTGCTACAAAGGTAAAGGTGATGTCTTAGATAGAAATAATTACAGAAGTATCAAATTGTTGGATCAGGTGATGAAAGTTACAGAGAGAGTCATAGCCCAACTAATTAGAGAGTTAGTCCAGATGAGATGCAGTTTGGTTTTGTGCCAGGGAGAAGCACCACTGATGCTATATTCCTGGTAAGGAAACTATAGGAGAAATACCTAGCCAAAGATAAACCTCTGTACTTGGATTTTGTTGACATGGAGAAAGCTTTTGGCAGAGTTCTCACATCCCTCATCCAGTGGTCAATGGAAAAACTAGGGATAGATGAGTGGTTGGTGAGTACCATACAAACCTTATACAGGGAAGCTACCAGTATGGTGAGGGTGGGCAACAAGTAGAGCAAAGAATTCAGGGTACAAGTAGGCGTTCACTAAGGATCAGTGCTCAGCCCTCCCTTGCTCATCAAACAGGAAATCAAGACAGGCTGCCCCTGGGAGATTCTCTATACTGATGGTCTTGCTCATATAGTTGAATAACAACCTGAACTAGAGAAGAAGTTCCAGGTATGGAAGCAAGTTCTAGAGTTAAAGGATTTTAGAGTTAAACTAGTAAAAACCAAAGTCTTAGCAAGTAGGAAGGCAGACAAATCACAAATCCCTTCAGGTAAATGACCCTGCTCAATCTGTGGAAAAGGTACAGGTAGAAACTCCATAAGATGCACCCAGTGTAAGTTTTGGACACATAAAAGGTGCAGCAACATCAGAAGAAGGTTAACAGAGAAACTAACTTTTGTATGTGGAAGCTGAACAGGTAAAATAAATGCTGAAAATGTGCAGAAAATAGATTCCATCAACTGCCAGGGGGCAAGCTAGAGGCTGTAGATAGCTTCCGTTATCTAGGTGACCAAGTTAGTAGCAGAGGTGATGCTCCAAGAGTGTAGCTGTGAGAATAAGATTAGGCTGTGCAAAGTTCAGAGAGCTCCTACCCCTGCTGGCAACAAAGGGCCTCTCTCTTAGAGCGAAAGGCAGATTGTTTGCTGCCTGTGTGTGAACAGCTATGCTGCATGGCAAGGAAACATGTGTAGGCTTGAAAGAATGAAGCTAGTATGCTTCGCTGAATGTGCAATGTCAGTGTGAAGCATCTTGAGGGAAAAGTTATGCATAAGAGGAATCAGATGTGGTGTGCAGGAGAGATGACTGAGCTGGTATGGTCATGTGGTGAGAATGGATGAGGACAGTTGTGTAAAGATGTGCTGATCTCTAAGTGTGGAGCATGATCTTTGAACAATGGGCCTCACAGAAGCAATGACTAGTGACTGAGACCTTTGGTGTTGTGCTGTACTTGAGAGGACCAGTCAAGCCAAGTGTATCCATGCTAGTGGCATGTAAAGAACATCTTTTGAATGTTGGGCCTCATGGAGGCAAAGTGGCAGAGTTCCTTTCAGGTTTTGGGCCTCATGGAGGCAATGACCAAGACCTTTGGCATTATGTTGTGCTTGGGAAGAAGACCCATCAAGCCGAGCAAAGTCACAGTCATGGCAGACACCAGTGTCATGCAAATTGGCACCCATGCCGGTGGCATGTAAATGCACCCCAGTGTCATGCCAGTGGCACATAAAAGCACTCATTACACTCTCAGAGAGTGAACATGTGCTCGTTTTTGCTGTCACATCTCATGAATGAACCTTTTTCGGACCAAATAGTGACTGGTGACAAGAAATAGGTTCTCTATAAAAATATCAAGCACCAAAGACAGTGAGTAGGGAAAAGAGAAACACCGGCACCCCAGGATAAAGAAGGTCTTCACCCACGTAAGGTGTTATTATCTGTTTGGTGGGATATGAAAGGTTTAGTCCACTTTGAACTTTTAAACCTAAACCAAACGATAACAAAGGAGATCTACTGTGAGCAGCTTAAGTCAGCACTAGAAGAAAAACAACCAACTTTGGTTTCAAGACAAGAAGTGTTCTTCCATCAGGATAATGCTCAGCCACATACAGCAAGGATGACATTCCAAAGGCTGGAGCAGTTTGAATGGGAAATGATCCCCCACCCACCATCTGATTATCATTTATTCTGCAGTCTTCAAAATCATTTGGATGGAAAAAATATGAATTCTGTAGATGAAGTCAGAACAGTAGTGGAGGAGTATTTTCATCACAGACAAGTGAATTTTGGAAGAGGGGTTCTACCAGATAGATGGAAGAGCATTGTACAAAATGAAGGAGAGTATATTTTAGATTAAAAAAGAACTTTGTTTATCTCAATTTTGAAAAATGAAAGAAGTATAAAAAAACTGCATTATTTATGGGATAACCCTATATATATATATATATATATATATATATATATATTATATATATATATATATATATATATATTATATATATATATATATATATATATATATATATATGTATATATATGTATATATATATAATATGCAAATCTAAACTTGATAGGCTAAAGAGAAATTTGGGGATGCAATCTAGAATCATTGGGCAGTAGCTGCACAATTCCAAATATGTAAAGATGTATTTAGGGCAATGGAACTTTCAGTTCCTGAAGAAAAAGGTTAGTCTGAGATGTAGTTTTGGCTTTGGGTAGATAAATGGTTGCTGGGAAAAAGTCATCATACCATGCAAGGCTAAAATCTATAATAAAATTGAAAGTTTTTTTCTGTTAGTTGTTTAGATACAAGGAGTAAGGCAATGTTGCAATATGGCCCCTTAATATATTTAGAACTCCCTACTTGGTAAATAGGCTTTATGAGTTAACATCTCCTTTAAAGGTCTTCTTATGGCCTGTATTTTCTTCATTGTCTTATCATAGTTCACATCTTGCTTAATGCTCTTATTATGATTAAATTCTTGCTTAATTGTCTTTCAATGGTTAACATCTTGCTTCATGCTCTTTTAAAGAATTAACATCTTACTTAATGGCCTTTCGAAAGTTAACTCATTTCTTAAAAGTCGTTTGAATATTGACACCCAGCTTATTGTTTATTGCTAAGAAATTTTAATTCAGAAGTTTCAAATTTTGGCAGGTTCTCTCTATCATCTCTTAAAATACGTTACTTTTAAATGCCTACTCGACACTTTGTACATATGTACTGAAGTGAATATAATGTACAACACTGATTTTAAAAAATTTTCTTTCCAAAACTTCGAGTGTAAGAGAACTTTACTCACCCGTTTTTGTCTTTTTTACTATTTAATTTTATTTTAAAAGTTAACATACGAATGAAATTTTGAATCTTTAACAACACCGTGTCTCCATCGTAAAATCTCAATTCTATAAATAATGTTCATGCTCAGTTAAAGTATCAAAAGACAGAAAGGTGAAAGATTTTAAAGACCAAGCCATAACAACTATGAAAGTTCTCCATAGAAATTCTTAGTATTTGGCGAGCAATTAGAAATAGATTTCAGAATATTACATCAAATTACATTAGCATATAGATATGTATACACACACACACACACACATATATACATGTGTGTGTGTGTGTGTGTGTGTGTGTGTATATACACACTCATGTATATATAACTGTTTTTTCTATACATTCTTGCATGTTTCAATATCAGTTATATAAGGAAATATCTTGTAAACAGATTGTATCATCAAATCATCAGAGATTTCATAACAAGCAGAACATTTCGAGTATCTTTCAAGCAGTAATATGGAATCAACAAATAACTGTGTTGAGATAGATCCAACACAGATGTTAAGTTTGTTGGTACCGAAATGTTGTCATAATACTTAAAATTTCTTATGTTTGTTAAGCAATCTCTGATGATTTGGTGATGTAATCTGTTTACAAATTATTTACTTATGTAACTAATATTATTGTTAATGATATATTGAACATATGCAATGATATATTGAATAAAATATAGAAGTAAATCTCTACATTTGTTTCCTATATGTATATATATATATATATATATATATATACATATACACATACATGGGTGGATGATTCTCTGTTGATTTCGGCAATGAGAATACAGCTGTTTGATCAACTGAAAGACTTGCCCATTATATTAACATATAGGTGACTGAACAATTCACAGACACAAGTACTCTTAAAATAATTCTCAAAAAGTACCAGCAAAATACCA
>NC_042997.1:45130067-45157567 GCF_006345805.1 Octopus sinensis
TGCTGGTGGCATGTAAAGAAAAAACAAAATCAATTGGGTCTGATGGAGGCAAATTGACTGAGTTCCTTTCGAGTGTGGGGCCTCACGGAGGCAATGGCCAAGACTGTTAGTATAATGTTGTGCTTGAGAAGAAGACCCCCTCAAGCTGAGCAAAACCTCAGTCATGGCAGATACCAGTGTCATGCAAATGATGCCGGTGATACATAAAAGCACCCATTACACTCTCAGAGTGGTTGGTGTTAGAAAAGGCATCCAGCTGTAGAAAACGATGCCAAATCAGACTGGATCCTGGTGCAGCCTTCCAGTGTGTCAGCCCAGTCAAACTGTCCAACACATGCCAGCATGGACAACGGACATTAAATGATGATAATATGTATATATATAAAACTAGCATTTGGCCAAACTATTTCAAAGTTCATTTTTCATTTCAGTGAAAACTTGGTCAATATTTTTTGTTGACCAAGTTTTGACCAATTCAGAGATCCTCTAAGATGAAGAGTGGACTTTGAACACTTTGACTAAGACAATAGATGGTCCTGGTGCCTTGGAAATTTCGGAATGGTTTTTCAAACATGAGTTGATTAAAAATGCATGTGCACACACTGCATGCAATACAGCCTGTAGTATAAATAAGTATGATGGTTTTCTCAGATCCCCGGTCGAACCGTCCAACCCATGCTAGCATGGAGAACGGACGTTAAACGATGATGATGATGATGATGAAGGCAAATACAGGTGGCAAATTAGTGGTTGCTGAAATATTAAATCACTATGATTTAATTAATTCTTCAACAAATGTAACTGGATCAGATGCAATTAGTGATATCAAACAAATGTTATTATCATTAGAAGTTATACTAAGCTGCACATTCAATAGCATTTACATAATTCTGCATTTTGTACCAGATTTATGCAATTTAATACAACATAGGTGCAGGAGTGGCTGTGTGGTAAGTAGCTTGCTAACCAACCACATGGTTCCGGGTTCAGTCCCACTGCGTGGCATCTTGGGCAAGTGTCTTCTGCTATAGCCCCAGGCCGACCAATGCCTTGTGAGTGGATTTGGTAGACGGAAACTGAATGAAGCCTGTCGTATATAAGTATATATATATATATATATATATATATATATATATATATATATATATATATATGTGTGTGTGTGTTTGTGTGTCTGTGTTTGTCCCCCTAGCATTGCTTGACAACCGATGCTGGTGTCTTTACGTCTCCGTCACTTAGCGGTTCGGCAAAAGAGACCGTTAGAATAAGTACTGGGCTTACAAAGAATAAGTCCCGGGGTCGATTTGCTCGACTAAAGGCGGTGCTCCAGCATGGCCGCAGTCAAATGACTGAAACAAGTAAAAGAAAAAAGAAAAAAAAGTAAGAAATATAACAAGTGTCTTGAAGCAATTTTCCCAGCTAAAATGCGGGTTAACCCCTGATATTCTTCTCTATGTTGCCCTATTCTCTACAAACTCCCTCATCGATCTCTTGTTCACGTTTCCTCCTTCTCAGCTTTGACCACATCTTCCTCACTCTTTTCCTTTTTCCTTTTCCTTCCACATTCATTTCCATTACTCCTCTCATCATGACACATATTTCCACTGCACATGAAAATGCATGGCCCAGTAGTTAGGGTGTTGCACTCATGATCACCAGACTGTGGCTTCGATTCCCAGACCAGGTAATGCGTTGTGTTCTTGAGCAAAAACGACCATTCTATGTTGCTTCAGTTCACTCAGCTGTAAAAGAGACATCCAGCGACTGACTGGTGTCTTGTTCAGGGGTATGTTGTGATCTTGGTCACTTACACAACATCAGAACTGGTTAACAGGCCCTATGGGTCCTAAGACTCAACAAAGTAGTTACGATACATGATTCTGTGCCCCTTATCTCATTTCTCTTCCAAACAAGCATCACTTGTTATATTCCTCTCAGTCTCTGCAATTCATTGTCTTTCCAATCTATCTGAGTGGACGTGAAAGAGAAAATTGATTATACCTCTAAATACCAAATCATGGCTATTGTTTATATGCTTCCGTTCAAAGAAATGGAAAATGCACCAGAACAGTTTGCCAATCAACTTTTAGCAAAGCGCCAAGAATTGCAAGGCTAGTTACAAGGCAATTTTGAAGCCTTGCAATTTTCGTCATCATTGCCATCATCATCATCAACATCAATTATTATTTTTATCATCCACTTTCTATACTTGCAGTGGTTGGGCTTTATTGAGGCAAATTTTCTTTGGCTAGATGCCATTCCTGTTGCCAACCTTCACTTGCTTCCAAGAAAGGTAATATTTCACCATAGCTAGACTCGCTTTTGCAGAATATTGTAAATGAATGACAATACTTGTATGACAGTGATACTCATTTGCAACTATCATGCAATGTCAAGACAAGGGTACAAAGAAACACATTCACACATATAATGGGCTTCTTTCAGTTTCCATCTATCAAATACACTCACATGGCTTTGGTTGGTCTGGGACTATAGTGAAAGGACTTGCCCAAAGTGTTATGTGGAAGGAGTGAATCCGAAGCCATTTGGCTGCTAAACAAATTTCTTGACTGCACAGTCACATATGCACCTATGTGTATATTACATAAACGTCAAATTAAAAAGGAAAAAAAAATCCTTTGAGTTGTACAGGTGAGAAATTATGCAAAACATGTAAAGAAACATATTAAAAAATGAAAACAAAGAGAAATGATATTGAATTAAACTACATAGGTGTAGGAGTGGCTGTGTGGTAAGTAGCTTGCTTACGAACTACATGGTTCCGGGTTCAGACCAACCACATGGAACCTTGGGCAAGTGTCTTCTACTATAGCCTCAGGCCAACCAAAGCCTTGTGAGTGGATTTGGTAGACGGAAGCTGAAAGAAGCCCGTCGTATATATGTATGTATGTATATATATATATATATATACATACATACATATGTATATGTGTGTGTGTGTATATGTTTGCGTGTCTGTGTTTGTCCCCCCCCGCCCAACATCACTTGACAACCGATGCTGGTGTGTTTATGTCCCCGTAATATAGCAGTTTGGCAAAAGAGGCCAATAGAATAAGTACTAGGCTAACAAAGAATAAGTCCTGGGGTCGATTTGCTCAACTAAAAGCGGTGCTCCAGCATGGCCACAGTCAAATGACTGAAACAAGTAAAAGAATAAAAGAGTAAAAGAGCATACCAATTGTAATGAACTTATAATATTTCGGGAAAGATTCTTCTTTTCAAATACAAGAAAGAAAATAATGAAAGTGATGAGGGAAACATGTTGTTACAGGAAGGCTATTCCAATGCAACAGCATATTTATCTGAGTACTTTGACTATTTTCTTTCTTCTATTAGGGAAGAAGAATCCTTCCTGAAATATTAAGAAATCATCAAACAACCTATGTAATATAATACAATATCTTTTCTATTTGTGTTCAGTTATTGACATCCTCTTACATATCTTGCTTAACTTCTCACCTGTATTGCTGAAAGGGTTTTTAAAAATATTTATATAATTATAAATTGTTTTTTAAATTCCTTATTGTGTGAGTGTATATATAAATAATAACACTTGGTTAAGAAGTTTTGTTTCCCACTCGCATGAATTTGAGTTCATCCACATTGTGTGGCACCTTAAACAAGTGTCTTCTACAATAGCCCCAGGCCAATCAAAACCTTGTAAGTGGATTTGGTAGATAAGGACCAAAAGAAGCCCATTGCACATGTGTGTAAGTGTGCATATGTTTGTGTAAGTGTGTGTTTGTAGTTCCTTGCCTTGATACTACACGACAGTTATGAATGTTGTACATGAATGTTTGTTTTCAATATTCTGCAAAAACATGTCAGGTCAAGAGGAAATATTACTTTGCCAGGAAACAAGAAAGGATTGGCAACAGGATGGACATCTGACACCTGACCACAGATCTGCCTCAATGAAACAAATGCAAACACAGAGGAGTGGAAGTTAAAATGAGGATGATATAAATGTGTGTGTGTGTGTAATAGGTACAAGTATGACTATAAGCCAATGAATGGCTGTCTTGTTCAGAATTTCACTTCAAAACCACATGTTTTCAGGGTCCATCCTATTTTGTGGAATTTGGTAGATAGAAACTGTATGGAATATTGGTATGTGTGTAATGTACATGTGTGTCGTGGATGCATGCATATACACACGTGTATGTGTGTATATGCAATATTTAACTGTGTCTTCACATTGTCGTTATATGAGCAAAAGTAGTGACAATGTTTATGTCTTTAGAAAATAAAATGTCTAATCATTCAACAGTTTCAGCTAGTGTTACAGGCTAGTGGAATAAAAAAAAAATGCTTTACTTGAAATACAGTTAAGTGTTAGCAACAGGAAAGGCATCCAACTGTAGAAAAACTGCTTCATTAACTCTTATCCTAGCTATGATAGCATAGAAGTAAATGGACATGAAAATAATAAAATAATAGTAATGATATGTGTGTACTTATTTATGAGTACACACATATCTATCTATCTATCTATCTATCTATCTATCTATCTATCTATCTATCTATCTATCTATCTATCTATCTATCCATCTATCTATCTATCTAACTATCTATCTATCATCTATCTATCCATCCACACACACACACACACACACACACACACATTTACAAACACATAACCACAAACATATTCAAATATATATTTACATATATTAATAGATAAAGCTCCTTGAGACAATCAGAATTTAAATAAACATTTTAAAGTGTTTTTCACAATTTCACTAGTTAATGGATTTTATTATTTAATATACTTATATTTGCAAACACTTTCCAAATATTGAGTAATGCATTATACTTATCTCAAATAAGTTTTTAAAAATTCCTTTTGAAATCCTAGATACCATGTTTTGTTTTCAACATATACTGAGTATTGGATATATTTGATGGCATTTATTAATTGTTTCCTGAATGTCCAAGGTTCTGGACCAAGTTGCTGCTGTTGAAAAACTTTAGCTATTTTTGCAATATTCCTTCTGATAGCCAACTAAGTACAGAATTTTTAAAAAGAAATTTTGTTTTGTATAAAGATAGCCTAAAAGAATATAATTTTATTGAATTTAACCCTTTAGTTACCACATTTCTGCTTTTGTTATAATTAATTTAGAAAATAAGGAAGGATTTATTAAAATATTTTTTTTTTCTGTTTAGAATACAAGTTAACATAAAGTCTCAATTGGAAGGTTTTAACTTAGATCACTTTAACCCTTTAGTGTTCAGATTATTCAATCAAACATAATGCCTATTGATTCCCATTGATTTGAATTAATCATGCATTATCTCATATCTTCAAGATGTTGATGGTGTAATTACTTAATGTAGAATAACATTGTAGGGTAGGTGTGAGAGCCTGGATCTGGTCAATTTGAACATAAAACAGATTAACTATTTTGGCCGGATATGGCCGGTTTAAATACTAAAGGGTTAAAATGGGATGTTCATATTATAGAAAAAAGGGTAGTTTAAGACAGGTTGATATCAAAAAGGATATCTTTCTTTTGCGTGTCTAAAAAGTGTGCTTATGATATACTCCTTTGCAGGTTCATTACTGTTGTTTCCCTAATGTATACCTTACAAGGTTGGTAACTGGTATACTCAAAGCTAACAATGTGGTGAACCAAGAAATTTTCAATAAATTATAGTCATGATAATGGGGAATAATTAATTAACCTAATGACCAGTTCTCTTTTACTCTTTTACTCTTTTACTTGTTTCAGTCATTTGACTGCGGCCATGCTGGAGCACCGCCTTTAGTCGAGCAACTCGACCCCGGGACTTATTCTTTTTGTAAGCCCAGTACTTATTCTATCGGTCTCTTTTTGCCGAACAGCTAAGTGACGGGGACGTAAACACACCAGCATCGGTTGTCAAGCAATGCTAGAGGAACAAACATAGACACACAAACACACACACATACATACATACATACATATATATATACATATATACGACAGGCTTCTTTCAGTTTCCGTCTACCAAATCCACTCACAAGGCATTGGTCGGCTCGGGGCTATAGTAGAAGACACTTGCCCAAGATGCCACGCAGTGGGATTGAACCCGGAACCATGTGGTTGGTTAGCAAGCTACTTACCACACAGCCACAAGACAGAGGAGATAAACACTGAATTTGAAATCAATCATAAAAAGAATGTAGTGAGTGAGGGATATATTGATTGGAGGTATCCCATGTTTCAGCCTTCTTATATATCTTCAGTAAAGCATATACTTCACCAGTACAGCTAAACTAAGTGGATTACAGAGATAACTTTGTGTGTGTATGTGTGCACATGAGGGAAAGAGAGATTCAGTGTAATTGTAGATTACTTTCTTTTAATTCATGGTTAATGACTTTATGAGTTGTTAGTATATTTATTAGCATCCGTAAAATCACTTAAAAATTTTTATGAATTAATTTTATTTATTCTTGGAATGGAGGCAATGTTTCTATTTTTTGAATTTAAGATATCTCCTTTAAAATTCCTTCATTCACTTTAAATTGAGTGTTCCTTTGATTTTTACAGTTAAATTTATATCTGTTGTTTACTTGTGTTAGTGGAAGAGAAATATACTTTTGTTTGGTAGGCACCGTAATAGTACCTAACATTTAATTCTTGTATCCATTATTATTTGCATTTTGTGTCAGATATCTAATTTCATTTCAATATGAATGAGTGTTAGAAGACTTTTAAAAGTACTTTTGGACAAGTTGTGTATAGTTTACATAGCGCAAAAACAAAAATCCATAAGCTAAGGAAACTTGAAGAAAAATTAGTAAAAGATGTATTGGTTTACTTTTAATACCACATACATACGCACACACATGCAAGCTTTAACATGTCATAGGAGATTCTCAAAAAGTGTGTTTCTTTTGAATGTCCATATATCTAGTTACACAAGAAGGAAAAATATTCTCTTTCACTCTTTCTCACCAAATCTCTCAATCAATCTTACCTCATACATCTACCTGTACGTATAGAGTGGCCTGAAAGTCAGTGAAGGTTGTGCTTTTGTTATTTACTGCATGGAGTTTGGGAGAATACAAAAATATACACATAATAAAAAAAAAAAAAGGTGTTCAGTGACTTTTGAGCCAACACATTTGTGAACCTACACCCACATACAAATATCCATGGATATATTTACAAACACGCATATGTTCACAGTAACTATGTATGTGTGTATATGTCTCTCTCTTTCTATCTATCTATCTATCTATCTGTCTATCTATCTATCTATCTATCTATCTATCTATCTATCTATCTATCTATCTGTCTGTCTGTCTGTCTGTCTGTCTGTCTGTCTGTCTGTCTGTCTGTCTGTGTCTGTCTGTCTGTCTGTCTATCTATCTATCTGTCTGTCTGTCTGTCTGTCTGTCTATCTATCTAACTATCTGTCTGTCTGTCTGTCTGTCTATCTATCTGTCTATCTATCTATCTGTCTGTCTATCTATCTATCTATCTATCTATCTATCTATCTATCTATCTATCTATCTATCTATCTATCTGTCTATCTATCTATCTATCTGTCTGTCTGTCTGTCTGTCTGTCTATCTATCTAACTATCTATCTGTCTGTCTGTCTGTCTGTCTATCTGTCTATCTATCTATCTATCTATCTATCTATCTATCTATCTATCTATCTATCTATCTATCTATTTATCTGTCTACATACACACACATGTATGTATATCCTTCTAGTCAGCATACATTCATATTAGGAGCTTTTGCACTTTTCATACACATCTTACTAAGATAGGAGATAAAATATGATTGCATATCATTTCTTTACACACGTGTTTGCCTATCAGTTCTTGCGATGTGGTTTTTGCTGTTTATTAATGCCCTTGCTCCCTTGTATGAAATATGTGATAAGAAATGAAATTGATGAAGAGACTGACTACTATCACACAACAACAAAAAAAAAAGAGAGAGAGAGAGAAAGAAAGAAAATCTCCAGTATTACATGGGAGCTTATCTATCGATATTAAAATGTAATTATCAACCAAAATATAAAGAAAGCTCATGAAAGACTGGAAATATGAATAGGAATACTTTCTCTCCTTTTCCTGTTTCTGATATATTTATAAAAAGGGATTTTGCATCCATTTTTCCACTGAGGATTTTAAACATGTACATTATGCTACAGATTGCTAGGATAGATATTCCATACTTTGATGCTTCTATCTAATTGCTAAATACTAAAACCACAAGTTAGTTGATCTTTTTTCCCCTAACCACAGGAGATTCTAGCAGGAAATTAGTGTGCTGCAAGTAATTCTGCCAGAAAGTCCAAATACCATTTCTGAAGCTAGGTAAACAGTGAAAAGGCAGAAGTAAATCTCTAAACAAAGAACTTATAACCCTTAGATTGGTAATTCATTAAACCTGTAGTTCTCAAAGTGACAAATACCAACCCACCCCAATATTAGAGAGAGGTCTCTTGATGCATCCTCTCACAGTATTTATTTATTAATGAGAAGACAAAATAAATTTTATCTCCATATATTTCTTTATTCACCAAGGTGTTTGACGAGAATAAAAGTTGGAGACCATCTTAATTTTATTAAACAAGGCAATTTGTCCACCATCTTCCTTTTCCATCCACACAGCTTTCCCAACCCCCAAAAGGCTCATCCCTATGAGGAATACTTTAACCCTTTCGTTACCAATCCAGCTCTTTAGTACAAATGTCTTGTTTTCATAAGTTTTGAATTAAAATCTTCCACCAAACCTTAGTCACAATTTATTTTCCTAACACTAGCTGAATGATAACTAAGTTATTTTACTAAATTCTTTGTTATGTTTAAAGTAACTGAAAGAAACACAGAGCATCTCAACAGAAATAGGGTAACAAAAGGGTTAAATGACATTGCGTTTACTAAAGTGATTAGTAATAGTCCATCCATCTAGCCATCCTCTCTGCCCACTATTTCTGGGAAGGTCATCGGAGTAGAGTCCTCAGGCACTTCCTCCAAAGTGTCATATCTGCAGCAAATGTCATTAGATTTTCCAACTGGATTCCAAAGCATGACAAGCTGAGACTATGGATATTATGGAACCATCTTGTTCTTGATCTACCCCTAGGTCTCTCCAGCAGGTTGGTTTGGCTTGAAGAATCCATCTTGTGATTCATTCTTGTGACATTCTAATGACACGTTCATTAGTAGTATTGAATATTAAAATATAAATTAGTGTGATGGTGGTTGTGGTGGGGAACTATGTCAGTCGAGATTTACCATTCCTCTAGATATGTATATAGAGGCCTGAGTAAGATTTTTGAGGAAGTCAGGCAGTTGCCCAAGTGTGTAAGTTTCTTTTTTCCATGCCACTAATGTTGTCCAAATGGAAGAATGTCGACTTGGACTGATGTCAATTGGTATCGAAGTTATTGCAGGCATGACCGTTAGAAATAAAGAACTGGAACAAATGTTCAGGCAATCCATTCCACTGGTTTCTTCATCTTTTTTTTTTTAATGACCTCTGAGTGGAAAGTTGACTTGAAAGCTGACCTTGGTGGGATCTGAATTCAAAGAGCAAAGAGTCAGAACAAACACTGCAAGGCATTCTATCCAAAGCTTTAATGACATTGCCAGGCTGCTGCTGTTTTGGAATGATAGAAACAATAGAATCTTGTGGCATTTATTTGGTTACCTACATTTACCTTGTGATTTAAAACAATGCAACCAGATACATTGCTTATCATTCCTTCAGGATCGATAAAATAAGTATGAGTTCTTGTACCAGAATAAATTTAATCATCCATACCATTTCCTTACAAATTTGAGGTTTTGTATTACTATAGGAAATCAATATTTACTTATAGCTATGTCAACATTTACAAAGACGTTATCATTACATCAGCTACTGCAAATGAAAGAAATAAGAAAAGCCCCCTATTGTCTTAAAACCAAAGACACAATGGACAACATAGACCTAGGTATACAAAGAAAAGATAGGATGGTCACAAATGGAACAATGCCTTTGATTATAGTTTTGAGTTCTTAAATTTAGAGAGGAGATTAGCTTTACTGACAGAAGAAAGACAAAAAATAATAGTGGGTCCTACTGATTTTTTAATTGACTGTACAGAAGACATGTGTGTGTGTGTTTGTGTGTGATTGGGTATATAAATATATATATATATGTATGTATTTATATATATATATAGGCTGCAGTGAATAAACTGTCGTCTAAATTACACAAGTTGCAGTCTGGGGAGTTACCCAGCCTGATATTAGGGGTGATGTGGTTGCAGAAATTGTCTTATAGTCACGACTGGGTTCTCCTACTTGTGTGGCATGGTGCAGAGTTACCAGACATAGAGACATCCAGCAGCCACCCTATTAACCCAGGGCAAGACTACCTCCTCCAGGAACCTGATGGAGGCTTCCGTGTTGAGTCTGAGGCCATGTGGGAAGATGAATGGAGGCATAACATTGCCATCACTAGTGATCACTCTAAATACCACGATGTTGACTGGATGTTTGATTTTTATCACTCTTGGTCCAAGCACTCTGAAATGTTCGTATTGGAGCGTCCAGTGCAAATACCAAGCAGTACAGCAGGTAGTTTCCAAATTTCTTATTTCTTTATTGCCCACAAGGGGCTAAACACAGAGGGGACAAACAAGGACAGACAAACGGATTAGTTGATTACACTGACTCCAGTGCATAACTGGTACTTAATTTATCAACCCCGAAAGGATGAAAGCAAAGTCGACCTCGATGGAATTCGAACTCAGAATGTAAAGACAGATGAAATACCACAAAGCATTTCGCCTGGCGTGCTAACGTTTGTGCCAGCTCGCCACCTTGATTCCAGAATTCTGCCAGAAATTTGGAAACAAATTGCGTCATGGTGCTGTTTTTCTCACTGACGGTGCTCAACCAACCCTGCTGTATTGTGGAGTCAACAAAAAAACAATGCACATGCGCAAAATAAAAATTATAAAATGGCAACAATTTACTCATTCCACCTTTTCTTGCCATCACTGCTCACCCTCCCACCACCCACACTCCCTCCCTATTTTTCTAACCAGGTTCTATGTTTATATCCTTGTTACTTGTCAGTATAACCTAGCACTACACCACCTCTCTTCTGCTCTCCCTTACACTTTTGCTATTTCCTACTCTCTCTCTCTCTCTTTCCCTTTGGTCACTCTTCTCTCTCCTTCTCTTGTTTTTCCTCTGACTAAGTAACCAAGTATCACCTTTACAGCAGCACACTTGTTTCTGGTCTCTTTCTGTACCTCTCTCTCTCTCACTTACTGGGTAACCATGTACCTCCTCTATAGCAAGACACCTACTTCTGCCTCTCTATTTCTATGCTACACTCTAACCTTTCGTCATCTGATACTGGATCCCCTCCTCTAATGCTCCCTCTGTTGTGGCAAGACACCTGCTTCTGTCTCTCTGTCACTTTCTAACTTTCAACCTCTGACACAAATGCTCTTTCCCTGCTCATAATTCCTTGTCTTGTGAGTTACTTGGTTGTCCTGCCAGTGCTGGTACCATTTTAAAAGTATCTAGTCCACACTGTAATGTGATTGGCATCTGGAATGGCATCCAGCTGTAAAAATCTTGCCAAAACTAACTTTGCTTGTGCAAGTGCTGCATAAAAAGCACGGAATTCGCTCTGTGAAATGGGTGATGTTAGGAAGGGCATCCAGCCAAAAATCCCTGCCAAAACAGACACAGTTGCTTTGGGTAGATTTCTGATATGTCCTGCATTATGATTACATATCTTGTCATCCCCATGACTGGCCTCTACGGCATACCTTGCCAACTGACACTGCTTGCTGTGTCTGTCCACTATCTATCCATAGTAGAACAGCCCACTTCTCACTTGGGGGTGTCCACCACAACACCTCCCCACTTTGAGATGAAAAGTAAAGCTGTTCTCACTACAATCTGAACTCAAGTTCACATCCTAACCACAGGGTTTTGGATTTAGTTTCAAAATGTGGTACCTTGGGCAAGTGTTTTCTCCATTAGTCCTGGGCCGATGAAAGCCTTGTGATTGGATTTGGTAGTTGGAAACTATATGAAGCCCTTCATTGTAAACAAGCATCACCATCACACACATGATGCCCTTAATTTTCAATCTTCTGTAAAAACATGTTTGGCCTTGGGAAAATATTACCATGCTCAGAAACAGGTCAGGGTTGGCAACAGGAAGGCATCCAGCCATGGAAAGTATGCCTCAACAAAGTCAATCTGATCCATGCAAGCATGGAAAAATAGCCTTTGAAATGATGACAATGATGACTATGAATGCAAAAAATCTGGAACAAATGTTGTTAGGCATTCTGTTTGCAGTTCTAATGATTCTGCTAAACCACCACCCATACCATATAATAATAACAATAACTATATCTCAAGCAGAAAAGAAGTAATTTCCATCAAGAAGGTATAAGAAAATATACTTAAGTTTTTTGTTCAGTAACATACAGGAATACATACAAGCAATGATATAACAACTTTTGACTGAAGTAGTTTAAAAACCATTTTATCCAATTTTATCTGTGAATTCATTCAGTTTTGGCTCTAAGGTAGCTAGTATTTAAATTTAAAAAAAGCATCTTTCTGAACAATAGAGTAATTGAATAAAAAACATCTTTCTGAACAATGGGGTTTGGTATCCAGTTAAATTATGAATTATAAGTAGCTCTAATAATGCAAATGTTATCGAATTTGTAAAAATTATAAACAAATAAACAAAGCAAAAATAAAAAGCAAAAGAAAAAAAAACATAGAACATGTTTAGAACTATAACATGCATAAAAAAATGGCTTCCCCACCACTGAAAAACAAAAATAGTCATGTATAAGAATACCTGTTAGAGGATGTAATTTCTTCAGCATTTAAGTACCACTGAATGTGAGGTTTTGGTGTTCCAAAGGCAGTGCAGTGCAGTTGCACATTGCTACCATAATCTGGTCTAGATTTGACTTCATCAGCTTCAATGAATGGAGGCACTGGAAGAGAGAAAGAAATAGATATATATATATATATATATATATATATATAGTGCATATGTTTTATTGGCTAAACTGGCAACATGACCATTCCTAAATACAACATATATATATATATATATATATATATATACACATATATATATATATATATATATATATATATATACACACACATATATATATATATATATATGTACATATATTATTAAATAATAAAATGAATGGTTTATACCTGGTAACTTACTCATAAAGCACAATCACTTTCACAGTGTTCATTGTGTATTTGGTTAATGAGAGACTAATAAAAATTCTCATATCTTCCATCTCTCATTAACCATATATATGTGTGTGTGTGTGTGTGTGTGTGTGTATCTACAGAGAGAGAGAGGCAAAACAATATTTAACACAGTAATTTTGGCTGTCAGATCAAAACTTTTTGCCCTTTTAATAAACCTTTGATTAGACAAAGAGAACTTACTTTCTTCTGAATGACAAAGATACATAAAACCTGTAACTATTTCCAAATTTTATAATTTTAAACAGATGAAAACTTATTTCTGGATAGAAGGATGAGCTAGTGGATGTAAATTTTTCAGCTGAAGGATTGACCTAGCACTGCAAGCCAATATATTTCTTATTAATTCCAAAGTACTCATGATGTGATTCGAACCTGTTGGATAACCAGCCTCTGGATGGTTATCTAGTACTCTATATACTTGACCAAAATGACAAACCAACAGAACCATCAGTACGATGGTTAGAATGGAATGAGATGATTAGGGTGTGGCTGTTTGAACACTGGTGATTCGGTATGGCTGACTGGACACTGAACCTGTTTTGACTTTTTAGTATTGGAGACACACACACACACACACACACATATTCTCTCTTTACTTACTTGTTTCAGTCATTTGACTGTGGCCATGCTGGAGCACCGCCTTTAGTCGAGTAAATCGACCCCGGGACTTATTCTTTGTAAGCCCAGTACTTATTCTATCGGTCACTTTTGCCGAACCGCTAAGTGACGGGGACGTAAACACACCAGCATCGGTTGTCAAGCAATGCTAGGGGGACAAACACAGACACGCAAACACACATGCATACACACACATATATATATATATATACATATATACGACAGGCTTCTTTCAGTTTCCGTCTACCAAATCCACTCACAAGGCATTGGTCGGCCCGGGGCTATAGCCGAAGACATTTGCCCAAGATGCCACACAGTGGGACTGTACCCGGAACCATGTGGTTGGTTAGCAAGCTACTTACCACACAGCCACTCCTGCACCTATGCACAGAAACATATATAAAGAAGGGGAGAGCAGCAGAGGGACTTTATAATTTACTAATAAAACATGACTGATATAAACACTTGCCCTCTTCTCATACACATAAAGAGAAATATGCTCAGAGAGAGAGAGAGGGAGAGGGAGAGGAAGAGAGAGTAAAAGAAACATTCAAATGTGCAATGTCAAATAAGTCAGCATTAACTCAGCGACATCAAATAAGTGGTGCCAAAATGGCTGAGTCAAAATGTCTCATGACCTGGACAGAATGTCTCCTGATCTGGACAGAATGTCACATGTTATTTGTTCTGAAGTTCAAATGTGACTTCCATCTTGTTTTTTTTGGGGGGGGGGAGTGGGTCGATAAAGACATACAGATCCAAGGACAGTAGATTGGAAGCATCCCTTGTAGTCCAGCAACATTGCTTGTGATGACAGTAGTGCTAAGCTGTATTGACCTAAGTCAGGAGCCTTTCTCTTTCTTGGACAAACATTGTCGGTGTGGAGGGGTGGTGACGTCCATGTTTGGACAATTGCCCATTGACAAAAACAAAAAAAAATGTTGCTCTGTCTTGTACGTACATGTGCAAATACATGGACAACCTTGACGAAAGGAGAACCCATCTACCTTATGAATTTAGTGTATATTACACTTTCTGATTAAAAAAAATTGATAGACTTGGGCATCAGTGTCAAGTTACTAAGTCTATTTTACAACTATATGGTTCTGGTTTCAATCCTACAGTGTGGTATATTGAGTAATTTTTTTTTTCTACCTGGGTAGATCAATGCTTTGTGAATGAAATATGATGGAAAGATGCACTGCATATAAGCCCATTGTATGTGTGTGTGTGTGTGTTTGCGTGTAAGAATTTGAGTGTTTTTGCATTCCTTTACTTCAAAAAGTAACTTCACCATTCAATAAATACAGACTGCTAACACAGCTCCAGACTGAACTAAATCCTGGAGGTTGATGTGACTGACTACAACCCCTGAAGGCTGCAGTTCAGTGACTGAAAACAGTAAAGGCATAAAAGACTACATATATAATTAAAAAAGAATGAGTCATGTCTTTTATATTTCACAAATACTATATCGACCAATTGGCAAGATGGCAGAGGTAAAAACAGCTGAGTGATTAAACAAACCCTTAGACTGTGTGTTCGATTCTACATTATTTTATATTATTAGATGTATATTTATATCACGTGACAACGTGACCGACCAGACCATCAGATGTTTTTACACATCGCTGGTCACAATGCGTTCGCATTGTTTTAGCCTTTGAATGACGCCACCCCGCTGGCTAAGCGAGCAGGCCAACAGAAGAAAGAGTGATGAAAGAGTACAGCAGGGATCACCACACCCTGCCGGAGCATCGTGGAGCTTTTAGGTGTTTTTGCTCAATAAACACTCACAACGCCCGGTTTGGGAATCGAAACCGCGATCCTACGACCGCGAGTCCGCTGCCCTAACCACTGGGCCATTGCGCCTCCACGTATGTTCATATATCATTAGATATTATATTTCTATATATTACTTATTGGAATTAGTATCTGGATTATCTGGAGAAAGGTTATCAATACCAGACAAGAATTGAATTTAATGGAAAATTTCTCTCTTCTAAACTTAATGCTACATAGCTGGAGATAAGTACTAGCCTCAAGAAGCCAAATGATTCCAGAAATTTTTAAATGACTTTTTAAACAATACAGTCAATATGGAAATAAAGATCATTGAGGTAGTTAAGTGAGAATGATAGACAGCTTCGCATGAGTATACAAATGGTTGGGTATTTTATTTTGCAATCGTATGGTTCTCGGTTTAATCATACTGCACAGCACTTTAAGTAAGAATCTACTATCATATCCTTGGGTTACCTGAATACTTGCAAGTGAAATGGTGTAGACTGAAACTATATAGAAGGAAGCCTGTCACGTGTACAGTACCTATTTTTAGACAGTAGATTTAACCCACTGCTCAGCTTAACACCACCATCTGGCTATTGAATGCTATTAGGAAACCCACTCTGCTGCCATCTTCCAGTCTAAAGATAACCCCTGTAATATGGTTTCTGCCTCCTTTTTCACTCCATCAATCATGGATATCCTGCACATGGTTGGGGTGCTACTTTTCTTTCTTTGACTAAATCATAAAAAGAAAAGAAAAGAAATCCATCTTCAAACATTACCTTGCTATTTGTGGTATATGCTGCAGCATGATGGTAATTTTCAATGAGAGCTTTGTTAGTGACATGGTTCGAATTCCAAGTTGGAACCCTTTTGATTGCATTGTTAATGTCAGTGCAGATACAGAGTCATCATGGCAACATATTTCACTAATTTTATAAATCTGAAAAGTTACGTCTCATATACTTTAACTGATTTGAATCACTGGAGGGCAGGTGGGCTGGGGTACTGCCTTTAAGGGGGTTTTAGTTGATTACATTGACTACTGTACTTAGTTTGGTACTTGTTTATCAACCTCAGATGAAAAGGACAAATGGCGAAGTTGGTCTGGAATAATGGACATAACAGAATGGCTTTAAATGCAATCAGGTACTTTTGTTGGATGCTCATCCTATGCCAAAACACACACACACACATGCATGCATGTATGCATATACATCTCATTGGTTTCTACTCAATTCTGTTAACCAAATTTCATTAGCAAGGCCTTAGTAACCAAAGTATAAGGAGCCATGCAGAGTGGAATTGGGTTCAGCACTATGTGGTTGTAGAGAGAACACACCCATGCCTGTGCTCTTCAAAGAAATTGTAAAAATAAATTTCATCTCACAGATTTCCCTTAGAGTAGTATATTTAGACAACAGGAAAAGCAAAAGAAAAGAAAAGAAAAAAGGGATTTCAGAGGGATTGAAGATCTAGAAGAGGAGGGAGACTAGATAATGTGTGAGTGGGTGGGTACAATATGGGTGATGAAAGAAGGTGAAATGAGTGATTTCGAAGGACTTAGGAGAAGGCATGAAAGCAGCCAGTCAGCCATCTCTAATGAACAGAGGCTACTGTAGTCGTGATAGAGGAGATAGAATAAGGAAACGGTACATGTGTGGGCCAGAGATTAGGGTATGTCAGGGAGCTACTTCATATCGATCATTCAAATAGCCTTTATTTGGATGCAGTCTAGGAAGCCCAACTAATGAAAAATACACAACTGTAAGAAAAGAAAAGCTTGTTGAAAAGAGCAGAGCTTAACAATTACAAAAGAATTTGTGTTCTTAATCACACAGCTAATATATTATTATTACATTAAAACTACTGTTGCCTCTATGCTTCTTAGATAGATATTAAAATATGTATTATATACTTTAAACAAGCTTTTAGTTAACTACTGTTGAGTATTGTATATTTTCTCGGCAAACTGTAATTTTCAAAAGAATTTCTTACAACAATCATTATTTAACATTCATTAAAATATTAAAAAAATAACATATTGCTTTGTGGGATATAAAAAAAAAACTATTCAATTTTTTAAGCAAAGCCTTTCACCAATCATATTAACATATTTCTAGTTTTACTAATTTCTTAATTTTTCTTTTGATGATTATGGTCACCATTGGTCCTTATATTATAATAATTACATTTAATTATTTTATATTTGCTGATTGAATAAGGTGTAATGACACATTTTTATATTTGAACTTTTTTCACCTGTTGTGAAGCCAAAGTTTCTTATTGATAACAAAAACATGCTTGAGAGTTTCATACCCTATATTCCTTCACTATTACTCACCCCTTAACATCACAGTCCACATTAAACAAGCAAATTCTTTACATCAATCTCAACAAGACCATGAAAATTCCATCAGCAAATAGATTAACTTAACGATGGATTATTCCATTTGTTATACCAATTATATATTAATTATAATATCTTAAAGACCAGTGTTGATTGCTTTACAGACAGTCACATTAGAGAAGAGCTAAGTTGCTTGCATTTCACATTTTATACTCTGCACAGTTAGTAAAATATGGGCCTGCTGTTACGACTATTATAAATACAAACTATTTTATTGCTTATATTAAACAAGGATCGTTAATTAGCTTTCTTTGACAGACATCAATCACATTTTGGGGATTATCAAGCTGTAAACAAATATATCTTTTTCGAGGAACTTTATGAGTTAGTTTTGGAACCCTTTCGGAATCAGTTGGAAGTCACTAGCAGATAATAAGTAATGTTGTATGTGTATTAATATTCATTAGAGCTACTTTATTGCAATGCAACCATCACAAACGGTTACATACAGAAGGTGAGAACTTTGGACAGAGTTAACCAATGCATCGAGTTGTTTTATTTTGTGATGCCAACTTTACTGTCAGGCTAACACCAAAGTAAATGCTATTTGGCTGAGCTCCCTTTCTGCTCATTAACGGTAGCAAGAAAGTGTGATATTGGTTTTATAATTATCATCTTATTTGCTGAAGTTGATAGTTATACACTAATATTGATGATCCTGATACAATGCAAACCAGTAAAGTCATTGACTTACCCCTTTAAAATTAAGCACACCATGGTGGATGAACAACCAGTTCACACTCCTAGCTCTCTGCCTCTACCTAGAAGTTTAGTATTTACACATGTAGTTGCAGTTAGTTTAAAAGTATCTCCTTGTTGGCTGAACAATCCCATTTTATGGTTTGCTCAAACAGAAGTACAATTTATCAACTGGAATATCATTTAACAAGACACCAAGTTTGCATATGTGTTTGGTTCATTGCAGATTGTCAGAGGCCAAGAAGTCAATTCTCCTCCCCATAAGAATTGCTACAATGAGTTGAAAATAGAATTATCAAATGCATTTCTGCATCAGAAAAGAAATGATTCCATCAACTATTGATTAGAGAAAAGTTGGTTGATCACAGGCCATTACAGTTACTGCATAAGATGAAACAATTGTTGAGAGAAAGTACAATGAACAATAATATTTTGAAACAATTGTTTCTTCAAAGAATCCCAACAAATATGTAACTCATCCTAACTTCCACTTCAGAAGATATTATTTCTATTGAGCATCTTACTGATATCTCTGTAAAGATCTAGGAAGTGTCTAGGAAGTTGTTTGGTAGGAGAGGTCTCTTCTCAACTGAATCATATTTCCACATAGTATAATACATACAGTGCTGCAACAGCAA
Source organism: Octopus sinensis (assembly GCF_006345805.1). NCBI lineage: Eukaryota > Metazoa > Mollusca > Cephalopoda > Octopoda > Octopodidae > Octopus > Octopus sinensis. The sequence continues at coordinate 45,149,535 of NC_042997.1, forward strand.
AGATCTTCTGAAGTGAGATACTGTGTAGTTGGTCGATATCAACTGGTTGTGTGCGTACTTGCTGTAAGATATTTTCAACAGCACATGGAATGCAACGACCATAAACCACTCATATATGTCCTGCAAACAAAGTCAAACAGACACTCCCTCAAGGAGTTGCGACACTTCAACTAATTTCAGTTTACACTAAATGCAAGAACATTACCACAACTGGTAATATCAGCTCTGTACACTTCCCCATTCATTAATTACACACAGAGTCAGTGATAAGAAAGAAAGACAATGAGAAAATCCAGTTGACATTTAATGATACTTCTTTCCTTGGAACTAAGAAAGAGCTTCACTCGAAATAGTGATGGAAATATCTGTTGTAATACAACATACAAATCACCAGATCTATTTTTGATGGGTAGTTTATTTTTTGATATTCTGCACATTCTGTCACACTCAGGAGGTTGAACTATCCAGAAACTGATTGCTTCAAGGTAAGTGTGACTAACAATTAACTAAGACATGTGGATGTAAGATTAGAACTGTGTGAAATGTTAGTATGGCATGGTTAACCATTATGTCAAAGTCTCTGTTATTACATTTGCTATTGCAGATTCTAGCTTCTAATACATACACATCAATTTCATTAGCCCTTGTCTCCTGAGCCTGAGGCTGTGTCCATTACAGATGTTATAGCAGACAGCTATGAGACTTTTAATAGAAGTTTGAATCTCTTGACTCGATGTTCTTTCAACCATTGCATATGATAGAAGCAAAAAGTCTGGATAGTCACTTTCTGCTTTAAAGATCTCATCAACAGTTGAAAATGCACTCTAAACAGAAGTCAGCCTGGACTAGTAGCATGATCTTGTTTTCATAGTTTTGCCTGGTATCTGAGCAATGTTGGGGACTGAGTTAGATTCTACCACAGTAGTCAAAATATAGGATAGGTGCAGCATGGCCACGTTGTTAAGAAGCTCACTGTACAACCAGATAATTTGGTTTCACTGCATGACCCCTCAGGCAAGTATCTTCTGCTACAGCCTTGAGCCTACTAATGTCTTCTTTGGTAGTTGTTGGAAACACACATGTTTTCTATTAATGTTTGTTTTTATGTTCAATTATAATAAAAACACTTTTACATTAATCTGATGGGTTATTCTATACTTTTGTATGTTACAAATTTATAATTCTAAAGAATATTATTGTCAGTGATTTCAAAGTTTCAACCAGTTAAGCCATTGTCAGGTGATGGCTCAGCTGGCCCAAACTTCAAAGTCACTGCCAACAACATTCTTGTATAAGAATAATATATATATGTATATATACACACACAAACACACATAGATATAGATGTATGTATGCATGAGTGCATGTGCCTATCTGTTTGTCTTCTGCATTGCTTGACAACTGGTATTGGTTTATGCCCCTGTAACCTAGCAGCTCAACAAAAATGATCAACAGAATAAGTGCTACCAGACTTTAAAAAAAATAAGCACTGGAGTAGATTTGTTTGACTAAATAATTTAAGACGGTGCTCCAACATGCCCACTGTCCAATAACTGAAACAAGTAAAATATAAAAGATAAAAGGGACAGCACTGAAGCTACCAATCACAACTGGTATCAATTTGACCAACTGAGATGGTACATGGTTTACATTTCTCCAGTAAACCCACATCAACAGTTGTTTCGTTAGTATCAAACGAGCCAGAAGATTGTACTCATGTTTTGTTTAAGAAGATATAATCAGGAAACCTTTGCTGCCACAATATTTAGAGCTATATGAAGCTTTTCATCAGACCCCAATATTTTGTAATTTCCACTAAAATCAACATCTTACTATCAGTACTGATCACCAAAAAATTACCTCTGTTACCTGAAAGCCCAGTTCTACTGTTTTCTCTTAGTATGAAGGACAGATGAGAATGAGAGACACAGAACTCCTTCAACCTCTGTACAGTCTACATGATCAGAGCATCGTGAACATTAGTCAAACTTGAGGAGATTCAGCATGCAGGTGGCTGAGTACTCCACAGACGTGGATACCATATGGTAGTTCTTGAGGAGATTCAGCATGACACACCAAGTGTGACAAGGCTAGTCCACTGAACTGCAGGTACCACACATTTTTGCCTTTGGAGTAGACTGGGGCAATGTGAAATAAAGTATCTTGCTCAAGGATGCAATGTACTGTCAGGAATCAAACTCAGGATTGTGAGCAGAATACACTAACCATTAAGTCACTGTCATTACTAAATAGGGGACACTAGTCCATGCACATCTAAAAGGTAGTATATACAACATCGACTACATTCGGATGGTGCTTTTTATGTGCCACTAGCACGGGGAGCCAGTCAGCCGGATCTGGCAGTGACCCACGCATGAATGAATGGTGCTTATCATTCAATATAAGTAAAGTTTTTTACTAGAGTTAGGATTTATATGATTGTTAGACGAAACTTAGCCACACGTAAGAACAAACTTTTATACTTGAACTTCATTTAATTTTTTGTAAAGCCAAACTATTGCAGTTTTACAAACTTGTAAGCTTCAGACTGTTCACTCCTTTTGTTTGCCATTATACCAGAGTCCAGATTAAACCAGTAAATTCTTTTCTCCAACAGCAACAAGATTTGCAACTATCTGCCAGTAATGGATAGACTTAGCAGTGGATTATTCTCTATATAAGCTAATTATTTTATAGGAAAGCATATACTGACATTTTTTTTCCCTCAGTTTCTTTACTGACTAGCTTTACAGATAGCCACATTAGAGAAAGTTGTCAGCATGTAGCAAACAACTTGCTCTATGAATTCGACACTATGCAGTTTTTAGTACACGAGACTGATTTACTTGTCCATTATAAATGCAAACTATATCATTGCCTGTGTTAACTCTCATTGACAAATGTCACATTCCCATTCTCTGGGGGATCATCAAGTCATAAGTGCACCATTTTTGTTGGAAGAATTTCACGTTATTTTTAGAATGTCTAATGTCAGATTTACCCAGACTTTTGGATATCTGCCATGACGCGATTCACTGGTAAACGACACATAGCTCTGTACATACACATACACGCACAAATATTTATATTAACATTCATTGAACACGTCTTTATTGCAACTTTAGCACCACAGTTACACATTATGACTGTAAGAGCTTTGAACACGATTTATCTTGTGCCACATTTTGCTTTGTGAGGCCAACACTTTACTGTTTTATCAATATTATAGTATAGTAAATGCTATTTTGCTAAGCTACCCTTCTACTAATTTAGAAGTAGTAGTATGTGTGATATTGGTTTTATGATTATGTTTTTATTTGCAAAACTTGTCTGTTACATATTATATGACTAAAATGTCATTTAGTTGATTGACTGATATTATGCTGTGACTTGAGGCAAGTCAATCATACTGAAACTTCAGCATTTCATCATTGGTACAGAGAAGAAAAACAAAAAGTATCAAGCTGAGAGATACTGAAACAATAACTGCCTGCTTTTAACTAGTATTCTGCCTGACATAACTTACCCTCATTTATCATAGTACTAATAATAAATATTACCTAATGCATATAGGTGCAGGAGTGGCTGTGTGGTAAGTAGCTTGCTAACCAACCACATGGTTCCGGGTTCAGTCCCACTGTGTGGCATCTTGGGCAAGTGTCTTCTACTATAGCCCTGAGCCGACCAATGCCTTGTGAGTGGATTTGGTAGACGGAAACTGAAAGAAGCCTGTCGTATATATGTATATATATATATATATGTATGTGTGTGTGTGTGTGTTTGTGTGTCTGTGTTTGTCCCCCTAGCATTGCTTGACGACCGATGCTGGTGTGTTTACGTCCCCGTCACTTAGCAGTTCGGCAAAAGAGACCGATAGAATAAGTACTGGGCTTACAAAAAGAATAAGTCCCGGGGTCGATTTGCTCGACTGAAGGCGGTGCTCCAGCATGGCCGCAGTCAAATGACTGAAACAAATAAAAGAGAAAGAGAAAGAGAGAAAGCATAAGTCAGACAAACACATACCCCCCATCTACATCATAAAGGGAGTCGCCACATGATCATTTAATCTGTTAGAAATAGTAGACAATTCTTCCTCAAAATATAATTTAGCATTTTCAAAAGACTAAGAACTTGTTGAACACTGTAGTCCTAGATTAGTCCTAGTTTTTTTTTAGTGCTTCTTAACCTTGGAGTCACTGTGAGCTTATATGTGGATAACAAATGTCAAGGGGGTACTATAGAGTATGATAGGTGCTTAGAAGGGTCACAAGTTTTCTTAGGAATAAAATAAAATATCTAAACCGAGTACAGTACTTTCATATTAAACTTGTTTTAAAAGTACAGCGTCAGGGAGCAGGATGATGATGACCACCACAACTGCAGCCACTACCATCACCATCTAACATCCATGTTCCATACTTGGCAGGATCTGGTGGATCTGTGGACTGCATCATACTTGAATGTCCGCTTTGGCATGGTTACCCTGGCTTGATGCCCTTCCAGGCACCAATCAGTTTACAACATGTACAGGGTGCTCTGTTTGTAGTACCAGCACAAATGATACCACCACGTAGCTTTCAATACTAAGATCTCCTTCAACTGAGGAGGGGCAGGACTACAGTGGAGTGGGAGGTAGCTTTATTCTCAGAGAGGATGAATTAAAGTATGAGGGAAGGGGCCAGAAGAGAATGGGCTTTTTTTTTTACTGTAGAAACCCATTCTGATATGAATAGGAAGTACATAGAGTTAACTGTGAGCAGAAATGTGGCTGATTATGAGTATATTAAACAAGTTTTCATCTTCTAAGGTAATTCCCATAGAAATCTAAAAGAGGGGCTGGTGGCCCTCCATCAGTCATGATGACAAGTGTTCCAGTTGATTTGATCATCAATTGAACAGCCAGCTCATGAAATTAACATTCAAGTGGCTGAGTATTCCACAGACGTGGATACCATATGGTAGTTCTTGAGGAGATTCAGCATGACACACCAAATGTGACAAGGCTGGTCCACTGAACTGTAGGTACCACACATTTTTGCCTTTGGAGTAGACTGGAGCAATGTGAAATAAAATGTCTTGCTCAAGGATGCAATGTACTGTCAGGAATCAAACTCATGATTGTGAGCAGAATACACTAACCATTAAGTCACTGCTTTTACTAAATAGGGGACTCTAGTCCATGCACATCTAAAAGATAGTATATACAGCATGAAAAGATAATATATACAGCATTGACTACATTCAGATGGTGCTTTTTATGTGCCACTGGCATGGGGAGCCACTCAGCCGGATCTGGCAGTGATTCACGCATGAATGAATGGTGCTTATCATGTGCCACCAGTACTGGTAACAGCCACAACTACAATTTCCATTTGATTGTGATTTGATTTTGATTTACTTGACTCAATAGGTCTCCTCAAAGCATGGAATGTCACCTGACAATTCAAAGGTACTTTTTAAATGGGCTGGTTATACGACACTGGTGTAGGCTATGGCTGTGATCTCACTTTCCTTGCCAGGTCTTCTCAGTCACAGCGTATCTCCAGAGGTTTCGGTCTTTCGTCATTGATTCTGTAAGGTCCAGCGTTCAAAGGTCATGCTTCACCACCTCATCCCATGTCTTCCTGGGTCTCCCTCTTCCACGGGTTCCTTCCACTGTTAGGGAGTGAAACTTCTTCACACAGCTCTCCTCATCCATACATATCACATAACCATACCAGCACAGTCATCTCTCTTGCTCACCACATCTAATGCTTCTTATATCCAACATTTCTCTCAGGGCTCTTACACTCTGTCATGTGTGCACATTACACATCCAGTGGATCATGCTAGCTTCATTTCTTTTGAGCCTATGCATGCCCTCAACAGTCATGGCCCATGTTTCACTGCCATGAAGCATGACAGTTCACAGACATGCATTGTACTATCTACCTTTCACTGTGAGCAAGAGGCCCTTTATCACCAGTAGAGGTAGGAGCTTTCTGAACTTTGCTCAGGCTATACTTATTCTAGTGGCAATGCTTTCTGAGCAACCATCCCAACTACAGACTTGGTCACCTAGGTAGCGGATGCTATCAACTTCTTCTAGTTTCTCCTCCTAGCATGTGATGAAATCAGTTTTCTGAGCATCTGCACACAAAAGCTACCTTCCCGGTTAACTATCCTTTGATGTTGCTGCACCTCTTATGTGTCCATAGCTTACACTGAGTATATCTTATGGAGTTTCTACCTATACCTTTTCTACAGATTGAGCAGGGCCATCTACCTGAAGGGGTTTGTGATGTGTTCACTTTCCTACTTACTAGGACTTTGGTTTTTGCAATATTGACTTTAAAGCCCTTCGATTCTAAACCTTGCTTCCACACCTGAAATTTCTTCTCTAGTTCCAGTAGTGATTCCGCTATGAGAGCAAGGTCATCAGCACAGAGGCGTTCCCAGGGGCAGCCTGTCTTGAATTCCTCTGTTATTGCCTGGAGGACTATGATGAATAAGAGGGGGCTGAGGGCTGATCCTTAGTAAACCCCTACTTCTACCCGGAAGTCTTTGCTATACTCATTGCCGACCCTTACCTTGCTAACAGCATCCCTGTACAAGGATTGTAGGTCTCTTATTAACCACTCATCAATCCCCAGTTTCCACATCACCCACCAGATAAGGGATTGGGGGCCCTGTCAAAGGCTTTCTCTAAGTCAACAGAAGCCAAGTATTGGGGTTCATCTTTGGCCAGGTATTTCTCCTGAAGTTACCGTACCAGGAAAATAGCATCAGTGGTGCTTCTACCTGGCACAAAACCAAACTGCATCTCATCTAAGCAGACTTTCTCCCTAATTAGTTGGTCTATAACCCTCTCCAGGATTTTCATATGAAAAGGTGGGAGGCACTGAGTTACAAAACATTAAGAATCCCCATCTTAGATAAATAAAGAGAGGATAATCATGGCAGAATTGCTTTTGGTAATGTCTACAAGGTCAAAGCTGACCTAGGGCTGAATAATAAAAAAAACTACACAGTATTCACATATAAGGAAATAGTAAATCTTTTACATGTTTTGTTTTAATATTGATTTCAAAATTTGGCACAAGGCCAGCAATTTTGGAGGAAGGAGTAAGTTGATTACATCAACCCCAGTGTTCAACTGGTACTTATATTATGGGCCCTAAAAGGATGAAAGGCAAAACTGACGTAAGCAGAATTTGAACTCAGTATATTAAAATCGATAAAATGCTGCTAAGCTGCCTCGTATTAACTAATATTAACAAAGAATAAATACTTAACACATCTGTAAACAGGCGCAGGAGTGGCTGTGTGGTAAGTAGCTTGTTCCCCATCTGTAAATAGGCGCAGGAGTGTCTGTGTGGTAAGTAGCTTGTCTACCAACCACATGGTTCCGGGTTCAGTCCCACTGCATGGCACCTTGGGCAAGTGTCTTCTACTATAGCCTCGGGTCGACCAAAGCCTTGTGAGTGGATTTGGTAAACGGAAACTGAAAGAAGCCTGTCATATATATGTATATATATGTATGTGTGTGTGTGCGTGTATGTTTGTGTGTGGCCCCCTAGCATTCCTTGACAACCGATGCTGGTGTGTTTATGTCCCCGTCACTTAGCGGTTCAGCAAAAGAGACTGATAGAATAAGTACTGGGCTTACAAAGAATAAGTCCCGGGGTCGAGTTGCTCGATTAAAGGCGGTGCTCCAGCATGGCCACAGTCAAATGACTGAAACAAGTAAAAAAAAAAAAAAAAGTACAAAAAAAAAAAGTAATGGATGATAGATTACTACCCAAGGGTGGCAAGTCTGCATTTGATTCAACAATTTCTGAGATATATGACTTTATGGATGATATTACAATGAAATCATGCTTCTCGTTTCATGCTAACAACATCGGAGTGATATTTTATAATAACAGAGCTATTACATGAGCCAACAACAAAATTCTATGAGATCAATTTATCTTCAAGAAATAGCGTATAAATCTCCCTCAAATTACACAAACTTAATTGCAAATAATAATAATAATAATAATAATAATAAT
>NC_042997.1:45162567-45260067 GCF_006345805.1 Octopus sinensis
ATTCTTTTTTATCGCAAGCATTGTATTATATTGCTTGGTTTGACATCTTCTTTTTCTCTTCTATCTGTTCAGTTAGAAATATTATGCACACTCTAGGATAATATATTTGGTGCTAAAAAAGAAACCGTCGACTTTAAAAGATTTGCAACAATACATTGTACACAAATGTCCTAGTTAGTAAACTCATTTAACTAATGTTCATGCAAAACAAACAAACCCAAAAGAACAGATATAAACTAAAAAGGATGAAAGAGAAAAAAAAAAAACTAAAACAAAAGTTATTATTTGCTGAAGAAATGGAAGACTGCCTGAAATAATTGGTAGAATATTCAAAATTTTAGGAAATGGATTCATGCGAAAACTTAATCACATGCAATATTCAGCTTTGAAACAATGCCAATATTTTTTCTTGTGATTTATCCTAAAACAATTCCATGTGTTTAAATTGCAGGGTATTCTATCTATGTATATGAACAGATAATTTGGTAAGTAAGAAAATATGATGAATGCTCTTGAGATTCTGTGCAGAATTGTCAGCAGTGACCATTATAATAATAACACTGAATAATATTCAGATTACCATATGAAGTCCCTAAATGTTAACATAACAATGACCTTAAATATATGTATGAGTGTGTGTGTGTATTGTATACATATTTAATATATACACATATACATACAAATACATACGCAAATATATATATATATATGTAAATACATATATATATATACACACACACACATACACACACAGACACACACACACACAACAAGAGGTAAAAGGGATTAATATGCATGTTCATACATATAGATATATATGTACACACGCTCACATCTTGTCAAAAATATCTTCGGCAATCTTCCATCAAAGAACTTGGCAGGTCCATAAAGAAATTGTTTTAAATTTTGGATATTCAGCATTTCTGATTCCCAAGAGAAGAATAGAATGCTTTCCAATCTATTAAGAACTGAAAGCTCCATGTCTAATACAGACTTCAAAATGTGTCTATAACATGGAATTAAAAAAAAAAGTAAACAAAATAAAACAATCTACCAGTAATTTGATAAGATATTCAAAGTATTCTGTATTCGGAAATGTCAACATGAAAATACTTTATAATCACTCAACATTGCACCTATAAAATAACCATATTTTACTTCCCTATGATGTATATATATATATATATATATATATATGCACACACATACATATGTATAAATTTAGTGTTGACTGGTGGAAAAAAATGTACTCAATACCATAGTCGAGATAAATAATATTTTATTTTGGGCAAGTTGGTCTCTTGCTAATCGGAGTTTTGCCAATGAGTACACAGGGTCTTCAGACAAGTTATAACATGTAACTTGGCTGAAGACCTTTTGTACCCACAGGTGAAACTCAGTATAGCCAGAAACTGATTCAACCAAAATAATATATATATAAAGGTGTGGCTGTGTGGTAAGACGCTTGCTTCCCAACCACATGGTTCCGGGTTCAGTCCCACTGTGTGACACTTTGGGCAAGTGCCTTCTACTATAACCCCTAGCTAACAAAAGCCTTGTGAGTGGATTTTGTAAATGGAAACTGAAAGAAGCCCATTTTGTGTGTGTGTGTGTGAACACATGTATCTGTGTTCGTCCCCCACCTCTTTATAACTGGTGTTGGTGTGTTTATGTTCCTGTAACTTAGCAGTTCAGCAAAAGTATTCAATAGAATAAGTACCAGCTTTTAAGAAAAAAAGTACTGGGGTCATTTCATTTGACTGAAACAAGTAAAAACAATCAATTAATGTCTGTTGTCCATGTTGCCAGGTCCAACCCCAAAATGTATATATACACATATACATACATACATACATACATATATATATATATATATATATATATATATATATACATATATACACATACATATATATACACACATATATATATACATGTGTGTGCATAGATAGATAGGCAAGGTCCCAAAGTGTTTCATGGACAGTTATTTCTGATATATATATATATATATATATATCACGTGATCACGTGACCGACCAGACCATCAGATGTTGCTACACATCGCTGGTCACAATGCGTTCGCATTGTTTTAGCCTTCGAATGACGCCACCCCGCTGGCTAAGCGAGCAGGCCATATATATATACACATATATATATATGTGTTATATATACATACCCACCCATACACACACACACACACACACCTTTTGTATATGTATGTATATATATATATATATATCCCTTGTATATAGTGTAAGATAGATTTATTAATCTTCATTCTTGTACAACAGATTCCTGGATCCCATAGACAAATAGAAAATGGTGTAAATAATGTCAGATTGAAAGTTGTCATAGCATTGGCCTGACTGCAGCAAGTTTAAGACAAATCTTCAATATCTCTATCAGTACCTATCGACATTGACGTCAATAATGATAATAGTAACAATGATATATTATTATTATTATTATTATTATTATTATTACAACATCATCTTGAATTCATAGAATTTACAATACTACAGCAGAATGAGAAAATTTGCCTTCCAAATTCAATTATACCACTTTATTTACACAGCAATCTCTTCTTTTTGATTAAGTTTTATATCAATAAGCACTTTGAAGAATTCTTTGAAATACTTCAGAAAATTAAAGAAATTGACTAAAGGAGGGAAGCCTTTACAGTGTCCAATATCTGGCTGTATGTAATATTACAATGGTTAGTATGATGACAACGGTCTATCTCAAATAAGGGAAAATTTAAGATGATATCAGTGATGATGGTGATGACGATGATGTGTGGAAGAAGAAAGACATCGGCGAATTTTGTTTAGCATAAAACAGATTACAAAATGATGATAAGAATAATGACCAAGTATGTAATAGAGTGAATACAGCTCACTTTCATAAACTAGCTAATTAACCTTATAGCAAAAATTATGAACACTTCAAAACACAATTTTATTTCCTAGTGGATTTGAAAGCCAAATTTATCCAATTTCCTAATAAAGGAGAAACTATCACCAATGGAAAAAAGTTTCATTTTTTTCCTCCTACAATTTGATTTTATTCTCAAGATGATGTGCATAGTTAATTTTCATTTAATCCTGTTCTTTTGCCATTCTTGCATTTCTTCCTTTCTTTCCCCCCCCTTTTTTTTTGCAGCTATAAATCTTCAACCAAGTAAAACTAATAATTTCTCATAGGGAGAAATTATTGTCTTGTCATAAAGATGCTTGTTTTTGTCTACATAAATTTTGGTGGAATGGTTTTTGTTTTTGATTATGCAATAATTCAATCATTCCAAATACCATATTAAACTTTATGCAAAACATCAAATTTATTTACTTACAATATGTCCAATTGAGATTTTTTAATATTTTTCTTGGATCTGCTTAAATTACTAATTCTGAATACTACCTCTCCAAATTTATGAGTTTCCAAACTACGTGTCCTTTGGATCTATGAAAACAAGCAGTTTTGATGACTAACACTACCCCTTAAGATATATATGTGTATATAGTTTGAGTTTGTGCTAGTCAGAAGTACTACTGATCCTATCTTCCTAGTAAAACTGTAAATGCCATGCACAAGAATACTGTCAGTAAGTTAGCAATGAATACAGCATCGAATTTAGTGTACAGGTAGGAGTTCACGAAGGACCAGTTCTCAGCCTCCTTATGTTTATCAGAATCTTCCAGGCCATGACAAAAATATTTAAGACTGGTTCCTCTTGAGAGATCCTCAACACTGATCTTGTTCTTAAAATTTAATCTCTTCTACAATTAAGGAATAAAATTCAAATCTGTAAGTCCTAATAAGTAGGAAAGCAGACAAATTACAAATCCCTTCAGTGAGAAGGCCCTGCATGATTATATAGAAAAGGTGTAGGTAGAAATTCTATATTGTGTACCTAGTGCAAGCTATGGACACATAAGAGGTGCAACAGTGTCATATGAAGGTTAACAGAGAAAGTAGTCTTTACATGTGACTGATGTGCAGCTACAATGAATACTAAGAATGTACAGGAAATGAACTTCCTCCAATGTCCAGGGGATCCATAGAAGTATTAGACAGCTTCAGTTACCTTGGTGACCAAGTTAGTTTAATAGTGGAGAAAGATGAACTGAAAGTATAGTTGCTAGAATAAGAACAGACTGGGTAAAGTTTGGAGAGTCACTAGTTTTTTGATAAATGGCTTCTCTCTCAGAGTGAAAGGAAGATGTTATGATGCTTGTGTATGGACAGCTGTTGTGGAGATTTCTGGCATCTAAATCTGCCCAAAGGAAATTGCTGGCATGCGAATCTGTCCAACAGAATCAAATGGAATGTTGTAGAACTCTAGAATGTTTTAATGGCTTACTGCTATTATAAGCTGAGATGGTAGAGGGTCATTACTCTTTTTTGCTTTTGTTTTTTCTTGTTATACACTGCTTGAAAGACAGATAATAAACTCATCTGAAGTATCACTTGTCCTTCTTTGTGAGGGAATGAGAGATGTTGATAATACAATTATTTGAAAGGTAAACAACAAGTTTTGCCCATAAACTTCTGTCTTTCTATATTTCTGATATCAGTTAAGTTGTTTTGTCAAGAGTTTTACAGATTATAATTCTTTATTTTATCTGATAATATGAGGTCTGATCAATAAGTATCTAGACTGTTGCCATAGTAATGAAGCTAAAGCATGCAGAGTAAAGCTGATTGGCACAGATTGACTTTGAACTCTGCTGTGCATGCACACAAAGTTTTAACATTCTAGCTCACTTCTGCTGTTTACAGCAGTGCTTGGAAGGAAGGTATGTAGCATGTGATCATTGCATTGACCATGACAGAGAAGGTTGTCATGGTGATACCTGCTCAGAGGCTACTGCAAGTTTGCAGAAAGTGTACGGAGAGGAGTGTATGAGCTGCACACAAATGTACGAGTGGTTCAGGTGTTTTCAGGATGGTCAAAAAAAAAAAAAATGTCAATATAGACGAATGTTCTTGGAGACCCACAACCAGTAGAACTGAGAAAACATCACAGTTGTGTGTACAGCTGTGATGGAAAATTGTCAAATCACTATCTGTTAGTTATCAGACGATGTACAGATTAGTTACAGTTCAGTTCAGTCCATTATCACTGAGGATTTTGGGTATGAGAGGCGTGTCTGCCAAGTTTGTGCCCAAACTGCTTTCAGCTGACCAAAAAGACACCCGGGTTTCAGTTGCACAAGATCTCCTTCATTGTGCCGAGAATGATAAAAACATTTTGAAAACTTTGTGTAGGCTTCTGGGCAAGTATTGCCAAGCTTTTGGCAAAATTTGATACTGATTCTCTGCTCAACTTTCTCTATCATGGTCAATGCAACGATCACACGCTACACATGATCCTTCCAAGCAGTGCTGTAAACAGTGGAAGTGAGTTAGAACATTAAAACTTAGTGCACGTACACAGCAGAGTTCAAGGTCATTCTGTGCCAAGCAGCTTAACTCTGCAAGCTTTAGCTTTATTACTATGGCAACAGTCCGAATTGATTGGACCATATATAATAGTCAGTGTTTTACTGTAAGCTTGACAGCAATGGCAGAACAAAGTGGTGAGTGAATAAAGTTGCTCACACAACAATTTCAGAGGAAACAAATGGAGGGACAGGCTCAGCAGCACAAAGAAGACATGGAAAGTTTGATTCATGTTCAAATTTCTGAAAAGGATTCCAGTCCAAGTTTTTGTCTTTCAACTTCTTCAACTGCTATCCCACTATTTGCTGCTTTTGATTCAACAATAGAATTATGGCTTGATTACCAGTCGAGATTCTGCAATTTTGTTGTGGCCAATACTGTGCCTGATCAGCACAAGGTTCAAGTTTTTTTGACAAATCAAACCGTTACCATCTATAAACAAATGGTGAACCTTGCTATTCAACAGAATCCGCCCAAGGATATTAACAAGCTGATGATGGAGGAAATTGTCAATTTTATGAAAGTACAATTCAACCCAAAATGTTCCAAGTTCTGGAGTAACAGGCAACGGAAGCCAGGTGAAACTCTCCAGGAGCTGGCAGCACATATATGTCAAGGTGCTGCTACCTGTGACTTACCTTCGATCACAGACCCTCAAGATGAAGCTCTCAGACAGAGATTCATATGTTCTGTCAACAATGACGCTGTCTTGAAGACTCTTTTCAAGATCAAGGACACAGACCTGGATTTTGCCAGTGCTGTCCAAGTCGTGACTGAGACTGAAGATGTGGTGAAAGTTGCCAAGGCAACTGTTTACAGTTCCAAGACAAGGTCTGTCAACAAGGACAATCAGAACAAGGGTCAATGCAAAAACCACCAGCAGTCTAATTCCACAGACCCTGAGTTGAAGTGTTACAGATGTGGAAAGGCCCATAAAGTGACAGACTGCCTCCTACAAAGAAGTCAAATGCCCCTCTACCAGCTCTGTTTATACAGTGGTAAGCCATTAGAACATTCTGGAGAGTTCTACAACTTTCCATTTCATTCTAATGGACAGACTTGCATGCCAGCAATTTTTATTGGGTAGATGTAGATGCTAGCGATCTCCACAACACCTCCCCACCAAAACTGATGCTACACTAAAAGCATCAACAACCAAGTCTCACTCTGGACTTGGGGCTTCTCTTGGATTGTCTAGGGTTGCCTGGTCCATACTCTGGTGCAGGTGGTTTGATCTTGGGTAGAAATGGTCTGATCTGTCTCCGAGTTGTGGCACTTCTTTCAGGATCTCCATTGAATGATTAGTTGGCTGCTTAGCAACAGATCAGACCACTTCTACTCAAGACCAAACTACCTGTATCAGAGTTTAAACTGGACAATCCAAGAGAACACCCAAGCCCAGAGAGAGATTTGGTTGTTGATGCTTTCAGTGTAGCATCAGTTTCGGTGGGGAGGTGTTGTGGAGGTCCCTAGCATCTAAATCTACCCAATAAAAATTGCTGGCATGTGAATCTGTCCAATAAAATCGAATGGAAAGTTGTAGAACTCTCTAGAATGTTCTAACGGCTTACCACTAAAAAAGCAGAGCTGGTAGAGGGGCATTTCTCCTTTTGCTTTTGTCTTTTCTTGTTAGACACAGTTTGAGAGAAGATAATAAACCTATCGTGGTATCACTGTGAGTGAATGAGAGAAGCACAACAGCAGCTATGCTACATGGTAGTGAAACATGGGCTGTAACTGTAGAAGACATGTGGAGGCTTGAGAGAAATGAAGCCAGTATGCTTTGCTGGATGCACAATGTCAGTGTAAATGTTTTAAGAGAAAAAGTGGGCATAAGAGGCAACAGATGTGATGTGCAAGAGGGAAGGAAGACTGTGCCGGTATGGTCATAGGATGAGTATGGATGAAGTTAGCTGCATAAAGAATTGCCAATCCCTAATTGTGGAGAGAACATGTGGCAGAAGCAGACTCAGGGAGATCTGGGATGAAGTTGTGAGAAATGATCTTTAGACGTTGAGCCTCACAGGGATGACAATATGCTGAGACTCCTGGTGATTTGCGGTGCTTGAGAAGTCATGTCAAGCTAAGTAAAATCAGGGCCATCCATACATCCAGGCATGTCCTTCATGGCTAGGCCCCACCCCCACAATCTGTCCTTTGTCATATTTCTCCAGCAACCTATCATCCCAACATCACCATCCCATAACTCCTGATCCCCACTCACTGCAGGCGCCCTCTACTCTCCCTCACATGCCTATCTGCACACCCTTCATGCCATTACATACCTACCATACCCCACTTCCAACCACTCCAATTTCTTTCACCATCACTTGCTACAGTTACTGCTTCCTCATCACTAAAAATCTCCCGTTACACTCTTATGGAATTCCCACCGCTATCCCTTCCGTACCACCTATACTCCTCCTCCCACTGTTTCCTGTGGGTAGTCTCAACCTCTACCGATGTGTCCCCTACACCATCTATTTTTCTCACTCTTTCTCCCTGACTGTCTCTCTATATTTCTTTTTAATTCTATCTTGCCTTTCTTTTCCAAGAATCCCCTCTATTGTAAGAGAACAACTTCTGTCCCTCTATTACACTCTAATCTCCTACTTGGCACACAGACACTTGTCTTGGTTCCACTCCCTTTCCCAGTTGAGTACTTTATGTCTTACAGGTGACTTGGTGACCCCACAGGTGATGGTGCCACCTAGAAAGTAGCAGTGCCGGTGCCACATGAAAAGAATCCAGTACACCCTATAAAGCGGTGGGCACCAGATGGACATCCAGCCATAGAAACCATGCCAAAGCAGACAATGGAGCCTGGTACAGTCCTCTGGCTTGCCAGGTCCTGTCGAACCATCCAATCCATGCCAGCAAGGAGGAGGGACGTTAAAATGATGATTTTGATGATATACGTATATTTTAGAGGCGTAGTTGCCAGGCAAGTGATTTCATCTGAGATCATGTGTTGAAGCCAAAAGACTGCAGCGTCAAAGACACGAAGCTGTGTATTAGTCATTGAAAAACACACAAAGATTGTTAAAATCGCTTAAACATTTATTATTTGTTACTTGGTGTCAAAATTTTTGTTGCACAAAATGTGACCTGGTCACTAACAAGATTGCATTGTGTTATATATATATATATATATATATATGTATATACGTGTGTATATGCATATATAAATATGTACATATATATACATATATGTATATATACATATATATACATATATATATATATATATACATATATACATATATGTACATATATGTACATATATATACATATATGTACATATATATACATATATGTACATATATATACATATATTATATATACATATATATACATATATATATATATACATATATATCATATATATATATACATATGTACGTATATATATAT
The DNA here is from genome assembly GCF_006345805.1 of Octopus sinensis. NCBI lineage: Eukaryota > Metazoa > Mollusca > Cephalopoda > Octopoda > Octopodidae > Octopus > Octopus sinensis. The sequence goes on from NC_042997.1 coordinate 45,171,424, forward strand.
ATATACATATATATATATATATATATATACATATATATATACATATACATATATATATATATATATATACATATAAATGGATGTATATATAGATATATATAAATGTGTATATATATATACACATTTATATATGTGTGTATATGCATATACACATATATATGTACATATGTATATATATGCATATGCATATATATACATATGTACATATATATGTGTATATGCATATACACACATATATAAATGTGTATATATATATACACATTTATATATATCTATATATACATCCATTTATATGTATATATATATATATATATATACACACACATATATATTATATATACACATATGCATACATATGTATATATATACACATACGTATATATATATATATATGTATATATACACACACATATATGAATGTATATATACACTCACACACCCATATCATCATCATCATCATCATCGTTTAATGTCCGCTTTCCATGCTAGCATGGGTTGGACGGTTCAACTAGGGTCTGAGAAGCCAGAAGGCTGCACCAGGCCCAGTCTGATCTGGCAGTGTTTCTACAGCTGGATGCCCTTCCATATATATATATATGTATATATGTATATATATATAACAAAAAATTAAAATTTTGGACATAGTTACGAAAGGTAACTATATATATATATATATATATATATATATATATCTTGGAAAACAAAAATGTTGTAACATTGTCTGTGGGAATTGAATGTCATAACACTAAGTATGTGCACGTATGTGTGTGCACACCTATGTTGTTGAGGGTGCTTATCAATCACATAGTTTCAGCATCACCTTAAGCAAGTTTCTTTTACTATAGCCCCAGGCCAACCAAAGCCTTGTAAGTGGATTCAGTGTATGAATATTGAAGAAGAAGCCTATGGTAATATAATGTGTGTGTGTGTGTTATCTGTGTATGTGTGTCTGTTTGTTTATGTCTGCCACTCGCTTATTCAAATGCCATATTGTTCATGAGGTGTTTCTTTTGACATCTTTCCTGTACAAAGGTCAGCAATTTGTTTCATGCCTTTCAAGGTCTATGGAGTTGGAGATCCCTTAATTGTAAAACAACTGGCTAGCATCAGGAAGAGCAGTGTAAAATGAAAAAAAAAAATGGGTGTGCCTTTGCATACCGTTTATAAAGAATTCAAATTCAGATGTTCCGCTTATACTAACTTGGATGAAAGAAAACTTGAAGAAAATAAAGCAAATCAGTATAAGAAGATACACACACATACATCCCACTTCTAAATATGCTGAGGACCAATTTATTGAATTTAATTAAATTACCTGTTTCCAATCTTACTTAGCCTATTTTGATTTGGTTTTAAATCAATAATCATCTTTGAAAAGTTACTAATTACTTCTGATGGAAGGAATATAACTAATTGCAATTTATTACACTCCGGACACTCATAGAAAATTTAACCCTCTATATTGATCTTTAAGGATGGCAGAATCGTTAGTGAGTTGGACAAACTGGTTAGCAACATTTCATCCAGCTCTTTTCATTCTGAGTTCAAATTCCACCGAGGTAGACTTTGCCTTTCATCCTTTCGGGGTTGATAAAATAAGTATCAGTTGAACACTGGAGTGAGTGTAACCAACTAACTCCCCCCCACCAAAAAAACACCATCCGAGCGTGGCCGTTTGCCAGCCTCGTCTGGCACCTGTGTCCGTGGCACATAAAAAAAAACACCATCCGAGCATGGCCGTTCGCCAGCCTCGTCTGGAACCTGTGTCCGTGGCACATAAAAAAAACACCATCCGAGCGTGGCCGTTCGCCAGCCTCGTCAGGCACCTGTGCTGGTGGCGTGTAAAAAGCACCCACTACACTCACGGAGTGGTTGGCATTAGGAAGGGCATCCAGCTGTAGAAACACTGCCAGATCTGACTGGCCTGGTGCAGCCTTCGGGCTTCCCAGATACCCAGTTGAACCGTCCAACCCATGCTAGCATGGAAAGCGGACGTTAAACGATGATGATGATGATGATGATTATTATGAGGGTATATGGCTTAGTGGTTAAGGTGTTGCACTCATGATCTAGCAGTCATGATTTCGATTCCTAGACTGGGTGGTGTGTTGTGTTCTGGAGCAAAACACCGCATCTCACTTTACCCTGCAATTATGCTGAAACTTGATGCATGGTACTCTGTGCATCTGTTCAAACAATGTCGATTTGAAGGAGGGCGTGAGCTAATGTGTGACATGAATATTCAATCACTATGAACAAATCATTTGTGCAGGTCGTTCGGCAAAAGCTGAATGCTCATATGTCATCTTCAGCAGGAAGGACCATCATTTAAGGGTGTTCAATGAAACACTTATGATTCCAGAGGTAAATTATTCAAACTCCAAGCAATTCCTCTCAACATATGGGTATGAGGCTTCCCCACTACTTTTACTTGTGATCAGAGATGGACATACCATCAGCCACCAAGGGACGTGTTCAACTGGTTATGGTCAAACAATTAACAAGCAAATCTGTGGTAATGAGCAGAACATTTGCTGTAACACATCTTTTAGACCAAGACAAAATTTTATATCTATTATTACTATTATTATTTTATTATTACTATTATTATTATTATTATTATTATTATTATTACTCTTATTAATATTGCAGTACCATATTGAAATCATAAAATTAATAATACTTAAGTAGAATGAGAAAATTTAATCCTCCAAATTCAATTACACCACATCATTTACACTGCAGACTCTTCTTCATTAACTTTTATAGCAATAAACCACTTTCAAGAAATCTTTGAAATACTTAAAAGTATATGAACAGAGAAAGTAAGAAAAACAATTTAACTGTAAGGCATTTGGTCAAAACATCTGTTTGCACCACATTGGTGCTGTTTTTGAATATAATCTGTTCATATGAATATACAGGCAACAGATCTCAGTTTTACTGGGTGGAAGGGAAAAGCAATGATGAGAAAATCAAGCCTAGCAAACAGGGAATGAAAAACCTTAGTGATTCTAGCGAACAAGGGATGCACTGTATACACACCCATATACAAATATATATATATAAATATCTATATACATATATATATATAGGTGGCACGTAAAAAACACCCACTACACTCGTGGAGTGGTTGGCGTTAGGAAGGGCATCCAGCCGTAGAAACACTGCCAGATCTGACTGGGCCTGACGAAGCCTTCCAGCTTCACAGACCCCAGTTGACCCGTCCAACCCATGCTAGAATGGAAAGCGGACGCTAAACGATGATGATGATGATGATGATATATATATATATATATATATATATATATATATATTTTGTTTTTTGTTTTTTGTTTTTCCAGTTTCAGCTCTTGAGCTGTGGCCATGCTGGGGCACCGCCATTGTGGTGAAAGATTACAGCAGGGATCACCACCCCCTGCCGGAGCCTCGTAGAGCTTTTTAGGTGTTTTCGCTCAATAAACACACACAACGCCCAGTCTGAGAATCGAAACCGCGATCCTGCGACCGCGAGTCTGCTGCCCTAACCACTAGGCCATATATATATGTGTGTGTGTGTGTGTGTGTATGACGTTAGGAAGGGCATCCAGCTGTAGAAACACTGCCAGATCAGACTAGAGCCTGGTGCAGCCTCTTGGCTTGCCAGACCCCAGTCGAACTGTCCAACCCATGCTAGCATGGAAAACAGACGTTAAACGATGATGATGATGATATATATAAATATAGAACTTACTGTTGTCAAGGCTGCTGCATGGCTTTCAATTATAAATAAATAAAATAAAAATTACACATCGTGTACAGGACATCACCAACAAGTGAAAAATACGTAAACACACCAGAGACAAGTACGGGACAAGATACCAAAAGAAGATAACTCCTTATCAATTGTCAGACTGTTTATTACTTTTATTTCTTGCTTTTAATGAAAATACAAGGAGTTTAGGTTTTTTTTTCACTCGTTGGTGATGTCCTCTACTTATTGTGTATATTTTTGATATTTTGTCCTGTTCTTATCTCTCGTGTGCTTACATATTTTTCACTCATTGGTGATGTCCTGTACACAATGTGTACCCATTACAATTCGTCCTGGCCTAATGGCTCTTAATGTTTGTGTTCGTTGACTGTTTACTCTCTATGTCCACTCTGTCATTGCTTGTTCATTCAAAGCTTTAACTCTTCAAAAGTTTTATATTTTAAAAATTTCTGGAAGCTGTTGTCTTATGAAGTTTCCTTATATTGTCATTAAAAGCATGAAATAGGAGTAATAAACAGTCTGACAAATGATGAGTTATCTTCTTTTGGTATTTTGTGCTGTACTTTTCTCTCATGTGTTTACATATTTTTCACTTGTTGCTGATGTCCTGTACTTATCTCTCATGCGTTTATGTATTTTTCACTCATTGGTGATGTCCTGTACACAATGTGTAATTTTTATTTTATATACATACATACATACATATATATATCATTTGTAAGTTTGCTGCTACAGGTTTTCTATGGAATTCAAAGCCAGTATTGAAAGTTATGATGTTTCATGTAGAAATATGTTTATGTGAACAATGTGATAAAAGAAAAAAATATCAGCAATGGGTGTATATGCATATTTCAAGAGTTATTGCTCTTTCATCAGCACCACATTCAACCCATTAACCATCCACAAACACGGTATTTAAGTAATGCATTTGTGGATAGTTGATGGGTTAGATGTGGTGCTGATGAAAGAGCAATAACTCTTGAAATATGCATATACATCTATTTCCTATATTTTCAATCCCATTGTTTGCATGAATGTATTCATAAACAAAATTTCATAACTTTCAGTGCTAGTTCTGAATGCTTTAAGAAACGTAAACAGATAATCTTTAAAATGAGAACATCACACTGTTAACATAAAAATAATATTGATTTGTAAACCTTCAATATATTTGGTAGTATATTATGGTTGCAAAATGAAATATTGTGTCCTTACTATTAATATATATGTTTCTTTATTACCCACAAGGGGCTAAACATAGAGGGAACAAACAAGGACAGACAAATGGATTAAGTCGATTACATCAACCCCACTGCATAACTGGTACTTAATTTTATCGACCCCTAAAGGATGAAAGGCAAAGTCGACCTCGGTGGAATTTGAAATTGGAACGTAACGGCAGACGAAATACGGCTACGCATTTCACCCGGCGTGCTAACGGTTCTGCCAGCTCGCCGCCTTATACAAACACACACAAATACATACACATATATACATACATACACACAAGCCACAGTGATCTGCATAGAGTATCTATATGACATGTTGATCAGAAGCAAGAGTAAATTTTTCTGCTTAACATCCATTTTTCCATGGTTGCATCAGTAAGATAACACATTTATTAGAATTGCTTTTTAAATTATTAAAATTTTCATTACAATTCATGAAGTATATATAATAAGTCAATTTAAATATTCCCCCTTCCCCACCATCTTTATTGCCTGCAGTCAGTAGCTTAGATATAATCTTAAGGGCTTCAGTCAATTAAATTTATATAAGTACCTCACGAAGCTCTTAGTTTGCTACATATTTCACTGACCTTAGAGTGAAGAAAAAGTAGACCATAGTAGAATTTGAAATCAGAATCTAAAAGGTTGTAACCAAACCTCACAGAGTATTTTGTTCAATCAATACTCTACCAATTTTTCACAACTAAAATTAAAGATTTGGCCAGTATAAGTCTTGAACTACATTTGAAGTACAGGGTGTTCATAAATTATCTTTACAACTTTCTCAATTTATTGTATCAAAGTTGGGCTCCACCAATCAACTTCTTTGTAACCAATGGAGCCACAATGGCTGTTTTGATGTTTCTCATATAAATTTTTTGCTTATGTTTCCCAATAAACTCTGCTGAGTTATCTTTACTTTTCCTTTGTTTCTGAAATTTTTTTTAAATTGTAAAGATAATTTACAGACACAATGATGCTTGAACAAATGAAGGTAACAGGTAAACATTTAATGTCCATTTTCCATGCTGGCATGGGTTGGATGGCTTAACAGGAACTGGCAAGACAAGGGGCTGCATCAAGTTCCAAAGTCTGTTTTGGCTTGGTTTCTACATCTGGATGCCCCGCCTGATGCCAACAGTTGTATAAAAATTGCCAGAGAAAGAAACCATCATCATCATCATTCTAACGTCCACTTTTCTATTATTGTATGGGTCAGACGGAATTCAATGATTTTCTATAGCTGGATGCCCTTCCTCCTAACTATCACTAAATTTTGAACTAAAGCAATATTCTCCTTTGGCTGGAAATGTTTTCATGGAAGACTGGAAATGAATAATAATGTTTGTATGACACTGAACTTAAAAACCATCAAGTAATATCAGAACAAGGAGACACACACACATACATGATGAGCTTCTTTCAGGTTTCATATCTTTATATATAAAAGTGAAGTTGTGTGTCTGTCTCCTACGATTTAGATTCCTAACTACTCCCACATTTTGCGGTGCAGTGTAACCAAAAGCGGGTATCTTATAGTCGTGATTCATATCGAGCCCCTCTGGGTATTAGCGCGCGTCTACGATGAGTCTACGATCTAAAAAAAATTTACCATAATTTTTCCCATTTTTAATGCATTTTTTTGCTATTATATAAGGGAAGTAACTCTCTAAAAATGTATTATTAAATCTCAGAACGTAAAAAGCTACGGTAACACCCCCCCCCTTTGTGGTTAGCCATATTGAGATGGCTATTAAACTTTACATCTCTAAAAAGGCTTATATAGTTATTTCCCTTACAAACCCGAGCAACGCCGGGCGATACTGCTAGTCCACTTATAAATCTTTAGTCAGTCCAGGGCTATAGTAAGAGACACTTATCCAAGGTACCATGCTGTGGAACTGAACCTGAAACCACATGGTTAGAAAGTGAACTACTTAATAAACACAGCCATGCCTGCATCTAATCTCATATCTAAATATCAATTTCTCTCCCTAATCATTCAGCTACGCAAGTGAAGTGAGATTAGTCTCTGTATTTGCTATTGTCAACTAAATCAGCTGAAGTCATTTGTCTTGGCCAAGGAGGAGTGGAGAGCGAATTATCACAATGTGTGAATTGAAGACATTCTGATCAATTGTCTGGCATCTTAACTGAAAAGCCAGAGTTAAGTCAAGTAACAACAACAATATCTCATAACTCTATGTCTCTGTAAGTCGTTTTCTTCAAAGGTGTAATCAATATAAGCAATATAATTCATCATCAGTATAATTCATTTCACTGAGCAAATGACCCAAAACCTACAGGTATTGAACATAATTCTCTGACGTTCTAGCTGCTTTGTGAATTTAACAAAAAAGCCCGCTCTAGAAAATCTAAACAATAGATAAAATAAATACAGAAGGCCTGTCAAGCCAAGTGAAATCGTAGTCATGGCCGATGATGGTGTCACATAACTGGCACCCATGCTGGTGGCACATAAAAAGCACCCATTACGCCCTTGGAGTGGTTGGTGTTAGGAAGGGCATTCAACTATAGAAACCAATCCAAATTAGATTGGAACCGGGTAAGCCCTACAGCTAACCAGTTTCAGACAAACCATTTAAACCATGCCAGCATGGAAAGCAGACACTAAATGATGATGATGATGATGATGATGATGATGATGATGCTGACAGGTGCAACATTGATTTTTCAGAACCATTAGTTGCAAGGCCTGTCCAAATTACTGATTTTTCAAAATCAGGGTGTGGTCACCTCTAAATTAAACAACATTAAATTTACCTGAGTAATTAAATGAAATACAGGTACCATTACATTTGTGTAAATGATTCAAGTTTATTAATATTGTACTGAGCAAGGTATTATGAATCAGGGCCACCCAGTAAACTAGTTTGGCGGCCACAGGAATTTCAAGTTCTTGTTGGTAAATTGGTGTGGAGTATAAGAGGTTCTGGTCCATCAGTGTCTAGAAAGTTGGTGTTGTACCTGTATTTAGCTCTATTAACATTGATGTGTCACAAAAGAAACTGAGAATTTTTTCTTTCTTTTCTTTTTTTCTTAAGATTATAATCAACCTTTTCAAAGCTTTTAGGACAGGTGAGAAGACGGGAGGATGTTAGGTGTGAACTGAAGCTCCAACCCAAATGAAATGTTTACAGAAGAAAGCATCCAGAGACCAGGTAGTTTTTAACACCACCACATAGTCATTGGTTACCTTTAGCAGCATCCACTCTGCTACAAACATTCAGGCCAGCATCCCCGTTTAAGGTTACCTTCCTTATTCTCTCTTAGCAATTTCAGAGGCTGGATAAAGGGTCATGGATACTCTCTCTCTTTTACTCTTTTACTTGTTTCAGTCAGTTGACTGCGGCCATGCTGGAGCACCACCTTTAATCGAGCAACTCGACCCTGGGACTTATTCTTTTTGTAAGCCCAGTACTTATTCTATCGGTCTCTTTTGCCGAACCGCTAAGTAACGGAGACATAAACACACCAGCATTGGTTGTCAAGCAATGCTAGGGGGACAAACACAGACACACAAACAAACACACATATATATATATATATATATATACATATATACGACAGGCTTCTTTCAGTTTCCGTCTACCAAATCCACTCACAAGGCATTGGTCGGCCCGGGGCTATAGCAGAAGACACTTGCCCAAGGTGCCACGCAGTGGGACTGAACCCGGAACCATGTGGTTGGTTAGCAAGCTACTTACCACACAGCCACTCCTGCGCCTATTGATCTAATAGATAGAAAAACAACAACAACAACAAAAAATCCCCCCCCCCAATAAATTTATTATGTTGATAGAGAACTTACCTAGTACGGTGAGACGAGCGGATGCTCTGACAGTGGGGTAGTTTGATTGCACAACACATTCATAGATTCCACTGTCGGCTGTTGTAGGATTTTTAATATTTAATTTCCGTTTATATTTTGATAGAATGTATTTAGGTCCAGTCAGTAAGATACTTTCGTTTTTCACTTTTCGGAACCACGTGATGTTATATTTTAATGGTCTGAAAATAAAACACAAACAAATATATATATATATATGTATATATCATCAGCGTTTAAAATCCATCTTCCATCTTGCATGGGTAGGACGTTAATATAATATAATATATATAGATCATTTAATGTCTGTCTTCTATGCATGCATGAGTAGGATATTTATACAATGTATATATATATATATCATCGTTCAACATCCATCTTCTGTGCATGTATGGGTAAGACATTAATACAATATATATACATAAATAAATAAATGGAGTTAAACGCAGGTGTTATTCAAATTCTTTTACTTCCGACACATGTTTCGAAGATATCACTGGTATTGTTCCAAAGGAATAAAATGATGTAAAACAATGTAATCTTCTCTGCAGGGAAATGAAGAAATGAAACTTGGTAATAAGACATTTTAACAGAAAATGATGGATTTGTATAGTGATTAATTGAACACTATTAAGTTTGTTTCAAAAAAATGTTATAGGATATAACCATTATATTTTTCAAAATATTCAGTATACCAGTGTGTTAACAAGGGAAAAATACACACATCTGTCTGTCTGTCTGTCTGTCATATCTGTCTATCTATCTATCTATATATATATATAATCATTTACGTCCATCTTTCATGCATGCATGGGTAGGGCATTAATACAATATATATGTATGTGTGTGTGTGTATATATATATTATATAATAATATAACATATATATAATATAATATATATATATATATGTATATATATTATAATATATATATATATATATATCAATACACACACAAACATACATAGATACACAATTTCCATGTATGGAAAAGTGGACAGTGAAATAATGATGAATATATGTATATATGTGCATGTGTTTATATAAGTGTGCCTGTGAGTGTTCATATGTGTGTGTGTGTGTGTCTCTCTCTCTCTATCTCTCTCTCTATATATAATATATATATATATATATATATAATATATATATATATATATATATATGAATGTATGTATGTGTGTGTGTACAAGATGCAAAAAATATAAGGTAAAAATCATAGAGTTTAGAACAATATATATAAAAAATAAAAAAAAAAGGAAGAATGAAAAACTACAAAGCATAGAAAATTATTGAACACATAGCACAGCATATAAATTAATAACTTCAATGTATGTAAATATATTTAGTCTGTTTCAAACAGAATTCCGTAAGATGTCTGTCTACATCAAGGAAAGAAAAGCACTCATGAGTTATATATCGGAGTTGTTCATAGATCTAATAGAAATCAAAAATCTTGATTCTTTCTGGCTGATAAATGTAAGTATTATTTTAATATAGTCTTATAAAACACTCCAAATATGAACTTATCTCTTTCACACAAAATGAACAATTACAAATAAAATGGGAAAACTGGAAAGTTGAGATAAACTGAAGAGAAAACAAAAACTGAAGTGGACTCCAATTTCATTGTAGTAATTTTGTTACTATTTCTACAACATTTATATCAGTCTACCAGTGTGTTACTCTTTTAAGAAGTTTGCTTCTTCATTGTTATTCAGGGTTCCAGTTCCACTAGTGTAGCTAGAGGGAGGTGAAGAGGGTGGTCAACCCCAGGCAGCACCACATTTAGGTCTGCTGTAGGCAAACTGAAGGGCCACCCCAAGCAGCACATGCACTAGCCACACTAGCATCCTGTTCACTTCATCAGTGCAGTACATTGGGCAAAGTTTCGATTCCCAGACCGGGCGTTGTGAGTGTTTATTGAGCGAAAACACCTAAAGCTCCACGAGGCTCCGGCAGGGGGTGGTGGTGATCCCTGCTGTACTCTTTCACCACAACTTTCTTTCACTCTTTCTTCCTTTTTCTGTTGTACCTGTATTTCAAAGGGCTGGCCTTGTCACTCTCTGTATCACACTGAATATCCCCGAGAACTACGTTAAGGGTACATGTGTCTGTGGAGTGCTCAGCCACTTACATGTTAATTTCATGAGCAGGCTGTTCTGTTGATTCGGATCAACTGGAACCCTCGTCGTTGTAACCGATGGAGTGCTTCCATCCACATTGGGCAAATGAATTTTACTGTAGCCTCAGAAGTCCATGGTGTGTGTGTGTGTGTGTATGTGTTTGTGTGCATATGTATATGCGTGTGTATGTGTATTTTCATCGTAATTTCATGCGTACTTTGCATGTTGGCATGTTTTGTGTGTTGGGACAAGATCTAAAATGTTTGGATGATGATGTCTTCTTCCAGTGTCACAGTTTGGGTATGGTTTCTTTGACCAGACGCCCTTCCTAAAGTCAACCATTTTACCAAGCATACTGGATGCCTTTTTATTTTATGGAACTTGTACCAATGAGGTTATTGTGTAACTCACAACCCCTCAACTGAGAGGGGAATATAATAACAAAGGTGACTTTATGTGAGGTGCTGAGAGTTTAAGTGTGATAGAAAAGACAGGAACAAGTTTGTTGTAGTAGAGACACATAGCTAACATGTGTGCGCACATATATGTGTTTACATATATGATGTGTCTGTGTGATTCTCTGTGTGTATAAGTATTTGTATATATACATCAGTGTGTGTACTGATGTTTTTGCATATACGATGTACTTATAGGTAGTCATGTTTGTGTGTCTATATATACAGGCACACACACAAGTGTGTGTGTGAGTACACGCTTGTATGTGTATGTATGATGTGTATGTGTCTATATATACATGCATAGATATGTGCACATATACACACACACACACATATGTATATGAGTATGCATGTAAATGAATAGGAAAGATTTTAGTGATGTATATATATATACACATATGTGTGTGTGAATAGTCATTTGTTCATTTTTACATATATATGATGTATGTTTATGTGTATATATATATATATGTGTATGTATTCACACACAGGCGTGTGTGTATGTGTACATATCTGTATGTATGTGTATATGTGTGTGAGTGTGTGTGTGTATATATATATATGCATATATTCACATGCACACATATACACACATACTTTGTTATATATATATATATATATATGTGTGTGTGTGTGTGTGTGTGTGTGTGTGTGTGTGTGAGACTATATCCATGTGTGTACTTCTCCTAAACAGGTACTTTATGGCACCATTCAGAACTGAAACTGACCAACTTATAATTTTATTGTTGCTCTACTTCTTTCTCCTTTCCCTTTATTTATATTCTCACATATCTGTGTATGTCTACATAGATATATATAGATATGTGTGTGTGTGTGTGTGTGTGTGTGTGAGTGTGCTTGTATTTCAACAGTCTTACCTGCACAGCATATAACAAACTCTATCAGTTTGAAAACTGCTTTTAAGTGAGAAACTCACAACAGATTCATGATTTGTAAACATCTAATTATTAAAGTGGAAAAATTATCAGAAAAGCAATTTGTATTCATTTTTTTCAAATATACATATACACATATTTATATATGTGTGTATGCTTGTTTTTGTGTTTGTCCTCTGCTTCAGCTTGACAACTGGTGTTGCTGTATTTATTTCCTGCAAACTTATTAGTTTAGCAAAAGTGACCAATAGAATATGTACCAGACTGAGGTAAGAACTAGGATCTATATGGTCAACTAGAAACCTTGATCCTGAAGAAAGTTCCTAAATATAGCTGCAGTCCGATATTTGAACTCAGTCATCACTCCATGCCAACAAGCATCTTAATATCTGTTGGCATGGGTTGTACAGGTCATTCAAAGTCCCTTGGTCTTCTACAACTACAGCTAATTTGAACTGTTAGTAGATGGCAATTTTTCTTTTCTCCAGCACTCATTGTTCATTCCTCTCACAGTTCTCAATCATCTCTCCTGTTCACATGGTGATGATTTTTAAAGCCTACTTTCATTCTTCCAGCACATATGTGTTCTGTTGCACTCTTCTACTTGGTCACATATAAACTGTCCAAAGATATTACTTCAGATACCAGTCTTCCAGAAGAGAACTGAAAATATACAGGTAGCGAGGAGGGGTTGGGGTGTTGGGACAGCAATCATTTCATTGCAAAAGAATGACCATAGTATAAGTGCTATGCTCACCTCACATGACCTCTGATGCGACATCCTTCAACACTCCGAACAGGAAATAAAAAAAAAATTGTATTGCAAGAAAACATATCATTTGGAGTCCTGTTGATGTACAATTCTTTTAGACTTGATTTATCTTTAGTTTAATGCCTATGCTAATAATTTCAGAATCATGCCTAGTCTGCTTTCCTTCAGTTTCATTAACTGTCAGTTAAAGCTAACTTTATCATCAATACCCTAAAATCCAACAACCAGTCTCTCTCCCCTACTCTTCCTATTTCTTCTCTGTCTTTCCATCATCTTCACTTTCTTCATTATCACCTCCGCTTTCCAGGCTTTAACATCTGTTTTCTTTTATTTCAACATATTTCCATCATTTCTTCGAATACTAATCATTGTTACACAAACGCTTTGCCATTCCCACTTTCCTTCTCATGACTGGTTCAATCCATAAAATATCTATTATTAGGTGAGAGTCAACTTTAGAATAAGAACTGCACAAGAAACCTTACATGCTTCAATGAAATCAATCAGTCGAAATGTCAGCAAATCCATCTAAGTGATACTCTTAAAAGTGTGCAAATGTTTTATGTGTACAACAAACAAGACACTAGTTGAAGAAAAACAAAAAAGCACTTAGAGAAATAAAATAGAAAACTTTCATGTTACCTAGCATTGACGATACAGATAAATTGAGTGATTTCATTGTTGTTAGTAGTTGTATCAACGGGAGGAACAACAATTGTTGGAGCAATTCTTGGTATATTTCTAGGATCTGAAAATTAGTCAATATTAACATTAAAAGTCATTAATTTTATCATTAATTTAATTTAAAATATATTTTTTAATGTTCTAGAAGAGCTATTTTCTTATAAAAAGAAAAACAAAAGGAGAATAATTTTTTTGAAAACTGCTTCAAACATAAGAAAACAAAACCAACAAAAAGATTTTAAATATTTCTCAAATATAATTTAAGAGAAAAACAAGTTACAGTGGCTATTATCAAATAATTGAATAGAAATAAAATCAGGCAAATACCACCACCACCACCACCACCACCACCACCACCACTACCACCACCATCACCACCACCACCACCACCACCACCAAGAAAAACATTGAGGAAAAAAAATGCTTTCACTTGAAAATTGTTTCTTTTGACTTTTTGTTTTTTAATATGCAAATCTTATTTTATTTTTATTTCTTGAGCATTGAAGTAGGAATGGTTTTGTTGATAAAACTAAAACAATCAACAGCTTGATAAAAAGAAACATCACTGAAATGACAACTTTATATATATTTGTAGTAGAATCACAATTAGCCTAGTTGATGGCTCATCTTCTATTGCTAACATTGTATTATGTCTCAGCAAAGATATATATATATATTTCCGACTGCCTGGTCAAACTAGCAAAAAAATAGTATAGTGTGGAAGTATATGGCTCATTAGTGTGAGTAGTAGAAACAAAATAACTGATGGTTTCAATAGCTCAGAGTATTGAACTCCTAATCATTAGCTATGGGTGTAGAAATGTCGTTGAAAAGAAACTAATATTAGATTTCCACTTAAAAGTATTAATGAATTCTCTCCCTCTTTATTAATGAGAAATAATAACAGAGTTTGCATTCCTACAAGTCTTCTTTCTTCGTCATCGTGCAGCAAGTGTTTAAAAGTTTAAAGCTATTTTAATTTTATTATTAACCATGCAGTTTGACTGCCTCTGTATTAACTTTTATAGGTTTCCCTTATAAGAAACAATGATATGACTCTCTCTTGCTCAGCGTGTCATGCCTACATGTGTTGGTGATGCTGAAATTTTATGCCTCTTTTGTCCTATTGGGCTGCTTTTTCTGGTAGCCATCTCTTTGTCTTCCGTGGCCCCTTCTCCCTTCCAGTTACCTAAGTTATCATCATCTGCTCAAGGCTGCTTTTTTTCCCCACCTTCAATATATGATCTCTAATCAACTGAGCTTGTTGTCTTACATTGTTGAAAAGCATTCTGGTGACCTTTGCTTCTCTAAGGACCTCACTATTTAAAAGTTTATCAGTAAAAGTCACCTTCATCATTCTTTTAAGGAACTATGTGATTGCAATTATAATAAGGCTTCGAACTTGTTAGTTGATGTTTCAAGTCATTCAAATTTATGTAAAGATGGGGTCCATGTACCCTCGAAAGACCTTTTTTCTTACAATTATTGATAGCCTTTCTGTTATCAATATATGACTGACCTTATCAAAAGCAATAGTGATCTATCTAATCCTTGACATATTTCTTTCCAATCTGATGTAATGATGATTCCCAAATATCGAAAACTATTAACTTATCAAGAGTGCTCCATTGATTATTATACTGTAAATTTACGGGATTTTTGAGATTAACATTGTATCTCTCTTATTTGCTTCTTTTTTTGCTTTATTGTTAAGATCTGGATCCATATTTTTACTCTCTTCATTAATAGTACTAAGTAATGTTTGAATATCTTTACTTGTTGTGACAATGAAGACTGTGTCATCTGCATAATGGATATTATCAATACTTTGTTCTGTTATGTCCATACCTGGTATACAACATAACTTATAACATTCCCAATCATACTTTAAGGTGGTGAACTGGCAGATTAGTTGGAGCATTGGATAGAACGTCTAGTGGTACGAATTCAGGCTTAATGTACTCTGAGTTCAAATTGCACTAAAGTCAGCTGAGTCATTCATCCATACATCTATATATATAAAAGTGAAGTTGTGTGAGTGTCTGTCTCCTACGATTTAGATTCCTAACTACTCCAACATTTTGCTGTGCAGTTTAACCAAAACCGGGTATCTTATAGTCGTGATTCATATCGAGCCCTTCTGGGTATTAGCACGCGTCTACGATGAGTCTACGATTTTAAAAATAATTTACCATAATTTTTTTCCATTTTAAAGCATATTTTTTAAATAAAGGGAAGTAACTCTCTAAAAATGTCTACGATGATTCAACGATTTAAAAAAAAATTTACCATAATTTTTTTCCCATTTTTAATGCATTTTTTGCTGTTTTTTGGCTATAACTCTCTAAAAATGCTTTATAGTTATTTCCCTTACAAACCCGAGCAACGCCGGGCGATACTGCTAGTGATTGATAAATTAAGTGCAGCTCAGTACTGGAGTCATTTCTTCTTCTTTTCTCTCTCTCTCTGTATGGTACCTGTAATTAAAGGTCCAGCCTTATCACAGCCTTATGATTACTTTATCCGAGAAAACTGTTAAAGGAACATGTAACTGGAATATTCAACCACTTACAAGTTAATTTTACAAACAGGAATTCACATGATCAAGTAATGAAGGCTCATCACATCAACCAACAGAGAAACAGCTGTTAGTTCTTTGTAATTAACAAAACGATATATTTTAGGAAAGGCTTCAATTTTTTTATTGAATTCTCCCAAGGCATAAATATAATTTGTAATGAAATTTTTATCAAATTTTCCTATCTAATGTAGTGATAGTTCCAAAATATTTAAAACTGAAGCATGTTCCATTAATTTTTATGTTGCTCCACCTCCATCAGCCATACTGATATTGTTAGAAGCAGACTTATGAGGAGAGACATTCTGTCTTTGACTATTTGTTCTTATCACTCAGACATGCAATAACTCAAGAGTCTCCAGCTTAAGTTGGCAGGAGGGATTTGAGAGTTTGGTTAATGTCGCTGCAACACCAAATGACCACATTAGCTTATCTACCTACCTACATAAGCCAGTCTGGTAGCAAGTATATTAACATTCTTGATACTCTAATACATAACATGTTAAGAGAGTGAAACCATGTGATTTTTCCAGTTTCTCATTGAAAGAATCATTAAAATATGGTTCCATTCTATTTCATATATGTTGTTCCAAGTGAAAACAATTCCTATTACAGTTAAATGCCTTTTTATGACTAACCAAACTCAGATAAACTGGAACAAGAAGAGATTGCTAAGAAGAAAAGTTATAAAATTTGAAATTATGACAATGTGGCTTGTTTCCTAGTACTGCACATTTTCATGCTTTAATTTTCAAAATGACTAAGAATTATGAGAGGTTTAGTGAAATAACTAACGTTGAACATATCGAGGCTAGACTAATTTATATCTCTTGAAATCTATTATCCTCTGTCTGTGTTTGTTGACATGCAAGCTACATGGTGACCTCAACTGTGCCAGTGACATGAAAACAGTACCCAGTACACACTGTCAAGTGGTTGGCATTAGGAAGGGTATCCAGCCATAGAAATCATGTCAAAGCAGACACTGGAGAGTAATGCAGTCCTTGACTCATTGGATCCTTGTCAAACCATCCAACCCATGCCAGAATGGAACACAGGCGTTAAATGATGATGATGAAATTTCTCTTCAAGATCAGAATTTAAGTTCTTAATACCATAAATCCTCGAGTATAATCTGCATTTCCCCCAAAATTTAAAGGTCAAAATCCCTAGTACGTACTATATACGAGGTTAAAAATGAAAAATATTTTCTAAGCAATGTCCGAGTCTCTATTTGCTTTCCGACAATGTTTATTCAGGCGCATTTTGTGATGTCGGGCGCGAAAATACCTTAAGCTAAGCCCGAAAGCAATGAAGTCATAAAAGAATCATCCATAACTTGCAATAAGCAACATTTATTAAACGTTATTACTGTTATTTTCTGCAAACCAAATGCACAAAAAATCTACACGTTTGCATTATGTTATATATACAATAATAATAAAGGACGTTACCGTATACATTTTTACAAACCATGGACGGTGACACGTAAAAGCACCATCCGTTCGTGGCCGGTTGCCAGCTCTGTCTGGCCCCGTGTCGGTGGCACGTAAAAGCACCATCCGTTCGTGTCCGTTGCCAGCATCACCTGGCCCCGTGCCGGTGACACGTAAAAGCACCATCCGTTCGTGGCCGTTCACCAGCTCTGTCTGGCACCTGTGCAGGTGGCACGTAAAAAACACCCACTACACTCTCGGAGTGGTTGGCGTTAGGAAGGGCATCCAGCCGTAGAAACACTGCCAGATCTGACTGGGCCTGACGAAGCCTTCCAGCTTCACAGACCCCAGTTGACCCGTCCAACCCATGCTAGCATGGAAAGCGGATGCTAAACAATGATGATGATGATGATGATGGACGTTATATAGACCTCCTTGACTCAAGTTAGAGAAGGGGTGCGTATTATACACAAGGTTTAGGTGCAGCCCCCTAAAAATTCCTTGCATATTATACTCAAAGATTTATGGTACTTAAATAAAAGCATTCTTGGAAGAATTAGAGTTGGAAAAAGCTATGGTACCCCCCCCCCCAAAAAAAAAACCCCCAAAAAACCCAAAAAAACAAACAAAAACAAAAAGAGATGACATTGAAGAAAAATAAAAATGTAATATGGCAACAACAATTAACAAAGATAATTTCTTACTTGTAATGAAAATAGTGAAAGATTCACTGGAAACTGGTTCATCTAGTGTGTTGTTGGCTCTGACATGGAAGGTCCTGCCATCATCATGAGGAGACAAATTCAATAAGACTAATGAATGGTTTACAGTAAAGTCATAACGTTTACTTCCAGCTTTTAAGCTTTTTGTCCCATTGAACCACGTTATTTCAGGAAAAGGCACACTTTCTATAGGAGGTACAGGTAAAATAATGGGGTCTCCAACATTAGCACTGATTGTTTGAGGTATTGAGGTCATATCAAAAGAGCTGATATCTACAAGCAAAGATACAAGAAAAGATATAAATCAATAAGTAAATAGATAATAATAATAATAATGCATTATTTACATTTGACGGATATTTGTCCTCATCTTGTTTGTTGCTAACACAATGTTTCGGCTGATATACCCTCCAGCCTTCATCAGGCGTTTTGGGGAAATATTGAACTGGGATTCTCATTCCTAAGGTATTTTTTCAATGTCATTATTATTATTATTATCATTATTATTATTAAGGTCACTGCTTGGAATCGAACTCGGTTATATGGTGTAGTGGTTAAGAGCATGGGCTACTAACCCCAAAATTCCAAGTTCGATTCCAGGCAGTGATCTGAATAATAATAATAATAATAATAACATTGAAAAAATACTTTAGGAATGAGAACCCAGGTGCGAAATTTCTCCAAGACACCTGATGAAGGCTAGAGGGTATATCAGCCAAAATGTTGTGTTAACAACAAACAAGATGAGGACAATATCCGTCAAATGTAAATAACGTATATGATGTACATAATTGCTCATCTCTTAAATATAGAACTGTATTAATAATAATGATTTCAAATTTTGGCACAAGGCCAACATGTTTGGGGGAGGGGGCAAGTTGATTATATTGAGTCCAGTGTTCGGCTGGTACACTTTTTATTGATTCTGAATGGATGAAAAGTAAAGTTGACCTTGGTAGAATTTGAAGTCGGAATGTAGTGGCAGACAAAATGCCTATTATTTCTTTACTACTCACAAGGGGCTAAACACAGAGAGGACAAACAAGGACAGACAAATGGATTAAGTTGATTATATTGACTCCAATGTGTAACTGGTACTTATTTAATCAACCCCGAAAGGATGAAAGGCAAAGTCGACCTCAGTGGAATTTGAACTCAGAACGTAGTGGCAGACAAAATACCATTAAGCATTTCACCTGGTGTGCTAACAATTCTGCCAGCTCGTCACCTTAATATGAATAACAATTCTTTCTACTATAGGCACAAGGCCTGGATTTTGTGGGAAGGAGGACAGTCAATCACATTGACTCCAGTACTCCACTGGTACTTAATTTATTGAACCTGAAAGGATGAAAGGCAGAATTTGAACACAGAATGTTGCGACAGACGAAATACTGCTAAGCATTTTGTCTGGCATACTAATGATTCTACCAGTTCGCTGCCTAAATAATAATAATAATGATAATAATAATGATGCAGTACCAGGCAGTGGCTCCCGTGGCTTCTGATCTTAACTGATTGGAAGTGTTATCATGTACATTGTTTTGTCTTGGTATAAAAGATGGGCTACAGCAAATATTCTGCTCAATACCACAGGTGTGCTTGTCAGTTGTTTGACCTTAACCAGTTGAGCATGTCCCTTAGTGACTGATGATATAAGCATCTCTGATCATGGGCAGAAGTAGTGGGGGAGCATAATAGCCATGTGTTGAGAGGGATTCTTTGGGGTTTGAATAACTCACCTCTGGAAATATGGGTGTTTCATTCAACATCCTTAAACAACCCTTATTCAGGGACCTTTTGAGCAAGATGTGTTACTCGACCAGAAGAAAATTCTAACT
This sequence comes from Octopus sinensis, assembly GCF_006345805.1. Lineage (NCBI taxonomy): Eukaryota > Metazoa > Mollusca > Cephalopoda > Octopoda > Octopodidae > Octopus > Octopus sinensis. The sequence goes on from NC_042997.1 coordinate 45,191,767, forward strand.
GGGCCCCACCTGCAAGGTCATGCACCGTTTATCTTGATATGAAATCACCATGTCACGCACATATGGTTGTGATGCATGTGCCTAGTGTACCCTTATCAGATGGGTAGTCATGATGGGTATACTGGGCTTCGTATATTTTACCCCAGTGTCACGTTGATGGCATGCACTGCTCTCTCACTCAGTAATAATAATCTTGTCTACTAAAGGCACAAGGCCTGACATTTTGGGGGAAGGGACTAGTCAAGTACACTGACCCCAGTGTTTCACTGGTACTTAATTTATCAACCCCGAAAGGATGAAAGGCAAAGTTGACCTCAGCAGAATTTGAACTCAGAATGTTAAGACAGGCAAACTACTGCTAAGCATTTTGCCCAGAATACTAATGTTTCTGCCAGTTTGTTGCCTTTGAGGGGAACTAGAGTAAAGTGAAATGAAGTGTTTTGCTTAAAAACACAATGTACCACCCAGTCAGGGAATTGAGTTCATACTCTAACAATCGTGAGTGCAACAGCCTAACCACTAGGCCATGCACTTTCACAATAATAGTAATAATAATATTGTAGCCTAATGTAAGGAAATTTTCTTTTCCAACAGTCTAATCTGTTCTTTGTATGTGAAATGATAATAATAATGACTATTATCATTATTATTATTATTATCATTATTATTATTATCATTATTATTATTATCATTATTATTATTATTATTATTATTATTATTATTATTATTATCATTATTATTATCATTATTATTATTATTATTATTATTATTATTATCATTATTATTATTCTAGTTGATAAAATGAGAAAAAGGAAAGCATTCAAGTGTTCAGTCCTTCTCTACAAACAGCTTTTTGTGCTATTGAAGGAATTTATAACTTTGCAGAATTGTTTTGGCATTTTGTTTCCACCAAGGCAGGTTTATCGTTGATTAACTCAATATTATATTTTAAATTGATTCCAAAGAATGAAGATTTGATTCAAACAGGATTTAAACTTGAAAAATCACAAGGCATAAAAAAGTAAAGTCAAGCTCAAATAAAATTAAAGAAATTTCAAGTGATAACAACTACAAATTTGAGTTAAAAACTTCAATGGAAAGGGTGAAAATGTCTGTAAACTGAATTATTGCAATTGTAGCTTTCATGAGATATTAGTGTCATCCAAGTTCTTTCATTAAAAGTTATAAACAGCTGTAAGGATTCCTTAAATAATGATAATGGTGAGGCCAAAGCAAGAATAACTTAATTTATATAGATTTTTTTATGGAACTATTATAATTACTTGGTCAAGTTTCTGGTAATTTGTAAAAGTCTAACATAGTTTTATTGACTCAAAATGTTAAGAATATCAAATGTTGAACAATGTGTTTAATGTTTGGTATTTGGAACTATAGAATTACAATAAATATAAATTTTTTTCTGAAGAATGAGATTCTTCTTTTTTCTTTTGTAAAACTTTTTGATATCAGTAAGCAAAGAAAAAAGAGTAAGAAATATTAAAATCTGAAAAAATTTGCTTTAAAGTTTTATATATATCTGTATTTATTTATTTATGTTTTCTACAAGTAACTTTCAGAATGTATTCTGTTGCTGAAGATTATATAATTTTTGTAGGCCGTGGCTTATCCAATTGATAAGCTTGTCAAGAAAAAGTTCATGGACAAAAAGATAATGGGTTTAAACATACCAACAAGATTTATTACTATAATAGCAGAAACTATAGAAAAAAATATAATAGTTGCTGTTCTATTTTTTGTAAGATACAACTTTATTTAGATAATTCCAGCTAAGAAATCTTTTAATACACTTTCTTTTACAAGTTACAATGCAAATAAAACACACAAAAATACTCAAGCAATTTTGTAAATGTTTATGAGAAGAAATATAGTTGAATTGATTCAACCTGAATGTGTCCCCAATACTTATTTGATCAGTTCTTAAGGGATGAAAGCCAAAGTTAATCTGTGTGGAATTTGAAACTAAAACAAGGAAACTATAACAGCAGTGCTCTAATATCACAATCATGTGCAAAACTATTTAATTATTAACCCATTAGCATTTAAACTGCCATATATTTAAACTGGCCCAAATATTTATCTATTTTATGTTCAACCCAACCAGATCAGACCTCTCACACCTACCCTGCAATGTCATTCTAAAAATGCAACAGGAGTGGCTGTGTGGTAAGTAGCTTGCTAACCAACCACATGGTTCTGGGTTCAATCCCACTGCGTGGCATCTTGGGCAAGTGTCTTCTGCTATAGCCCCGGGCCGATCAATGCCTTGTGAGTGGATTTGGTAGACGGAAACTGAAAGAAGCCTGTCGTATATATGTATATATGTATGTGTGTGTGTGTTTGTGTGTCTGTGTTTGTCCCCCTAGCATTGCTTGACAACCGATGCTGGTGTGTGTTTACGTCCCCGTCACTTAGCGGTTCGGCAAAAGAGACCGATAGAATAAGTACTGGGCTTACAAAAGAATAAGTCCCGGGGTCGATTTGCTCGACTAAAGGCGGTGCTCCAGCATGGCCGCAGTCAAATGACTGAAACAAGTGAAAGAGTGAAAGAGTGAATCACATTGTTGAACTCGCAAAGCTACAAGATAATGCAAGATGAATTCAAAACAGCGTGAATAAATAAGCTTTACATTCGACAGAAAAATTTGAATGCTAAAGAGTTAGAGAATAGTAGAGATACAACAGAGTACTAGAAGGGGAAACAAAACTGAAAAAGCCATTGATTAATATTGCTTTTACCTTGGCAGATAATTATTTCAAGTTAACGTTTTGATGCTGCCTGCTTTAAATATGGTGATATTAACTTGACTGGTTTTTTTTCATGCAGATGGTACCCCCAGAATACTCTGTAAGCCTTTCAAGACTGAGATAAGGTTTATGCAACTGATGTTCTATTAAAAGTGTTGCAGGTGAACAACCCCAAACAAGATATGAACTGGGAAAAAATTCCAAATGGCCAATGTTTTAGGGAGAAAGAACTGGGTATAATGACTAGTGTGGAGATGAAGGAATTGGATGCACCAAAAATGCTAAGAAGGAATATGAGTGAATGAGGTGTGAGACCTGCCAACTCTAAGGAACAGAAGCCAGTATAGTAGCAAAAGAGAGAAGAGACAGCACACAAGTGGACCAGAGACTCGAGTATGTCCTTTTATGATTGAATTCCAATTAGTCGAATGGCTCTTCCCTAATTGTAGTTTAGGATATCTGTGTGTGTAGAAGCAGCACCATTCCAGAAGCAGGGGCAATGTTCCACTGTGAGCATTTTGATCAATGTAAAATGTAAAAGACAACAGGAACTAAAATATTTTTCTGGTTCTGAAGCAAAGGGATTGTCACAAATATGTGGTCCTAGCTAAGCCAAAAATGTGCTTCCAGCAGGAAGGATCCTCAGTGATAGTAAGGCCCAACATTTAGAGTGATTACGAGGGCTCTAACTGAGTGCTGTTCATGTTTAGTCGTAGAGTGATAGTATTTTCTTGATATGAGAAGAGCATGAGAGTTTTTTTTTGTTTTTGGTGCTAAAAAATCACAATCGGTATGGCTTCACTGAAAGATTTTTTCAAGGTCTCTCTTTATGGAATCAGTGCAGGTTTGGTATGTGGTGGATAGGCTGCATGTGGATGATGCGTGGTTGGGGGAAATTAGGGAGGAATGAAGAGCCATTTCATCAATGTAAGAGTGGGTACAGGTATATGTAGTACAAGTAGGTCATTGATGGATAGATGGTAGAGAGTGGTGGACAAAACTAAAAGGACAACCACAGTTGATTGAGTGTCGGGCAGAAAGAGCTCTATCAACATGCTGTAATGGTATGATCAGATAGGAAACTATGAATCTAAGGGATGAGGGGTAAGAGGAGCCCATTGGCAGAAAATGTTGAGAGAGAATACACATGTTAGACATGGTTGAAAGCTCTGCTGATGTCAAGGACGAAAAACATTGCCTTCACCAATCTTCCCTACAGTGAGATCCCACAGGTGAGTGACATAAAAATATAAGTCACTGGTGGCACATAAAAAGCACCATCCGTCCGTGGCCGTTTGCCAGCTCCGTCTGGCACCTGTGCGGGTGGCACATAAAAAGCACCCACTACACTCACGGAGTGGTTGGCGTTAGGAAGGGCATCCAGCTGTAGAAACACTGCCAGATCAGACTGGGCCTGATGCAGCCTTCTGGCTTCACAGACTCCAGTTGAACCGTCCAACCCATGCTAGCATGGAAAGCGGACGCTAAATGATGATGATGATGATGATGATGATGATGTTGAATTGGCTCTGCAGAAGTCATCCCGGTCATCACTCAGGACAGAGATTCAAGGCGATGGAAAAGGTGATTGTTGATAGCTGTCTCCATTTCCTAAGAAATGTTGGTAGTGAGAGCAAGTGAACATTAATTAGCTGGGCCAAAAAGGGTTGGTTTTTGTTTGTAATGGGACACACTGAAGCTTGCTTCCAAGTGCCAGGGTATATGCCTGCAGAGAGTAAGAGATTGAAAAGTTTAGTGAGTAGGGGAGCATGTTCTGGGGGGCAACACTTGAGTCTAATGGAAGAAACATTCTCCAAACAGCTTTATTTACCTACGACAATAAGTAGACAGCTTAGTATTCTTTTATTTGTTTCAGCCATTCGACTGTGGCCATGCTGGAGCACCACCTTGAAGGATCTACCAGATCCACTCACAATACTTTGGTTGACCTTAGGCTATCATAGAAAACACTTGCTCAAGGTGCCAACCAGTGGAACTGAACCTGGAACCATGCGGTTGGGAAGTAAGCTTCTTACCACACAGCTACACCTGTACCTATCTTTATTTCGTAATGTTTTTTTCATAACTTTGACAGATATAGGTGAATATACACTCATATATTCAGACAAGTGTTTCTGACTTGTTTGTAATAGTTGTAATGTTTTGGTCATTGATTCCCACTATTTTCTTCATGGGTCTCTTGCATTTGTGAAAATTCCCAAAATTTGGGGCCAAATTAATTCTTTTTTAAATCCAGGGATACTCTTACTCTTTTACTCTTTTTCTTGTTTCAGTCATTTGACTGCGGCCATGCTGGAGCACCGCCTTTAATCGAGCAACTCGACCTCGGGACTTATTCTTCGTAAGCCCAGTACTTATTCTATCGGTCTCTTTTTGCCGAACTGCTAAGTGACGGGGACATAAACACACCAGCATCGGTTGTCAAGCAATGCTAGGGGGACAAACACAGACACACAAACATACACGCACATATATTTATATATACATATATTTTATATATACATATATACGACGGGCTTCTTTCAGTTTCCGTCTACCAAATCCGCTCACAAGGCTTTGGTCGGCCCGAGGCTATAGTAGAAGACACTTGCCCAAGGTGCCATGCAGTGGGACTGAACCCGGAACCATGTGGTTGGTAAACAAGCTACTTACCACACAGCCACTCCTGCACCTATAGTCTCATTTCAGTTTTTTTTTTTTTTCTACATACGATGTCAGGATAATGGGAGATAGTGACTATAAGCATTGGCGTGCATTCATTCTAAACCTATATTCTCTGATTGAAATGAAAGAAGCAAGCATCAACAGAAGTAAAAGAATATTCTTGTACTGAGAACGGAGAAAGGGTTTGGATTGAAATTCAAAGAGACAATGCAACTGACCAGTGAGCCAGTAATAGTGTATTGGTAATTTGTGAAAGTCTTGCTTAGTCAAATGGACATATATTTCTCATGTTACATATAGAAATATGTGCTGTGATACATTTTAGTCTGTATCTGACAGTCTAACTAGCAGCCATTAAGACGGTAGTTTTTTTTTTCTTTACACACACATGCAATGACACACAGAACAATATTATACACATACATCAATAAAACTAGTTTTAAAAAACTTACATGAAACTTCGACATGAACTTTGTTGCTGATGATAGACCCTTGGGAGTTTTTGGCTATACAACGGTACTCCCCAGCATCAGAATGCTTAAGCTCCAGTTCAATATAGCTATTAGTGGTATCATTAAATACTTGGCCATTTTTCAACCAAGAATATGTTGGTGTTGGCAGTCCAAAAGCTCGACAACTAAGTATCTGGCGTTCTCCAACTTTTTTCACACTACCAGCTTTCAATTCTTCTGTGAATGCTGGAGGACTGGGTTTATCTGGAAGCAAAAAAAACATACAATTTTAAAAATTTATTAGAATGTTCAAAGTGTCAAATTCTTATCAATCATGTCCAATTCTTTTCACATCCAGTTTTTCTTTGTATTCTGGCAATAAAAAAAATGCAGTAATAAAAACAGTACTTTTATTTATTTATTTTTTTACCTCATAAATCTGTAATCAAGGAAAGGACAGCAGGTAATTAATCAACATTCTTGATAAGAATGTGGTACAAATGAATTAAAATAATTAATAGTTAATAATATGTGTTGGTGGTGAAACTGTTTTACCTCCATTTCATCATGTTTGCAAGTGTGAGGATGGAGGGAGGGTTGGCTTTTGTCAAAGTAAATATTTTCACAGCTGAATGCTCTTTCCACTACAGACCATTCAACCATAAACTAAAAATGGAACCTGTTTATGTCAATCAGTCTAACAAAAAAAGAAAAACAATATCTATATATATATATATATTATATATATATATATATAATATATATATATATATATATATATATATATAAAGAAAGAAATCTAAAATTGAAGGAGACTAGTGATGGTCTGCATTAGTAAAATGAGGTTAATTCATAAGATTTGCAAGATAAAAGGCAGCCCAAAACAGAAACAGTTCCCATTACACAAATTTACTGAAAACTGAATAATGAACACCACTCAGAGGTAAAAACCCAATGACTATAATAACAGTAGTAAAGCTGGCATTCCTGACCATGTGGTCCATAAGGTAGTACTAATTTGGGTGAGACACTTTCTATGAAATACATTTTATATATGATACTGGAAAATTTGGACAAATGTATATACTAACATATAATGTGAATGATTTCAGGATTCCTGATATTGATACCATGTAAATCTATTATTTATACTAATATGATGATTTTGAGGACAATAATGATGATGACATGGGATTATAAGTATCATCATTCATCATCATCATCGTTTAGCGTCCGCTTTCCATGCTAGCATGGGTTGGACGGTTCAACTGGGGTCTGGGAAGCCAGAAGGCTGCACCAGGCCCAGTTTGATCTGGCAATTTTTCTATGGATGGATGCTCTTCCTAACGCCAACCACTCCATGAGTGTAGTGGGTGCTTTTTACGTGCCACTGGCATGGAGACCAGATGAAGCTGGCAACGGCCATGATCGGATGGTGCTTTTTATGTGCCACTGGCACGGGGGCCAGGCGAGGCTGGCAACGGCAACGAACGGATGGTGCTTTTTACGTGCCACTGGCACGAGGCCAGTCGGGGCGGCACTGGCACGAGGCCAGTCGGGGTGGCACTGGCAACGGCCTAGAAAGGATGGTGTTTTTTACGTGCCACCGGCACTGGTAACTCAGCTGCAATGATCTAGTTATTTAAAAGAACCCAGGTTTCACTAGAATGATGTCAGAGAAAGCAAATGGTGGAAAGGCACAACATGCAGAAACAGATTAGTCTATGGATATGGAATTTGGTTGTCTGTTCATTTCATGTAATGTCTATTTTGCCAAGGTAGCAGGGTTTAGATGGGAGGAGAAAACTGAAGCAGGATTATTTTCTTGGATGAAAGCTCTTCCTGTTACTCAGCCTTGTATGGTTTTCACATAAAGGAATATTTTAAGTAATGAGGTAAGAGGAATTATTAAATACTAGGTGTAGAAATAATATAACTATTTGAGTCACATTCTTACATTGATACAATTGAGAGAAAGAAGAGAAGAAGAAGAAAAAAGAAACAAAATACTATTATGATGATTTCCTTTTTCATATTAAAAACAGCTGAACTGATAGCTGAATTGCTTATGAAGTGAAATACAAATGTTGGTCAACCACTACAGTGAGAGGTTTTCATTTACACAATAATGGTGGAGAGTATTTACAGATATTGGTCTAGAAACAGCATGAGATCACATGTATATAACTTGCTCACCTCTCTGAAATGTACACACACATATGAAGTCTGACTGATAGTAGAAAATGATGGAACTTTCCTATAACACACTCAAAATGAAATAATACATCACTGGAAACAACTAGATTGAAAGTTTTGCACAGAAAGACTAATTTTGGACGAAGTTATAATGTAATGTCTACAACAGTTTACAAAATCATAGCTAAGAGGTCTACACAATATTCACTTAGCTGACAAAGTGACAAAATTAATATGTGCGTACAAGGATTAGCAAAGTGTGTGAATAGTTAAATATATAAGAATGTGGAACAACTAGTTGAGATGGAGGCAATTTGTATTCTTTAACTGATACAATATATTCATGGCTTTGTTGACATAATTACCAGAAGGTATTATAGTAGGAAGGTACTCTATAGAATTAAAAATTTATTGATTTGAATACAATACGCTTTTATTTGTTTCAGTCATTTGACTGTGGCCATGCTGGTGCACCGCCTTTAGTCGAGCAAATCGACCCCAGGACTTATTCTTTGTAAGTCTAGTACTTATTCTATTGGTCTCTTTTGCCGAACTGCTAAGTTACGAGGATGTAAACACACCAGCATCGGTTGTCAAGCAATGTTGGGGGAACAAACACAGACACACAAACACATACATACATACATACATATATATATATATATACATATATACGACAGGCTTCTTTCAGTTTCCGTCTACCAAATCCACTCACAAGGCTTTGGTCGGCCCGAGGCTATAAAGGAAGACACTTACCCAAGATGCCATGCAGTGGCACTGAACCCGGAACCATGTGGTTCGTAAGCAAGCTACTTACCACACAGTCCCTCCTATGCCTATAATGTTCAATTTCTTCTTTATAGCAAGAAACAAAAAACATACAAATCTTCATGAGATCGTAATTTGAATACATCTGGGTTTTGGGACAGATACATCTTTGTATGTCATAAAAGGCAATTAAAGAAGTTTGTGGCAGAATGGATTTAAATCAATGCATCAGAAGGAAAAGTTAAACTGATGCCAGCACAGATAAATAGATGTAAAATGCTGATGAGGCACCAATATTCATAAAATAATATAGCTATCTCGCCTGTACATACCAACTTCCCGTTATCTAAATGTTTATATTAAATAAGGATTTCTCAAAAGTACGAAGCTCTAGAAGCTATCTGTTGATTGTGGAAAAATTTGTATGTATTGGGAAATGGAAAATCATGACAATCACAATTTTTCTGTCTCTTAACACATTTAGACTCTCAGATAAAGAGAAATGAAATGACTTCATTTTAAATTACTTTGGAAATGAAAGCTAGATTGTAAGTAAATTTTACTCACTTATGTCTGTCATGTGTTCATTAAATAATGATTTCTTTTACTTGGGCCATTGGTCCTTTTAGAAAGAGTGGCTAGAGTTGAAAGACTTTACTTAAATTTATTGATACTTTTAATTTTATCAACCATGGAGAGATGAAAAGAAGTTTGTCTTGATAAAATTTCAACTTGAAACACTGTGTAACTGAATTATACAGCATGAAGCGTCTTTACCAGTCTTCTATAACTTGCTTTTTATATGTAATTTTGCCCACTCCAACAACATGTACACACATACATGCATATACACACTCGCGTATAGAGAGGTTTACATACATGCAAATGTGTGAGTGTGTCTGTGAGTGTATTGTATAAATAGACATCTTTATACAGCAAAGCATGACAAACAATAAAAGAATTCTAACATTTGGTGAAGTGCTAGATTACTGAGCCAAAGGATGTTGAGTTCAAACCTAATCAAAGACATTGAGTCAATCTAGCAGACAACAGCATGGTCAATCTTTACACAGTTGTATGGATTAGCTCTAGAAAATTATTTAACACCCAAATCAACTCTAACGAAGCAGACTTGTCGTCAGTGGTGTTCCAGATGTGACCACCCTGTTTGTTTATTTATGTCCACATTGTCCAATGTGTCCTTTTCTTTTTCATGACAACAAACAATAAGATGTGATTTGAAGGATATTTTACTGTAATTCTAACAGGACAAGCAAGCGTGTAGCAACTTTTCCATTGACTTTAGAAAATATTATCCATTTGTAAACCATCTACAAAAAACGATTTCAGTCAATGTTCAGATTTGCAAACCTTTCACACCAGGGTAGGCAGCGCTTACCCTGAATAAAATAGATTGATAGCAACATTTTCCTTTTAAGGCAAAATATGCACCTAAGTCAATAAAATCATGAAGGTTACTCTGATTACTATGCATAAAATGCAAAATATTTTATTTTTTTGTAGATTAGGTAGGCATAATTCACCCCTGCTTTTCAATCTAAATATTTATGCTACACATAGAACTGCTGTAGTACATATGCTGCGTACACTCCTACAACACCATTTTCTTTACGTGCTATAAAGGCAGAAGTAAATCTGCCTTCAACTCAGTCGAGCACCTGTGTTTTGCTTAGTTTTTGTGTTTTACTATATAAAGGTCATCTACTGCCTACCCTGAGTAATTACTGATGGCACGTGCTTGAATCACACCCATACTATTATATATAGATAAAATTAAAACCATTTCTAGAAGGTAAAAAAAAATTAATATTTTCCATTAACAAATATATGAGCTTTATCTTCAGGATCTGATACAGAGCAAGGGAAAATAATTAAAAGGGATCATGTCACCTAGTATAAGTTATATAATAATTGATAAGTCTTAAAATTCTCAAGTTTTTCTATCCCTTTATACCATGTCAGATTAGACAACTTCTACTTAGATTCAGCCTACAGTATATACTGTGTGCTGGCAGTATGAAAGTATTACCAACAAAGTATTTGTGATTGGCATATAGGTGTTCTTGGAATATTCTTTCAAATTCCAACAATGGAACTTGAAGAGAGAAGAGAAAAGACAGATTGAAGAGCTAGGAAACAGGGTGTGTGTGTGTGTGCATATGAGAGAGAGAGAGAGGAGAGAGAGAGAGAGAGAGAGAGAGAGAGAGAGAGAGAGAGAGAGAGAATAAGGGAGACAAACGCAGACTGGTTCTGTTTTTGTATTAACATTATCTAATGTTTGCAAGCATGCTGGATAGACATTAAATAAAACTGAAAATGAAAGATATTTGCAATGGGAATGAACCAAAGAATAGAATATTTCTTACATCAGCCCTAATGTCTGATGGGAGAATTTTGAGCCGTCTAGATGTGGGTATCTCAAGATTCAGATGCATCTAATCACAATGTGCTACAAAGAAATGCAAATGAAATGTAGGAAATGATTATGATGATTCTTAGACTGAAGCATTAGTTTTCCTTGTCATGATCATGCCATTAAATGAATTTTATATTAAACTGTTGACGAGGAAAGAAGATTTCACTGAAAGAAGATTGTCTGTGTTATAAAGAAAAAGAAAAATACTTTTGAATTTAAAAAGCTATGTAAAGTTCTATAGAAATGCTGTATTTAAAGAAAAGAAAATTTAAAACTAATGATATCTTAATTTCAATAGATAAACTAAATAATGGGAACATCATGTATAAAACAATCAACAAGTGCTTAAGTAATGAGGTTTTCTGTTGTTTTATTGAGAGAATTAAGTACAATTTTGGAATTAAATTTGCATCAGAGTTTAGTGTGTGTGTGCATCCAACACACACATATATATATTTACACATATATGCACAGTTTTTCTACATATATTTCATATATATATACATACACACATACACAGAATTGTATATACCTATGTTATATACAGACATGTACACACATGTTACATGCAATTCTGCATGTCTGTACATATACACAGATACATGCTATATGCAGTTGTACACGAGTGCATTTATGTACACACACATCATTTTAATGTCTACTTTTCCATGTTCCATGGACAGAGTTTATCGAGCCAGATTTGCTACAGTTGGATGCCCTTCTTGCTATCAACTCTCGCCTGTTTCCAAGCAAGGTAATATTTCTTCATGACCCAACATGTTTCATAGAATGTTGGAAAGGAACGACACAGGTTGCATGACAGTGACACTCACAACTAACATGTGATGTCAAGACGAGGACACTCAAACGTGCACAGACACACACATTTTATACGGAAAGAGACAATCATAGTGGTAATGGGACCGGAGAACATGAAGCACGGATATGTAGAAGTTGTAAGAGTTTATAGAGAGTGTAAGGTCATTAGAAACAGGGAATGGGTGAGAGGGTGAATACGATGAAGAATGAGAGATGGCAGATGTAGTGAATGAGGAGGAGAAACATACGGTGGTGGAAGAGGATCATCATCATCATCGTTTAACGTCCGTTCTCCATGCTGGCATGGGTTGGAGGGTTCGACCGGGGTCTGGGAAGCCAGGAGGCTGCACCAGGCTCCAGTCTGATCTGGCAGTGTTTTTACAGCTGGATGCCCTTTCTAACACCAACCACTCCGTGAGTGTAGTGGGTGCTTTTTACGTGCCACCGGCACAGGTGCCAGGTGAGGCTGGCAACGGTCACGATCGGTTGGTGTTTTTACGTGCGACCAGCACGGAAGCCAGTCAAAGTAGCGCTGGCATCGGCCACATTCGGATGGTGCTTTTTACGTGCCACCAGGACAGGTGCCAGGCGAGGCTGGCAACTGTCACAATCGGTTGTTGCTTTTTACGTGCCACCAGCACGGAAACCAGTCAAGGCGGCGCTGGCATCGGCCACGTTCGGATGGTGCTTTTTACGTGCCACTGGCACAGGTATCACAACTACAATTTCCATTTGAGATTTTGATGATGTTGATGTCAATGTAAAATGCTGGTGAAGGAGAATGAAAGATGGAAATGGTTCTTGGACATAAAGAAGGATAAGTGAAGCTTGTGAAGTATGCAGTCCACACATTTAACAACAGCAACAGAACCTCAGGACCTCGACTCTCTCAGAGGAAATGACAAATGACTGGGATGACTGGCTATATTGCTAATCATCCCAGTTATGTGTGCATATATGTGTGTGTGTGTGTGCACAGATCAGAAGGTTAATTTCTCTAATAAAGATTATGGCTATTAGCAGACAAGTCTGCAATATATATATATATATACATATATATATATTTAAGTACAAATCAGAAGGTTAATTTTTCAACTGAAGATTATGGCTATTAGCAAATAAGTCTGTGACAAAATGATGATAAAACAACTGATAAAAATTACTCTGATGTTTATGAACTTTTGAACATAGCACTTAGCCATTTCAAGAACATTAGCACTTGACAACTCTTGCAGTTTTGTTTACCATTTTTACTTAGCTATGAAATATCTTGGTAGAAATTTGCTCTTTCATATCTCTAATGCATTTTGTATTTCTTTTTTTCTAAGTCTGAACTACATAATTCTTAATTGTTGCTTAGTGCAAAGGTTTACTATTAAAGATGATATGCACAAACCTATGATTAAAGATGTTTCAGTCTTGACCAGCTCAGCGTTTTTGTTTGTCCAGGACTCTGTTATATACCAAGTTCCCTTACACTTTTTTGAGTCAGTAAGATGCGATTTGAGCGAGATTTGGCTGCTTTTTCTGGGATACTGAGCAACCATGTAAATTAATGGTATTGCACATTATTTACATTTGATGGATATTTGTCCTCATCTTGTTTGTTGTTAACATAACGTTTCGGCTGGTGTACCCTGCATTCATCAGGTGTCTTGGGGAAATTTCGAACCTGGGTTCTCATTCCTAAGGTATTTTTCGATGTTATTGTTATTATTATTATTATTCAGGTTACTGCCTGATATTGAACTCAGAATCTTGGGATTAGTAGCCTGCACTCTTAACCACTACACCCGTGGGCATATGGCTTAGTGGTTAAGAGTGCAGGCTACTAACCCTAAGATTCCAAATTCGATTCCAGGCAGTGACCAGAATAATAATGATAAAAATAATAATAATAATAATAATAATAATAATAATAATAATGATAATAATAATAATAACATTGAAAAATAATCTCAGAATGAGAACCCAGGTTCAAAATTTCCCCAAGACACCTGATGAAGGCTGGAGAGTATATCAGCCAAAATAGTGTGTTAACAACAAAGATGAGGACAAATATCCGTCTAATGTAAATAATGTACATAATTCCTCATCTCTTAAATATAGAACTGTAAATGGTACCGGATTCTGACAGATGAACTGAGACATGAATATACTTTCCGCTCATTGTTTATACTTCAAAATCACAATATTAGGCCATTATATTGAGAGATGTGGATTTGAGTTAGATGTTCCTCAATCTTGAGATGCCCTCAACTGGGTGACACACACACATACATTGGGCTAACCATATGTTTCTGCATAACACTGGGGTCAATGCAATTGGCTAACCCAGTCCTCTCAAAATTGATAGCCTTGGGTCTAAATTAGAATCAATTGTTATTGAAAACTATGAATGTCAAAAATAGTATTTGGATGATTAACGGCATTGCCAATTTTAGCTACATCTTGAAATATACACCATGGTTTCAAATCCTGACAGGGTTGGCATAACCTCACATTTTCTGGTAGTATATAACACCACTAGAAGGATGTAAGGAATGGTAGATATAATTAACACCAGTCATGTACTTGGTTGACTCACTTATCTATACATAGCTCTTTCTTATAATTCATGGTCTGCTGTCAATGTTAGAAATCATGGTTATTAAGGTAGCAGATTGGTAGGACTGGTAGAGCATTGGATAAAATACTTGATAAAATACTTTGTGTATTTCTTCTAAATCTTCATGTTTTGAGTTAAATGCAACTGAGGCCAACTTTGCCTTTGATCCCTCCAGAGTTGATAAAATAAAGTACGGGTGAGTTAAGTACTAGCTCCATTCCTTAAAATTGCTGGCCTTGTGCCTAAGTTAGAAACAATGATTTAAGATGGTGAGCAGGTAGAATCATTACTGAGTTGGAAAAAATGCTTTGCAATATTTGTTCTGATTCTTGAAGTTCTGAGTTCAGATTCTGCCAAGTTCAACTTTGCCTTTCATCCTTTTGGGACTAATAAAATAAAGTACCACTCAAATACTAGGGTTGATGGTTCATGCTAATACTCTCCCATCAAAATTATTGGCCTTGTACCTAAACCAGATATCATCATTATTATTTTTTCCTATCTCAAGAAACTGTCTTACCTCTATATAACTTTTGTCTGGTGAAATACAAAAAAAAAAATACACATACACATATACACATGCATATACACGCACACACAAAATCACATTCAACCTGTCTAAAGTTCCTTCATGTGGTGGAGACTGGCATGGAGAATAAAGTATTTTGGGAGCTTAATTTGTCTGATCAGGGTAGTAATAATAGGAAATGCGGCAAAGGATGTATGGGCATTATTCTGTGCAAACATCAATGAAAATACATTTGTACATTTCATGAGCACACAATGTGGGACCGTCAAGTTTGAGAGTTGGGTGGGGGGACATCCATATAAACATTAATTGTTCTGTATATTTTGTGTATGTATAGTCATCCTTAAAACCATACACTAAAACTTACAGATAATCTGAATTTACTGTTATTATTATCATCGGAATAAAAGACCAAAATTATGACCTCAGAACTTAATTTTTTTCAGAATTGCTTTTTTGCCAATTTAAGAGTACTTTATCTTTCCTTTCATATTTTGTCTTCAATGATGTTATTTTCTTGAAGTTTTGTCCATTTTTTTTAATACTTTTTGTTTTTGATACAATCTTTCTAAAGTTGATGTTACTTAATTCTGGATGTTCCTGCTATCAGTGATAAAAGAATTACCTGATAAGGGAAGGGTGCATTCTTAAATTTCTCTTTTGTTTTTATTTTGTTGGTATTTTCCAATGATCTCCTTTTCCTTAAAAATCCCCTAAAACAACAGCAATAAATTATACAAATTTTTTATCTTCTAGTATTTTCTTTAAAAAAAACCCCCCAGAAACTATTGTTAGAGAATAAGAGAAAGTTTGCTTTGATAATGGGTGATGTTGCAGCCATACAATATAATTCTTAAAACTGATTAAGCACAAAGTGGTGGATGTACAGTGAGAACTTAAGAAGTTATATCTGCCAGATTCCCAGTTCGTTTACATATTATGACAGTTTGAACAAGTGACTTTTATCAGAGGCTCAGACTGACCACAGTCTTATGAGTGAAACTGAGCACATGGCAACTGTGCAGAAGCCTCTTAGATATTAGACTTAAATCTGACTGTTTTTATATCTTTTTTTTTTTGTAATCTTTTACTCGTTTCAGTCACTGAACTGTGGTCATGCTGGGGCACTGCCTTGAAATCAACCTCAGTGCTTTATTTTTTAAGCCTAGTACTTATTTTAGCAGTCCCTTTTGTAAAACTGCTAATATTCCTAGACACCATATGACTATACACCTTACTGTATCCTAATGCCAATCCTTAAATTCTTCCTCTCACTCTATCTAACTCTCTTTCTGTTTATTTACTTTTCTTTACTTTTACCACTTAATAGCCACCTCCGCTACCATTAACTAATGCATCTGTTTGTAGTCTACACCACCTGTCTTCGTCTTACATTTTTTTGTGAATTCTCCCCAATATATATGTATGTGTGTGTGGGTGTGTATATATATATATACATATATGTGTGTATATATATATATATATATATATACATATATGTCTAAATATACACATATATATGTATATATATACATATAAATATATAAGCATCTATATATATATATATGGCGTTAGGAAGGGCATCCAGCTGTAGAAACACTGCCAGATAAGACTGGAGCCTGGTGCAGCCTTCTGGCTTCCCAGATCCCCGGTCGAACCGTCCAACCCATGCTAGCATGGAGAACGGACGTTAAACGACGATGATGATGATGATGATGATATACATATGTATATAGATGTATATATATATATATACATATATACATATGTACATATATGTATATATATATATACATATATACATATATGTATATATATATACATATATACATATGTACATATATGTATATATATATATATATATATATACATATATGTATGTAGATCTATATATATATACACATATATAAATGTATATTTATATATATACATATATATGTATATCTATTTATATACATATATATGTATATCTATATTTATGTATATATGTGTATATGTATATATATATATATATATATATAAAACCAAAATAAGCAACAGGATATCAAGAAGTGATGCAGTACAACCATTTCAAGCGGCTCCATTTAATTGAACAATGCAATTATTACATCAATATTAATGCAGAGATATTATTAGCTGCACAAATAGAAATTTTTGGACACACACACACACATATATATACATATATATATATACATATATATACACATATATATACACATATATATACATATATATATATACATATATATATATATATATATATATATATATATATGTAGGTCCCGGGTTGATTCGGGGTTAACCACGAGCTTCCAGAAGATTTCTCTTGAATGAAACAGTTCTAGTCCTGTAGAAGCTCCTTCTATATAATAAATATATATATATATATATATATATATATATATACTGTGGAGGTGCAATGGCCCAGTGGTTAGGGCAGCGGACTCGCGGTCGGAGGATCATGGTTTCGATTCCCAGACCGGGCGTTGTGTGTGTTTATTGAGCGAAAACACCTAAAAGCTCCACGAGGCTCCGGCAGGGGGTGGTGGCAATCCCTGCTGTACTCTTTCGCCACAACTTTCTCTCACTCTTTCTTCTGTTGGCCTGCTCGCTTAGCCAGCGGGGTGGCATCATTCGAAGGCTAAAACAATGCGAAGCGCATTGTGACCAGCGATGTGTAACAACATCTGATGGTCTGGTCGGTCACGTGATCACGTGATATATATATATCTACTAGCAGCTAAGCCCAGTTTCACCCGGTTGGTTTGGATGATGTGGCTGTAAAACCTGCTCTATATAAGCATTCGACTTGTTTGGGTACACTTATATTAAAAAACTATTTTAGAATGACTTTTTTTCTGTCAAAGCACTAAAAATAACTGACCAACAAAAAAAAAACAACCAAGATTAACCAAATCAAAAAATAAACCCAAATACTAAGCAAACAAATATGAACCATCCCACTTCCATTGCACGTGCATATGCACACAAACACATGCATGCACCCCCCCTTTTACATACACACAAAGTTGAAATGCTGTTTGATTTATTTTTTCTTCAGCGTACAATTTTCATCATCCCACTACCAAGTATGACATCACTCCTTCCTTCCTTATTCAACTATCACCTCTTCCTTTCTCATTCATAAACACAAGAGTATTATTATAGTAGATTATCTCGGTAACCATGGGAGCTATGAAAAAAATACAAAACCCAGCATCACCACTGGATCATTTTACATTTGTGCAATTTTTCAAACAATTCCAACCAGCCGTTTGACCGTGAATCCCAAGACAAGAAAGAAATGGCCATGTTCATTTACCCGCTCTCCTATTCTCTGTGTCGTTTCCCCTACGTATATAATGTATATAGTTAAATAACTAGATACATTAACAAAATAAAAAAAAAATTAAATACAAAAAAATAACAAGTAGGTGTAAACGCAGGAAAAAAATAAAGCAAAACAAATTACATGAATGTGTATAAATAGGAGATAGAAATATTACAGGCACTCCCCCACCTCTAACTAAACATAGGCACACATAGGGGTATATGCATGCGCAAATAAAGACACATACAATAGGAATGCAAAATGCAAAATGGCTGACCGTGAGTAAGGAGAGACACACAAATAAAAAAGAAGAAAAGCAAAGGACCACTGATGAGGTCACAGAAGTGTGACAAAAGAACTCTGGCCGAAATAAGATTAAGATTAATGTAAAAAATAAATAAAGCTGAAGCAAATTAACACCAAATATATAGTGCGTGTGTTTTTACTGGCTAAACTGGCAACATGACCATTCCTAAATACAACAGCATATATATATATTTATATATATATATATATATTTATATATATATATTATATATACAAATACATATATATATATATATAATATATATATATACAAATACATATATATATATATGCAAATACATAATATATATATATATACAAATACATATATATATATATATATACAAATACATATATATATATATATATACAAATACATATATATATATATATATACAAATACATATATATATATATATATGCAAATACATATATATATATATATACAAATACGTAAAAACATGGTGGTACGTAAAAAGCACTATCCGACTCGTGGCCGATGCCAGCACCGCCTCGACTGGCTTCCGTACCGGTGGCACATAAAATACACCAATCTGACCGTGGCCGTTGCCAGCCCCGCCTGGCACCTGTGCAGGTGGCACGTAAAAAGCACCCACTACACTCACGGAGTGGTTGGCGTTAGGAAGGGCATCCAGCTGTAGAAACATTGCCAGATTAGACTGGAGCCTGGTGCAGCCTTCTGGCTTCCCAGAACCCCGGTCGAACCGTCCAACCCATGCTAGCATGGAGAACGGATGTTAAACGATGATGATGATGATGATGATATATGTATTTGTATATATATATATATGTGTATGTATTTGTATATATATATATATGTATGTATTTGTATATATATATATATATATTTGTATATATATATATCTATATATATGTATTTCATCATCATCATCATCATTTAGCGTCCGCTTTCCATGCTAGCATGGGTTGGATGGGTCAACTGGGGTCTGTGAAGCTGGAAGGCTTCGTCAGGCCCAGTCAGATCTGGCAGTGTTTCTACGGCTGGATGCCCTTCCTAACGCCAACCACTCCGCGAGTGTAGTGGGTGTTTTTTACGTGCCACCTGCACAGGTGCCAGACAGAGCTGGCGAACGGCCACGAACGGATGGTGCTTTTACGTGTCACCGGCACGGGGCCAGGCGATGCTGGCAACGGACACGAACGGATGGTGCTTTTACGTGCCACCGACATGGGGCCAGACAGAGCTGGCAAACGGCCACGAACGGACGGTGCTTTTACGTGTCACCGGCACGGGGCCAGGCGAAGCTGGCAACGAACACGAACGGATGGTGCTTTTACGTGCTACCGTCAGGGGGGCCAGGCAGAGCTGGCAAACGGCCACGAGTGAATGGTGCTTTTACGTATCACCGGCATGGGTGCCAGACGAGGCTGACAGCGGACACAAACGGATGAGTCACTCAACCCCTGCTTTCTGATATATGATTTGATTTTGATTGTTCTCACTGGTCTTGCCGGGTCTTCTCACGCACAGCATACTTCCATAGGTCTCGGTCTCTGGTCATTTCCTTGGTGAGGAAATTTGTATATATATATATATATATATTATATATATATATATATATATATGTATTTGTATATATATATATATATGTATTTCATCATCATCATCGTTTAACGTCCGCTTTCCATGCTAGCATGGCTGGTTCAATTCGATTTCGATTATTCGATTTCGATTATTCGAATTCAAATATATATATATATATACAAATACACATATATATGCAAATATATATATATATATATATATATATACAAATACATATATATATATGCAAATATATATATATACACAAATACATACGTATATATATATATATAGATAAATACATATATATCCAAATACATACATACATATATATATACACACAAATACATACATACATATATATATACACACAAATACATACATATATATATACACACAAATACATACATACATATATATATATATATATATATATATTGAGAGAGAGAAAGAGATACACATTCTAAATGTCTTTATAGGTGTTATGATTCATGAGCTTTCTTTCATAAACATTTGCATTAAATGCAAAATAAACAACAATTTTATTTTATGAGAAAAAAATGTAGCACCAATAAAAGTCAATAAAAGTACATTTATACCTTTTTTTTTATAGAAATTCTTCTTGAGTACCTGATTTAACAGGAATTTTTAAAAATATTTATTGCTTTTTTTGGTAGTTTATATGTGTTTGGAACCATATAGTATGGACTACAACTATTGAAGTCTCAACTTTGGAAGTTTGAACAAATATGTGAATTGACCCCACACATACACACATGCATACATATATCAGTTTAGGAGGACTTACAAATGTCATGACCACTAACTAAAATCCCAACTAAAATTAATAAATTAAGAAATAAGAAAAAGAAAGCATTTTGGTCAAGTCTGAGTGCTTTTGATCCTAATTCTATTCAAACAAGGCTGACCTGAAGGAACTAGATAATAATAGCATAATATAAAGGTCACACAGTTAAGGGTCTTAAAACTAAAATTTAATGTCAAAATTTGTTATTTCATATGAGAATATCATTTCATTTTTTTAAAGTCTGTCTATCTATACTGGCCTGGCATGGCTTCGATGAGATTTTCTATGGTTGGAAGGTTTGTTTTTCAATTTAAGGAAATATTCCATTTCACTGGAACTCACAAGTTAAAAGCAACTGAACAATATTAATTTAGTTTTCTTAGACAATTGAGGTGTAGGAGTGGCTGTGCGGTAAGTAGCTTGATTATGAACCATATGGTTCCAGGTTCAGTCCCACTGCGTGGCACCTTGGGCAAGTGTTTTCTACTATAGCCTCGGGCCGACCAAAGCCTTGTGAGTGGATCTGGTAGACGGAAACTGAAAGAAGCCTGTCGTATATATGTATATATATATGTGTGTGTGTGTGTGTGTGTATGTGTTTGTTCCCCCAACATCGCTTGACAACCAATGCTGGTGTGTTTACATCCCCGTCACTTAGGGGTTCGGCAAAAGAGAACTGATAGAATAAGTACTAGGCTTACAAAGAATAAGTCCTGGGGTCAATTTGCTCGGCTAAAAGGCAGTGCTCCAGCATGACCACAGTCAAATGACTGAAACAAGTAAAAGAGTAAACGAATGCCACCAATCTGCTGAGATGGTATTAATGAAGACATGTAGAATCAATATTCGTAAACATATATGCACACACACACACCCACACAAACACAAACATATAGAACTATACACTTGCACATTCCACCCCTTCCTACTTCTCCCCCAACAACCTGACCGACTTCTAGTCTACTTCCTGTTCTCCATGTGGTCAATTTCCTGCTCGCCATGCAGTATTTTCCAACTAACTGTTACCCACATACCAGCATCAAACCAGGAGGGCTTGCTTACTAGGCACATTGGATATAGTGGGACCAGGCACTTGAGTACCCACTGTTCTTGAGGGAACTCTGGAGTAATGATCAGGGAAAATATTTCTTTCTCCTGTGTGCTATTACCAACCTCTTGACTCCAAATAACCCGTGGAGCAACTCTTCGTACCCTGAAACATATTCTCACCTGATGCTCTAGGGCACTGGATGAAGGCCAATACAAATCAAGATATTCTTTTATTCTTCTACTTCTTTACTTGTTTCAGTCCTTTGACTGTGGCCATGCAAGAGCGCCACCTTTCCATCAACCAAATCCACTCACAAGGCTTTGGTCAGCCCAGGGCTACTTCTTCAAGGTGCCATGTAGTGGGACTGAACCTGAAACCATGTGGTTGGGAAGCAAGCTTCTTACCACACAGCCATGTTTGTGCCTGATAAGGTCCTTACAGAAGTTGTTAAATGGTCAGACTTGGGGATACTTAAACTCAAAAAACAGTAGCCATCACCACCCAAATTATCAGATTAGTAAGGGAAAGTGACAAAATGGCTAAGGCAAAGGGAACTGTTAAGAGACTCATTTTCTATTTTGCTTCAAGCTTCAGATGGAGAAATGCCAGCAGACCTGCAGAGTAGTCTCGTCTTTCTGGAGGACATGACAGTAACATCACACCAACCAGACATGTCTCTGCAATTCAGAAATGCAAAAACAATCAATGTGGCTGAATTCACTGTAACCTGAGAGAACAGACATAATATTTCTCACCAACTGAAGTTAACCAAATATCAAGACTTGATTGATGAGGCTGATGGCTATGTGAATCTAGAGGCCATTAGTTTGCATGACTACAAATATGTACGTGTGTATATCTGACTGTTGGTCAAATGTAACACATCTAGTTCTTTATGTCTGTGATAGCTAATTAAGGCAGTTGATGTTGTTGTACAGGTAGGAATAATATTCATTTTTATTGCTATTTTTTATGCATAAATATGCCTCCTAAAAGATAAGATAGTAATCCCAGTAGAGGCAATGTAGCAAAATCTAAACATGTCTAGGAAAAAAATTGAAGCATCACATCAATAAGAGCCTTGTGTGTGGGATATAGTACAAGTTCATGAACAGTATATGATGTTAAGAAATAGGAAAAATAACATTTTTTGCTGACACCAGAAGAAAGAAGGTTATCAGGAAAAAAAGGAAAAAAATCATAAAAAGATAATACCCAATTTTTATTTAGACTGCATATAGAAAGAAAAATATATTCTGGAAGTGGATTTGCAGTAAAAGTTAAGGAAAAAAAAAAAGACAGCTTTTTTATTCATAACTTTTGGGTAATGTTTTATGATTATCAGTAGACCAATTTGTTTTCGCATTTTCTACTAATCTACTTATTTTTGTATCACCGTACAAGACTAGCACTTTGTAATAAAGAAGTCAGGTAAACATGAGTTAGGTTTATGCCTATGTAAGTTGCATCAGCATCAATAATATAATGTAGACATTGGTTTACCATTTTTTTTCTTTTACTTGAAGTTCAACTAGTTTGGAAAATCTGCTATTCTGATCCCTGTCTAGTCTCAAGTTTGCTGGATTAGTGAAGGTTCTATTAATGTGTGTGTGTGTGTGTATGTGTCTGCAAGCATGTATGTATGTATGAAGAAAGAGAGAAAGAGAATTAGACTATTTAATACCCATTAATATAAGCAAATAGAAAATATAAATATACAATAAAGTAAAGTGATGTTTTAAAAGTTAAAACTTCACAAATCATTACTCCAATTTTCTTGTTATCTCTGGACATGGACAATAATATGTGTGTGTGTGTGTATATAATATATATATGGGGGTGGTCTGGCACCAACTGATCGTGGCTGATGCGAGACACCCCCCCCTGGCACCTGTGCAGGTGGCACGTAAAAAGCACCCACTACACTCGCGGAGTGGTTGGCATTAGGAAGGGCATCCAGCTGTAGAAACACTGCCAGATCAGACTGGAGCCTGGTGCAGCCCTGGCTTCCCAGACTCCAGTCGAACCGTCCAACCCATGCTAGCGCAGAAAGCGAACGTTAAACGATGATGATGATGATGATGATGATATATATATATTTTCTCTCTAGTTTCAGCTCAGAGCTGCGGCCATGCTGATGCACCGTGGTTAAAATATATACATATATGAGTGTGTGTGTGTGTATGTATAAAAAAAAGTATATATATATATATATATACACACACGCAGATATACATACATACACACACACATACTTAAGTATACAAATGAAAGAAAAGAGCACTCAACATGTGAGTCAAATACTTGTATAAATACTTGTATTTACAGCTTGATTCAGAATTGCATTATCTGAAGTTACACAGCTGCTGAAACTCCGTTGGTTAAATTCTAAGCCATTAGCTGTTAACTCTATTCCATAAATTTTACTCTGAATATTGCTATGGCCAGCCATATTCCTTAACAAGCAAACTGAAGAAAACTGTCATCTTACTGTCACCAACAGCACTTTTTGGCGGCTAACAGCAAGCCATTAGCTGTTAATACTATTCCATAAACTTAACAGAAATTTTCTAATTTTACAGGAATTCCTAACCAAAGCAAGCAAGATTGCTTCCGTTCATAATGCTAGATTTGACATCCATTCAGTTGCAGTCGGTAGCCACTAATATACTAATTTCACTGTGAGACCCAAGTCAGCCAATGAGAATCAGCCTTATTTGAAAGTTGTGAATGCTTCACCATTCAGAATTAAGCATCCAAATGAGGTTTTCTTTTTGTGCCTGTGAATTCTGAACCAAGCTAAAAGATAGGGGTTAGGCAATTTGTTGGAACCAGGGTTCACTCAATGCTAAGGATTCTTGGGTTAGCTGTGAAGGAAACAAATGATGTCAGAAAATTGTCAGAAGCCAGTACATTTACTCTTTTACTTGTTTCAGTCATTCGACTGCGGCCATGCTGGAGCACCGCCTTTAATCGAGCAACTCGACCCTGGGACTTATTCTTTTGTAAGCCCAGTACTTATTCTATCTCTTTTGCCGAAACGCTAAGTAACGGGGACATAAACACACCAGCATCAGTTGTCAAGCAATGCTAGGGGGACAAACACAGACGCACAAACACACACATGCATATATATGTATATATATATATATACATATATACGACGGGCTTCTTTCAGTTTCCGTCTACCAAATCCACTCATAAGGCTTTGGTCAGCCCGAGGCTATAGTAGAAGACACTTGCTCAAGGTGCCACGCAGTGGGACTGAACCCAGAACCATGTGGTTGGTAAACAAGCTACTTACCACACAGCCACTCCAGTGGTTCAAGAAAGAGGACGAGTGCTGTGGCAATAACAAGCTCTGAGGATGGTAGAAACATATAGCCCAAAGTTACAACAGCTGACTTGACAAAGTTTGTGCTGTTGTGTGGGAATTTTGTTTCCTATATTGACCCTGTGCAGTTCTGGCGCCAATGTGGAAGGGGCCCAAAAACCTACAGAGCTGCTTCATTACCCGATGAAACACTGATTTCTATATTTGGAGATAGCGTATATAAGCATTCTCAGCAACAGAAGTGTTTACCATAAAATATAGACAAATAATGGTATCAAAATGGTCATGAATCAGGTCTTTCAAAAAAGGCTACATAAGTAGTTCAGTAAGAAATTTATTTCACATATTATTTATATTTGGGTAGTATTCTCTTTAAGATAGTCCCCTTGGGAACTGGAGGACAATCTTTTAAACAACATGAGCTTGTGAAGGTTTTCTGTCAAACTCTCTTGGAAGACTCCATAACTGATTCTAGTTGTCTGTGTGTGAGTGAGGTTGAGAGAGCTGATGGATTGATCAATGGCAGTCACCATGTATCAGTTCACAAGTTTTTGCAAGCAGCTGGTCACCATGAATTCTCATACTTTTGAACAAACACTGTATTAGCTTCAAAATGAGCATGCCCTACCCCCTTCCACCCACCAAAAATAAGTCTTTGATTAAAAGAAAGTTCAGCAAATGTCTTATGAAGTGCTTCAGAGGTCTCAGCAGCAGATTAATAGAACATTGTGCAAAATTTGATGCAGGCACATTGCTCAGATTTTGTCCACCTTCATAAAAATTGCAGAGCCATTCTAACACAGTTATATAAAATCTTGCGTGATAGTTGAACATGAATGATAGTACAAAGCCTATTTGTACGATGAGTCACAAGGCTTGTTACAAATGATCATCAACACATGCATTTTCATTGTTCAGTACAATCACAGCACGTGCACTTTGGAAATGTTCTGATAACACACACATGTGTATGTGTGTGCATATTTATGTGTGTACTTGCATGCGTGTAGATACATACACACACACACACACACGTGTGCGTATATATATACATATACATATACATACACACACATATGTATGTGTGCATGTGTGTGTATGTATATGTGCATATAATGGTCTCCTGTACATTTCCTTTCCACCAAATTTCACTGTCAAACGATTGGCCAACTCATGGCTACAGCAGAAGATATTCAACCAAATTGCCACGCATTAGGATGGAACCTAAAACCATGGCATTGCAAAGTGAAATTCTTAACCATTGTCATCTTTCCATGCTGCTAAACTCAGATAGTAGAACAAGACAAATGACATGAACATAAATAATACCATTAGCAACATGAATTAAATTTAATTTGAAATATGGTAGACAGAGTTGGAGAGAGAGAGAGAGAGAGAGAGAGAGAAATGACTAGACAGATAAAAAGACTGCCGGAAACAAAGCAGAGACATACATTCAGACAGACAGACTGATATTCAAGATAGAGTGGTTTTGCTGGCTAGCCAACAAGTAATATATGGCAGGTGTCATATTTTTTCATTGCCAGTTCCTATCTTCTAAACTTTGCTGAAGTAGGTTTCCAACTGAAATCAAGATACAATAACAAAAGATGTGTCAGAATAAATGAAGCAATTTCAAGTAATAAGAAGTCACTGTCACTCCGGCTTTCATTATTTTTTTATTGCTGGCAAACATTATATTGCTTTCTGTAATTCAAAATGAATATTTAATTAGTAACAATTAATGCGAATATGTTACCATCTTGGTAATTAGTTGACAGGTCTTTCTTAATTTCTATTCTTTGTTAGAGGTTATGGCGATAATAATCATAGTAACAACCATAACAACAAAAACAGCTTTTTCTAATTTAGGCACAAGGCCATCAATTGGTTAGTTAATTATCAGTACTACAGATGAAAATTTTCTTGTTTGAAAAGTGTACCAGACTTTTGGGAACCTCTTTTATTCTGTACTAGAAATACCTCTTCTACCCCCTCTGCCTATTACTAACTAGTAATAATAATAATAATAATAATCCTTTCTACTATATGCACAAGGCCTGCAATTTGGGGGAAGGGGGCTGGTCAATTCCATCAACCCCACCAGTACTTGACAGGTACTTATTTTATTGATCCTGAAAGGATGAAATGCAAAGTGGACCTTGGCAAAAGAATTTGATATCTGAATGAAAAGTGAAACTAAATGCTATTAAGCATTTTTTCCAATATGCTAACAATTTTTCCAGCTCACCACCTTACTACTAACAATAATAATAATCATAGTGAAATATTAGTAGTTTCCTATGTTATATAACCCTACTTAAGCAATTATTTATTTCAAACATTAAAAATAACAGTATTAAAATCCATCTATCTACCTACAAACATGTAAGATGTAATCAAATTAACCATAGGTGCTAGGATTATTTTCAGTCAATAAAAGTACTTCTTCCATTGGGTAGTAAGCGAAAAGGTTTACGTCAAAATCTATATAGTCGAATAATTCCAAAGTTGAGTCAAACCTACAGTCACACTGTTGTTTTGTCTCCTTTTACTTAAATTTAGTTCCAATTGCTAAAGAAAAATAAAAGTTTCTTGATTATGTCATTAAGTATAAGGTTTCTAAGTTATATAGCAGACAGGATATTGGAAATTGTTTTGTCTGTACTTTTTTCCCAAAGGTATTAGCAGAGTAATTTCTACTAAGGAAACAAAATTTGGCAATGGGCTTCACTCATTTAGAAATTAATACCAGATGAAGCAACAAAAAGACAAAGAAGGAAGACAGTAATAATTTCTTATAATTAAGTCTGAAGCCCTCAGCAAATGAGAGTTACTTGATTGAGGAAAATGAAAAAAGCACTCAATTTGGACTGTGAGCTTTCAAAAACTATGTTTTAAAATAGCTTATGAGCTGCTAAAGCTTTCTATAAATGACAAAGACAAATATTGGCTATTAAAATCGGTAGAATATCAGAAATTTTTATACTAAGTTTAATTGCTGGTATTTATATTACTGGCTCGGACTTGAGGCATGAAGGGTAGAGTCAACTTTAATGGGATCTGAACCCTGAACATAAAGAAATGAAAACCAAAATACTAAAAAAAAAAATACAACTGTTTTAATTTAACTTTTTACCATTTTAGTAGCTTTATTTCATTTTCCTAATAGTAATTATTAAGCAAATATAATAACAAACATAATTATTTTTATATCACTGCAAACACCCTCAACTGTTTTAAAGAAAGGTAATATTTCTTCATAGTCTGGCAGGTATTCACAGAAGAAAGGGAACAAAGGACACGGTTTGCATGACAGAGTCATAAACACTCACACAACCATGAATACACACACACACACACACAAATACATATGATGGGCTTCTTTCAGTTTCCATCAACTAAATCCACTCACATGGCTTTTATTGGCCTGGTGCTATATTAGGAGACACTTGATTGAGGTGCCGTGTAACGGGACTGAACCTGTAATCATGTGGTTGGGAAGTGCAACGCAATTACATTTACATCTCAATGAACTCTAAGATTTACAACAGAGGAGAGAAATGAGAGATGATGACCCTAATGCCCTTCCTACAGGCATTAATGATATTAACAAAGCAGTTCAATCCAGAAAGAGAACAAGGCCCAGAAATAGGACCAGCTGATAATTAATACTTCATCACATAAACAAGTAATGGTATTGTTTAATTAGTTTGATGGTTTCAAATTAATGAGAGAGGACAAGGGCTAAGCTGCTATGTTTGTGCATCTACCAAAATGAAAATAAAGGAATAAAAAGTAGAAGAGCAAAGGGCATCAGCAACACAAAACACCAAAACGAGAACTATGCTCTGGATTTAGTGGTTAGGAGAATTAAACCATTTGTCTGTTTCTCACAGATATTAGAGACATTAACCATTTTGTTACCATATTTCTGTTGAAATTCAGTGCTTTTGTTTCAGTTAATTTTTAAAAGAATAAAGAATTTACTTAAAATAACTGTCATTATAAAGCTTTGTTTGAAACGTAAATTAACATATTTCGAAGGAGGACCTTGATTTAGATCACTTTAAGACATGAAGTTTGTATCACAAAACCATAGGCAAGTAAATATTGAAAAGGTTAAACGAACTGAAATATTTCAACAATTGTCAATCAATATTTATTTACTGGTTCATACACTTGAATATTTGTAACATACTAATAACATTAATTTCTTCTGATTAGGCAGTAAAACAACTGTCAAAGAGAAGAGTAGTCTACTGAATCAACTGCCAAAACATTACTTCCAAAGCATTTTATCAACCTTAAAGAAACAAAGTTTATTCAGGTTAGATTTGAACTTGGACATAAGAGGTCACAAATTAAATAGCAAAACGTATAATCTCGTCTACACTCCACCATCCATGTCTATGTGCTCAAAATGTGTAGGATATAAACAATGGAACGGTAAGTTTTTTTTAATGTCTATATAGACATTCATAACAGAAGAGAAATTATAGATAGAGCTTATAATCAAGGATTAACACTAGCTTATAGACTTGATGTATCTGTGTGTAGCTTCTCTTTAATTTATAGTGTTCAATAACTGTTTCCTACACAAACATGTAACCAGAGATTTATAGGACGAGTGAATATAGGAAATTATGTTTATCAACTATAGTAACATCAGCTACTTTAGAAGTACTTGAAAAGATGCAGGAGAAAATAAATGTCTTTCTATACTAAGCTTGTCTATAAAAGATCTGTATTGACTAGGAATATTTAATGTTGACTGAGAAATTAAATAAATAGAGAAGAAGAAGAACAATGACTGCTTCCTACACAAACATGTAACCAGGGATTCATAGGAGGAGGGCGAATATGGGAAATTGTTATGCTCATTAACAATAATAGTAATATCAGCTACTTTAACAGAACAAAATGCAGAGAAAATAAATTTATTTTCTCTCTAAAGCTTGTCTATAAAAGCTCTGTAATGTCTAGTGATATTTAATATTGACTGAGAAATTAAATAGAGAACAAAAACAACAGAATATCTATACATGCACAAATTACAGAATGGTATGAGAATTTATAATATTCATCTGAATTAAGATATTTTCTCCTAGTTTCATTACCATTTTATGAGGGTTACAAGAGATTGGATCAGAAGATAGAATTTGTACATTTTATTTAAATTAACCATGCTAAGATAAAAGGCTGAGTTAACCATGGCGTAAAATTTTCCCAGAACAATGTGATCTGGGGAGACGTTGAAGGGAAATAGATTGTAAATCTCGTCTAGTTCATTTGTTCTACTTTCGTTGCATCTATCACCAAACCAGTACTGCAGTGAATGAAGCTTAACTGGTAATGTTTTATTGGACATCTTAACAATAAAACCTAATGCACTAATATATCACAGTCACTTGCATAAAAAATGTAGATATAGCAGTAAATGTGCATGTGTGTATGTATGTTGAAATATATGCGGGAAAGTGAGTAATTAGCAGAATCATATAAAAATATGTGATAGTAATTATGTATGCTGGTGAATTATAAACTCTTCACTGCCAACATAAAAATCACTTCCAAATGAACCATTGAAGAATACAAGAGAGCAAAAGTAAGACTTACTCAATGACCATCATTATTTTATTATATTTTTTTCATGACAATAAATGTTCATTTTTATCACACTAATATCTAAAATGATGTCAAATGGTTAAAATGATGGGAGAAGGAAGATGATGTATTGGAGGATAAGGTACTGTAGATACTTGATCAGCCAAGAGTTCAAGCCTGGTAAGATTTCACTGCATTGCACAGTAGTTAGCTGCCTAAGTTGCAGCTAGCTATCAAAAATATGCATAATATCATTCTGGAATGTTTGACCACAGACTTGAGCTCATAATAATCTTAGTTAACCTTGTCTTGAATCCACATTGGATATGGCTATGGGTATGTTTATGAAGACTGATGTGAAACAGACTATTCAATGTTAAACTAATCCTACACATGCATTCTTAGCTGTGAAGTGTTTTCTCAATGAAACAATAGCAAGTAGTGTTGCCCATTGGAGATTGATACGTAAAATTTTGAGTTTGAGAATATAGCCCAAAGCAACAACAGAAAAAAAAAGGGCAGTATAGTTGATATACAACATATATTTTGTGTGTTTCTTAAATGGCTTACAAACACCTTCCACACTGCAATTGTTTTCGTTCCACCACACGATCTCAGATAAAATCACTTGCTATGCGAGTACATCTCCGTAATATATTAGAAGTTTACTTTATAATTGTGAGGTCTTAAGTTTGCACTATGTGACATTTTGGGCATAGACTCCAATCAAGCCGAGACATGAGTAAAAGATTGTGTAGCGAGAAACTGTGTTAAATAGACTGTCCCTGTAGTTTAAAGGTCCACCCAGGATTCATATTTTTCATCCTGATTTATCTTTTATGGTTTACTCGTTTAGTCATTAGATTGGACAAGATGAGGACCGTCAGTAAGTGTTTAACTGAATAAATCCACCCCAGGACATATTTTTTTATAGCTGGGTACTTATTCTTTTGGTCTTTTGTTTTTTGCCTAACAGCTAAGTTATGGATATGTAAAAAAAAAAAACCAACACCAGCTGTCAAATGGTGGTGGGGGACAAACAAACACACACATACAATCTATATACACATGACAAGCTGCTTTCAGTTTCCATCAAATAAATCCATTTACAAGGCTTTGGTTGACTTGGGGCTATAGCAGAAGACACTTTGCCAAGGTGTCATAGAGTGGGACTGAACCCAAAACCATGTAGGTGGAAAGCAAATTTCTTACACAGTCATACCTGTGAATAAGGGCACATATGGTTGCAGGATATTCAGTCACTTCTACACTACTACAAACAGTAGGTGGTAAAATTAATCAACTAGAATACTCATTATTAAAACCAATACAAGATACATTTACATTATTAGTTGTGACTTTATAGGTGGGGTTACAAAACTGTCCCAACTTATTAACACTGTCCCACCATCCAAGCCAGCTTGAAATTATGTCTCTGATTTTTGGAAATCTGGAAAAATTTTACTCATGATTTTTATCCTGGTTTGTCAGAAAAGTCATCAGGTATCGATATTAATTAATCTTCCCAGCACTTCATGAAACATGTAGCAGGATTTGAAACTAAAACCCTTTGTTTCACTCACATGCATAAGCCATAATATTCAGAACTCTTCCTTTGATTGCACAAAAGAAAGAAAAAAGGTCCCTGGTTGGCAAAGGCAAAACATTTTCATTGGCTGAGAGAAAGAATTTGCATATCAATAACAGGTAATGTTAGGCTTTAGAGAACATCTGTTTTGCATGAGGAACAGAGACAGATTGTAGGGCTTGGACAATTCAATTTGTCCCACAGGCAATTCACCAAAGTTACTAGAGGATCCTGTACAGCTAACCACTGATGAATAACCAAGTTATCTCTTTATATTTTTGTCTTTTATCTTTTAGTCTGTCTTAACCAAACCACAGATAACTGCTGGATTTTTGACAACAGTACTTAAATCTTTTCCTTACACACACACACAATTATGGAAACATACACCTTTCCTGTGAGCACATGTACATGAACTTCTGGATTAAGTAACAATGAATTTGTTTGTTGTTTCATGAATAAGCAATTTAATCTGCATATTCATCACTATTTTCTTGCTATGTTAGTGATTGTAAATTTCCCCTGGCGTTGGCATATCCCAGAATAAACCAGTTGTAATATATATTTCATATTTCACTTTACTTTGAAATTTCATCCATATTTCTCTTGAAAGAAT
This sequence comes from Octopus sinensis, assembly GCF_006345805.1. NCBI lineage: Eukaryota > Metazoa > Mollusca > Cephalopoda > Octopoda > Octopodidae > Octopus > Octopus sinensis. Next base: position 45,225,238 of record NC_042997.1, read on the forward strand.
TTTGATTTAGTTTTACCTTGTCAAAAAGAGCAAGAACATTTATGGAAAAACTCAAGAAAGATTACCCTTTTCTAACAGAGTAAAATACAATCGCTGTTTTGCAGAGTTCTCTGTGGCACATAAATGTAGATTGGATACAAATAAATCATTTGAAATCTCAAAGGCACAAAATGTGTTTTGTTGCTGTTCATTACAATTAGATACATTTTTTTAAATGTCAGAAATAATTGAATTGGAGCTTCTTGTCTCTATAGAAACCACTTTTACTTCTTGTACCATTTCTCATCAATTGAGTTTCAAGACATCTGACTGTTTGCCAAAATTGGTCTCAAAACTTTTTTGAGATCCAAAGTTTTGTTTAGCACAATTTTAAATGTAATTTCACCAATGGCTAAATCTGAACTTGCTAATGACCTAGCAGGGACAAATTTTGTGATGATATCTGTGGATGCTTTGAGAATTGAAAAGATGTTGAAATAATACTTTTTTTATTATTTGATATTAGATTCCAAGTCAGAGGGTAGAAGTCAAATTTTTGGATATGCACACGATTTCAGTTGATTTGGATGAGATACTGACAAATGCCTTAGTATCAGTTATTGACTGTTAGGGGTTGACAAAAAAAGTCGTTGGATTTTGAGAAGACTACTGTATAAACAGGCATGAACAACATATTGAGCTGATTAAAACCAAACTTGGAAAGGATCTTGTTGGTATTGGCTGTGCTGCTCACATTATGCACAACTGTCTCCAAGCAGTTGTTGATCTATTACCAATTGATACTAAAGCACTTATTGTGAAAATTTTCAAATAAAAGTATGCTTAGTTGAATATATTTTTAAATGCTACTGTTACATTTGACAATATTTTACATGCATAAGCTGTCAAGAACAGAATATCTGCTTTGTATATTTGTTTCTGTTCCCTGTCTATCTATGTCCATCAATCAGACTCTCAACCTTCTAAATGATGGAGACAAAGCATACATCTTGCAAAGCCAGGTGTATCACTTCAACACTTTCTAGAAATCACTTTCATATCAGAAGAAAACATGCAATTATGTTAACTTTTGCAGAAAGAAAATCCCCAGACCCTTTGGCTGGTAGGAGAGGTGACTAGCTCTTCCTTAATAACCAACCTACATCTTGCAGTTTTTCAGACCTTGCACAATATTCTCATTGATTCTGGTTTCAATTCCCCATTGTCCCAGATTCACTTTTGAAAATTATAGTAGGCCCATTTATAGACAAACTATCATTTAGATAAAAGGCATCAAGTTCTCAGGTAACCAAGTTTATCAGATATTGTCTGAATCTATTCTTAATCTTACACACAAGCTGGATGTAACCTTTATATAGATAATACTCATTTCTTTCATTGACATAAAGCTACAAGTTTATTTATTAAGAACTGATCAGATTAGGGTAGTAGTAAAAGACCATGGACAAGTGTCTTCTGCTGGTACCCCTGGCTAGTTAAAGCCTTGTGAACAAATTTGGTAGATGGAAACTGTATTAAATCCACCCTGTGCATGTGTGTGCATGCACACACATGTGTGTGAGTGCATGTATGTTGATAATTTGGTTGTCATTATTAGAGTGAAGCAGTACTGATGTTAGTATTCCTTGTTGATATAAATAGTCACTCTATGTTTTCAAAGATCTGAGGAATATAAAAATTCTATACTTGAAAAAATATGCAAAGGTTGGAGACAGGAAGAGCATGCAACGGTAATATTGCACCTCAAAATCAATTACCATCGAAGTCATGACAGCATAGAAAAACAAATGTTAAACGAATGAATGAATGAAGTATATATGATTAAGAAATCTACTTTAGTATGTGTATATACACACAGTGGAGGCACAATGGCCCAGTGGTTAGGGCAAGCGGACTCGCGGTCATAGGAACGCGGTTTCGATTCCCAGACTGGGCATTGTGAGTGTTTATTGAGCGAAAACACCTAAAAGCTCCACGAGGCTCTGGCAGGGGATGGTGGTGATCCCTGGTGTACTCTTTCACCACAACTTCCTCTCACTCTTACTTCCTGTTTCTGTTGTACCTGTATTTCAAGGGGCCGGCCTTGTAATTCTTTGTGTCACGCTGAATATCCCCGAGAACTATGTTAAGGGTACACATGTCTGTGGAGTGCTCAGCCACTTACACGTTAATTTCAACCGGAACCCTCATCGTCGTAATCGATGGAGTGCTTCCCTACCTATATACACACACACATAATGTGTGTACCTGTTACTTATTTTAACAAGCCCAGAGAGAAGAATGGGCCAATCAAACCTAGCATTATTTGAACTTAAACGTAGAGGATTTCAATATAATAGTGGAAAGTATTCAATCTGGCACTTAACTCTTTCTGTCACTGACAACTTCTGTTGTTCTTTTAACGAAACATCAATATAGAATGAAGAGGAGATGTACAAAGAAATTTAACATTAAATTTTAACAACTAAAGCTTGATTCAGCCATTTATGCATGCTCCAATACACAAACTGTTGCCATACTTGTTAGCCGATCAAACCTGACCTACCTTGTTACATTTGGTGTGGTGCCAAATATAGGAAACATATACTTCTAAAGCAATGCCAGCATGGAAGAATAGGCATTAAAGACCGGTGATGAAGATAATGATAACGATGCTAATGATGACATTGATAAGCTACAGTCGTTTCTTTCAAAAATGACTGAATTTAATTCGATACTTTGTGTTCTGTATCTCATATATCTTTTACTATTCCTCTCTGTGTTTCTGTATATTAATAATTAAAACTGAATCTTTGTTAAGAGAAAACAGTGTTACGTGTGTGATGTGTCTGTATGTTTGTGTGAGCATATCAGTCACTTTTAATAGCAGCAAGTTTTAATTATTACAATTTGGAACTAATACTTCTGACAAAGCAGAGTGGCTGTGTGGTTTTGTAAGAAGGAACTAGTGACTGAAAGTTCAAGATCTGCAACTATTTCGGCACCATGCCTCCTAACACAATATAGAATATTTCTCAACTTGCTTTCTCACTTTCACAAACTAAACAAAATAAAAATAAAAAAACACAACAGAAATAAAGAAAAGATAAGACTTCATAGTAGGAAGAGAAGCTTGTCTTCAAATGAGACTAGAAATACAAATATCAAGGATACGATAACAGAAAAATAATTGCAAAACAGTCATAAAATTTAAAAAGAAGAAAAGGATGCAAACAAGATACGTGGTAGTTTGTAATGAAAACTGTAAAATAAAAACTTGGTTTGGAGAATGACAGTAAAGTTTGTTAGAGATAGGCAAAGAAAAAAATAGAAAGCAATTACTGTAATTCATCATTTAGCGACCGTTTTCCATGCTGGCAAAAGAAAATGTACACCTACATGTGCTTGAAAGGACCATCTTAGAGAATTGCATCTTAAACAGTCTATAAATCAGGCTTATATAAAGTACAGGTTGGTCAAATTAGTCAATTACTAACCTAATGGCTGAGAGGTCAATGATTTGTATAGTGTTACAGGAAGTGTGTGATGTTGGTGGTAAAAGTCACTCAACTATCAATGTTTTAATTGAGAGAGAGAGAGAGAGAGAGAGAGAGAGAGAGAGAAGAGAGAGAGAGAGAGAGAGAGAGAGAGAGAAGAGAGAAAGCCGTGCAGAAATGTACAAGGTGAGTAAACTAGTGATACTCTTCATTGGCAAAAATTAGAGGAGTTGTGTGAATTAGTGACACTTTGCATTAATGTGTGATATTCAGCATTGACAAAAAGCTGGTGATACTCAGAATTGAAGAAAAGCTAGTAATCCTTTACATTGATAAAAATCTAGTGATGTCCTACAGTAAAAAACTCTCTAGCTTCCCAGAAGAAATACACTAAATGAGTAAACAAACGATACTCTGTATTAACGAAAAACCAGACAAGGTGAGTAAATTAGTGATAACCTACACAGACAGAAAAAAAACAGCTTATGTACATTTATCTCACCTGCAAGAAAAAGTAGCCAAACCTTACATTGCATGCTACATCACCATCATCATCTTCATCATCATCATCATCATCGTTTAACATCTGCTCTCCATGCTGGCATGGGTTGGATGGTTTGATATGGAGATGGCTAGCAGGGAGTTATCTAGACTCTGTTTGTTTGTTGTGACATGGTTTCTGCAGCTGGATGCTCTTCCTAACGCCAACCATTTAGCAGAGTGTGCTGGGTGGTTTTTATGTTCCACCAGCACAGGTGTGTCTATCAGGCACCAGCACAGGTGCTTTTTAAGTGGCATTGACACCTGAAAGGACAAGCCTGTATGTATGGAAGGCAGCGATTTTACTTAGCTTCATGTGTCATATCAAATACAGCTACATTTTCAGAAATGTATTGACTGAACAATGATATACAAAAAGATGGGTTGGTCATGGCTGGAACACTTTTCATCATAAATTTGTTCAATGAATGTTAGACTGGAGATAAACAACAAGCTATGAGTGGGCACTGAAAAGTTCCTGGCTCTGGGTAAAAGAAAATCCAGGAAGATCAGTTAATCATGATTTTATTCAACATATTCCCCTCTCAGGTTCACACTTATTGCAGTGGTCCTCGAAAGGTTGGGCCTCTAACCAGGTCTTGAAAGGTTGGGCAAGACCTGATATCTAATCTCATCACCTCTGTTTGGTTAAAAAGAGATGATGAATGATGGCTAGAAGAATATTGAGTTATATTTGATAACCAGTTTATTTAGCAAGCGAGGCCTTAAATCAGTGAAAGGGGGTTTGTGTGCAATGATGCCATCAAGAAGTAAGACTCAAAACAGTGTGCATTCTCTCCTGATGAACCCATACACTTGCTGGTTTCCGGTATGCAGAGCTTTCGACAGGTAACACTTGCATGTGCAAGTTGTTTGTAAAACATATTCATTCAACTGCTTCTGCTACTTCACTGCCTCAAAAGGCTGTGAAGTTATTGATCTGTGAGTTTAGTAAATGGCCACAAATATTAGGTGCTGTTGGTTTAATTGAATCTAATACTTAACTGGTACTTATTTCATTGACTTTGGAGTAAAGAAAGAGATTTCAGCTATAGGGTCACATGTGACTGTGCTTAAAAGTTTGGTTCCCAACCATATAGTTTAAAGTGTGACACCTTGGGCAAGTGTCTTCGCCATAGCTCTGAGTTAAGACCTGTGAATACATTTGGTAGACAGAAACTGAAAGAAGGCGAGGAGCTGGCAGAAATGTTACACGCTGGGCGAAATGCTTAACAGTATTTCGTCTGCCACTACGTTCTGAGCTCAAATTCTGCCAAAGTCGACTCTGCCTTTCATCCTTTCGGGGTTGATAAATTAAGTACCAGTTATACACTGGGTTCGATGTAATCAACTTAATCCCTTTGTCTGTCCTTGTTTGTCCCCTCTAAGTTTAGTCCCTTGTGGGCAATAAAGAAATAAGAAACTGAAAGAAGCCCATTGTGTATGTGTGTGTGTGTGTGGGGGGGTTCCTTGTCTTGACATTAATGTGACCCTTAATGAATGGTACCCTTAATGAATGTAATAGTTATGAGTGTAACTGTCATACAATTAGAGTTCTATACTTTCAGTTTCCATGATAAAATATTTGGTCATACGGAACTATTACATCGGTTGGAAACAAGTGAGGGTTGTTGACAGGAAAGGTATCCAGTCATATAAATCTGCCCTAATGAATTCTCTCTGGCCCGTCCAACATGGAAGAATGAATATAAAAACAATGATGATGATGATGATGATGAACTATGGAAGTACAGTGACAACTACCTGCTACAAGGCTTTTAATATGGAACACTACAATATAAGAATATTGTATAATTGACAAGTCAAGAAGGGAACCTTATCATGGTCATTCAACCTGTTAGAAATAGCAGTCAAATCTCTATGAAATTATGCCCTACTGTTCTGAAAGAACACACAGCCCTAAAATAATGTCTAAAATACTTTTGTAGTTTAACTGGCATTAAATAACAACTACATAATTGTATTAACAAAGGTTTGAACATGGATCATTGAAGGTGGCTGAATTGGTCCCAGGAAAAAAGGTAAACGTGGTAGTGATGGGGGTGGTAGAATATAGCCTCAGGGTAACATGTCCAAGAAGGTGAATACAAGAGAACATGTAAACAGGAAACTCAGTAGAGATAAGGTTGCAAGTGTGTGAGAGGAGAGAGAGAGAGATATAAGCGTAGGGTGAAGTTGGTCAGATGTACAGAGGAGGTGAATGAAGTGAACGGTCAACAAGGCATGATTGATAGTAAACATCAAGGAATGATATGAATGGACAGATGTCAGTTGAAGTTAGCTCAGTAGAGAGGGAGTAATGGATGACAGAAATTTCCAATAGAAATTGTCTGCAGTGACAGGTTCTAATTTCATTACATGCAGCAGCTGAATAAAAGTAGATAGGTGAGTGATGGAGGGATTGCATGACAGGGAGAATAGGGGTGGATGTTAAAGGTCACAAGGGTGTGCAAAGGACAGTAAGTTATGGATAAAACAGGGTGGGGTTGAATGACAGTGAAGGTTACAGTAAGTACAGGTAGGGAGTAAGAAGAATGAGCTTAGAGGAGAGACCCATTTATCTGAGTGGGTGGGGAAAGGGGAGCAAAAATATATACATATATGTACCCAAAAATATACATAGGCGCAGGAGTGGCTCTGTGGTAAGTAGCTTGCTTACCAACCACATGGTTCCGGGTTCAGTCCCACTGCGTGGCATCTTCGGCAAGTGTGAGTGGATTTGGTAGACGGAAACTGAAAGAAGCCTGTCGTATATATGTATATATATATATGTGTGTGTTTGTGTGTCTGTGTTTGTCCCCGTAGCATTGCTTGACAACCGATGCTGGTGTGTTTACGTCCCTGTCACTTAGCGGTTCGGCAAAAGAGACCGATAGAATAAGTACTGGGCTTACAAAAGAATAAGTCCCGGGGTCGAGTTGCTCGATTAAAGGCGGTGCTCCAGCATGGCCGCAGTCAAATGACTGAAACAAGTAAAAGAGAGTAAAAGATATACAAATATGTACGCATGCACACACACACACACCTCTGGTTGTTTTAATGACAAGTATTCAGTTTTTCAATCAAATTAATCCTTTAACATTTAAGCCAGCTATATCCAGCCAAAAATATTCTACCTATTTATGTTTAAACAAACTAGATCCAGCCTTTCACACCTATCCTACAATGTCATTCTAAGAATAAACACTCACATGATTGTAATCCTGAGACTATCATTAATTCAAAACAGTGTGAATAAATAAGCATCATACTCAACAGAACAATCCAAATGCTAAAGGGTTAAAATGGCAGATTATTCCAGTGACATATGTACCCAAAATGTAATCTTTGAGAAGAATTACCATGGCAATGGTGACAACTCTGGAATTCTGAATGAGAATTACAGGTACAATCCATCAAACAGGCTTATATATAACCCGGTAGGAAACAGTACTTAATGTAATATTAATGTTTAAATGTTTAGTTATGACACAATATATAATTACAGACTATATCAGGATTGTGCTGAATAAGTTTAAAATATTACTGTGTCTATAGAAATTCCTGGCCAAAGTGAAAAGGATCCATCAACAGATTAATAGATTAAGCAATACATAAATATGGTCTGCCATAACTATATCCTCGTAAGAATATTCCTAAGAACCCTACTGGTCTGTTCTCACGCTCTCTCTCTCTCTCTCCCTGTATATATATATATATATATATATATATACACACACACACACACATATATATATATATGGAGAGAGAGAGAGAAACAAAGTAAACTGATGTAAATGTCTCTATTGGAAACATGAGACACTTGGAACAGATTCAAACTACGGATGTATTAGTTGATGGTTCAAATACCACCAAGGTCAATGCGTTTACTTTTTACTGTCTCACAGTCAGAAAATTGATATAGCCACGTTATGTCCTGGGATTGGTTCAAATGACCATTCAATCTCATCAACGAAAGGATGTTAACAAAAGAGTCTCTATGTAGATTCACTATGGTTGAGAAAAATCTATAAGACAGTCGTGGATGGAACACTTTTAATTATAGGTCTGCTCAACTGAATCCAAGCTGGAGCTAAACAAGAGCAGCAGCAATGGATAGCCACATGTCGATATAAAATATGATATTTGCATTACTTCTAATGTATGCATATGTCTGTAGAAAAGGCTAGGATTATGCAACGTTGGTAAGGGGTATGAAATTAATACAAAACTGAGTATTGAGATGAACAAAAGAATTAAATAAAGGGAAATACATTAATATGTTAATCAGTAATATGTTTGATTTATTCTAAACTAAGTCCATATTATAGTGATTTATCTTCAAGCAGGCTGGCTATATTAGCTGGCTATAATTTTTGCTAATGTTGGTATATAAAAATATAAAATTATTGATGGCTTTCCACTTTGTAACATTAATTTTCAGAAAAATGTATAAAAAGAAAAATAGAAAATATTCTCAATTATTTGAGGCAATGAATAATAATAATAATAATAATAATAATAATAATAATAATAATAATAATAATAATAATCATATAATAATTATAATAATAATAACACTATCAACAATGATAGTATAGACATAGTACAAAAAAAATTTATAAAAGATGTAATTCAATACTGTGGTTATCAAAATAAATATACACATTTTCAGACACTTCCACTCCAACATACGTACATATATATATATATATATATATATATATATATATATATATATACACACACACACATATATATATTCGTGTATATGTATATAATACGAATATATATATATATATATACACACACACGCATATATTTGTGTATATGTATATAATACGTATATATATATATATATATAATATATATATATATATATATATATAACACACACACACATATATATATTCGTGTATATGTATATAATACGAATATATATATATATATATACACACACGCATATATTCGTGTATATGTATATAATACGTGTGTATATATATATATATATATATATATATATACACACACACACATATATATATGTGTGTATTTGTGTGTATGTATATATGCATATTTACAAGTTGATGCAATAAAGATGAAAGCTGCATGTTAATTAAATGTACAAAATACAGAGTTTGAAAGATATCAAATTATTTGCTGTGTATGAACGTGCATATGGGTGTATGTATATGCACATATATATACACACACACACACATACATACATACATATATATATATATGTGTATATATATATATATATATATATATATATATATATATATATACATATATATATATATATACACACACATATATATATATATATAATATATATATATATACATATATACACACACACACACACATATATATATATATTACTTTATATACATTTTAAATCATGACAACAAACAATGATATAATGGTATTTTGTAATAAATTGGTGATGAGAATTTTATTAGTTTGCTGTCACAATACCAGCAGTATTATTTGAAAGAGAACAGTAGAATTATCAAAATTTATCAAGCCGATGCCCAAAGGGAAAATATTGCCAACAATATTATTAAATGAAAATCACTGCACACTGCAGGTCATAGCTATTTTCTAAACTATAACAAATATACCACTTGTTTCAGATGGACACTTTCAGTTTATCATTATGAGTGTTGAAGGAGGTACTCCATACTCCATTCAGTGTGCACTTTGTCTAGATGTACGATTTGTTAGCGCAGTGGGAGAAATCATAGAGTAGCATACATGAAGTATCCATATACAAATAGTTCTTCTCAAGAAAACTGAACTCAAATAACAATCAGTAAACCACGAGGAGACTAAGCACAAATATCCTTTTCTGTTATAGGCACAAGGCCTGTGATTTGTGGGGGTGGGGCTAGTTGATTACATCAACCGCAGCATTCAACTGGTACTTGATTTATTGACCTTGAAAGGATGAAAGGTGAAGTCAACCTCAGCGGAATTTGAACTCAGAATGTAAAGAAGGGCGAAATACCTATTTCTTTACTGCCCACAAGGGGCTAAACACAGAGTAGACAAACAAGGACAGACAAACGGATTAAGTCGATTACATCGACCCCAGTGCGTAACTGGTACTTATTTAATCGATCCCAAAAGGATGAAAGGCAAAGTCGACCTCAGCGGAATTTGAACTCAGAACGTAGTCGCAGAGAAAATACCGCTAAGCATTTCATCCAACATGTTAATTATTCTGCCAGCTTGACACCTTACTAAGCATAAATATCAGTGAGTAGGAGGAGTCCATTCGCATACCCTGAGCAGACTAAGCATTATTTGTAAGTGAGCAGGAGCCCATTCACTTAGTGAGCTGAAATTTGAAAAAACCAAGAGTAGACTATTAAAAGCTGAAGGAACAAGCATGAATGCTATACTAAATGAACAATTAATATGGTGAGAAGTTTTTCTGAAGAAAATTATATTGAGCAACAAGCTAAAAATTTGAACAACAAACCACACAGACATTTAAATGAACAGGAGAGTGTATACAAATGGTTCATTAATGTCCATGTACACTCTTCATGTAGCTTGAAATTTTCGTGTTATCATCATCGTTTAGCATCCGCTTTCCATGCTGGCATGGGTTGGACGGTTCAACTGGGGTCTGGGAAGCCAGAAGGCTGCACCAGGCCCAGTTTGATCTGGCAATGTTTCTACGGCTGGATGCCTTTCCTAACGTTATATATGAAATGATATTTTTCATATTTTAGACAGAAGCAAGAGAAAAGGAAAATGCATGCACACACACACACACACACATGAGCATATCTCTTTTACTCTTTTACTTGTTTCAGTCATTTGACTGCGGCCATGCTGGAGCACCGCCTTTAGTCGAGCAAATCGACCCCAGGACTTATTCTTTGTAAGCCCAGTACTTATTCTATCGGTCTCTTTTGCCGAACCGCTAAGTGACGGGGACGTAAACACATCAGCATCGGTTGTCAAGCAATGCTAGGGCGACAAACACAGACACACACACATATATATATATATATATATACATATATACGACAGGCTTCTTTCAGTTTCTGTCTACCAAATCCACTCACAAGGCATTGGTCGGCCCGGGGGTATAGCATAAGACAATTGCCCAAGATGCCACGCAGTGGGACTGAACCCAGAACCATGTGGTTGGTTAGCAAGCTACTTACCACACAGCCACTCCTGCGCCTATTTATGCATTCACTATTAGTTTTCCAAAAAGACAGAGAGTGTAGAAGACTGTGGTGACTTTGATCCTTCTGTATGTCTGTGAGAGCTGGATTCTTACAGCTGACATGGAGTGAAGAATCTAGGCATTTGAGCACAAATGTTTCAGAAGGCTGCTACACATCGCATACACAGAGTACAACACAAAACAGTTCTGTGGGGCATCAAGTCAACAAATATGCTGGCTGGCAGGAAACACTTCTTGTACAGGTGGAAAGATGGAAGCTTACTTGGTATGATCATGTATCTCACCAAAGCACCCTGCCCAAAACCATTCTTCAGGGCTCAGTTGAGGGACTGGGAGTGAAAGAGGGGCAGACAAAAAATACTGGTTTGAGGACATCAAGGACTGGACAGGTCACAACACAGCAAACCTGCTGTGCATGACAGAGAATAGAGATCAGTAGTGACAGCTGACTATGAAAGCATCTTGAGCGGCACCTCAATGGTTGGCTGCATTAGTTAAGGAATCTTGAAGATGATGGTTTGTGGTAGGACAAATATTATACCATGTCATGCCTTTATGTGAAGTTTGGGTGTGGTTTGGAATGGATTACCCCCATCTTTTTGTTACTTGTGTAAAGAATAATTTGTGAAGGCACATGGTTCAGTGGTTAGAGCATTGGGCTAACAATCATGAGGTAATGAATTCGATTCCCAGACCCGGCTGCGTGTTGTATTCTTGAGCAAGACACTTTATTTCACATTCCTCCAGTTCACTCAGCTGTAGAAATGAGTTGCGACATCACTGGTGCCAAGCTGTATTGGCCCCTTTTGCCTTTCCCTTGGATAACATCGGTGGAGTGGAGAGGGGAGGCCAGTATGCATGAGAGACTGATGGTCTTCTATAAACAACCTTGCTCAGACTTGTGCCTCAGAGGGTAACTTTCAAGGTGCAATTCCATGGTTATTCATGACCGAAGGGGGGTCTTTACCCATTAAGGAATAATTTGGTTAATGAAGAGGACTTTAGAACAAATTAAGTTTGTATACAAAGACTTCACTGTATTTAGCTTCATGCCTTTACTCTGAGTTTTGTAACTTTGCGAGATTTAACCTTGCCTTTCATCTTGCTGAGATCAATAAGAGTTTGTGAATTAATAAAAATCTAAATCCTTTGTGAAAATGTGTGGCCATGCAACAAGGTGAAAAATAATTATTATGTTTGGGATGAAAATAAATATTTGGCATCTATCTCAGCATAGCAGCTCTTTAACAATTTTGAAACATTTTTAGTCAAGCTTCAATAAAATTATTATTCCAAAGATTCTTTACTGTAAGAATTGCTTTTCACAAACAACAATAAATAAATAAATATATTTATATATAAACAGAAAAACTATTTATTTGCTGCAAAGAATAATCATGAGAAGAACTGTCATCAACAAAAGAGCTGAATTTTCATTAAAAGACATAATTCATGAAGTCTTGCTAAAAACAGACCATTTAGTTTGATAAAGCTATGTAAAAACTGTGTGCATGTTACGGCTAGATTAGCAATCATCATAAGATATAAATTTTATACTATTTTGTCAGTTCATAATGTTTGATAGAAGCACTTATGTAAGTTAGCAAGACAGTTAAAACCATGATCTGTAGACCATTGCAAATAAACAAGCGAGCAATGAGAACAAGGAATCTGCACTAATCAAATACTTGATATAAAACTGAGTTGATCTACAGCATATGATGTCATCAATAACAAGGAAAACTTGAACGCAAAGAAGCTGTAATGAGGAATAACAATTCTCTTTACATACAAAATTCTCTGTAATTTACCACAAATAACAGATAACTATGTTTAAATCAGGAATTCTCAAAGTAGATACAATGCTACTTGAGAAACAGTCAATGGTTTTCGATGATTGTAGAAACTTTTATTTCAGAAGTGCATCAGCATGTATGCACGAGAGTGCGTCCGGTGAAATATAGTGAAACCAGAGTGGAGGCAAGGATATTTAAGCTATATATATATATATATATATATATATATATATATATGAAGAAAGTCAGGCGGTATGAGATGAATATATCTATTTCACCAGCCATATGTTTATATCCTATAGCTCCTGATTTTATATACTTCTAGTGTGTGCATGTATGTGTGTGTGTATATATATAGATATATGCTTTATTTAAAGCAGCAGAAAATTCAATAAAACCTGTTACTCTGAGTTTCACGTTACCGTTCGTCGGACAGTTTTTCTAGCAAAAACTGTCCGACGAACGGGAATGTGAAACTCAGAGTAACAGGTTTTGTTGAATTTTCTGCTGCTTTAAATAAAGCATATTGCTCTACCACTGGTATTTGAGAACTCTTTTTTCCACCTTGTTTCACATTTATGTGTTTACTCCGGTATATATATATACATATATAATGTTACAGAGTGTAAATGAACAATGAAGAGTATACTCAAAACATAGCGTAGTGTATTTTAAACTGAATTTTCTTCTTGTGACTTGGGGTCCACTCCACTGTCATCTTCAAGTTTCAAACTTAGGTAAGGAAAAAGAGAATTCACTTTAAACTCTGTGTGTGAGTGTGTAAAGGTGGCAACAGGTTCAGGCATAGCTGTGTAGTTGAGTGGTTCTCTTCCCAACAACATAGTTTCAGGTTTACCCCACAATATAGTACACAGGTATATGCATTGCAAACAGACATATACACATACACAGGTGTATCTATTGCATATACACATATACACCCACATACACAAGTATATGTATTGCATACACATTTATACACACATATACATAGATGTATGTATTACATACACACATACGCACACACACACACACCTACATATATGTATGTACACCTGCATTCATGTATGTACGTATGCATTTTATACACACATACGAGGGTTCTACAAAAAAGGTAAGTCATCTTCCAAGCAGAAACAATGTGCTCTCATTGAGTTCTTGACAAAGGAAATATTCAGGTTGTTTGTTTTTCCCTGGTGGCTACAGGTTGCTTATGGAGATGACATCATTGACAAGAGCAATGTGCCCTGATGGATGAAGAAGTTTAAAGAAGGGGAAACTGGCATTGAAGACAAACTACACAAATAAAGACCATCAGCTGTGACTAATGAGATGAATCACCAGCATATGGGGATGAACTGGTCTGCCCAGACAAACACATCACGATCTGTGAGCTTGCTAAACACGTGGACTGTTGTCACAATGCATTATGGAAGATGGAGAAAGACTGGGTAATGGACAGTATATGCAAAGGGGTACCTCAGCAGTTGCACACTCTATGAAGGAGAAAATTGTTGAAGTTTACTCTGATCTGCCGGAAGCATCTGAAATCAAAGAAAACACATTTCCTCTTGTTCTGGTGACAGGTGATGAAACATGGACGTATCTTTGAGATCTAGAGATGAAGGTTCAGTTTATGGAATGGTGCCTCATCTCTTCTCCAAGGCCCAAGATGTTCAAAAGACCACAGTTGGCACAAAACATCCTGGTGACTGTTATTGTTTCTTTTTTCTTTTGGGTGACAAAGGTACCATTCTCTTTGATTTTCTGAAATATGGCTGTATTGTGAACAGTAAACAATATATTGTGATGCTCCAAAAGATTAAAGAAGCTATTATACGGAAGAGAACAAGCAAGAATCTAGAAAAAATCCATTCATAATTCACCTTGACAATGTGCAACACACACACACACACAATCATCTTTGGCAACAAATCAGGTAATTGGTAAATTGGGCTGGTTTGTAGTCCACCATTCAGTGTACAGCCTGGATCTGGTGCCTTTTAACTTTCACCTGATCAGAACAATGAAAAACAGTCTTCAGAGACAATAATTTGATGACATTGATGAAAGTAGCTGAGAAGTGAGTACATCAGTGTATACCTGAATTTTTCAAAGTGGATTCGAGAGTTTGGGTTCAATAGTGGCATGAATGCATAGTTTGTGATGGAGACTATATTGATTTACACCTTTGTATAAAAGAAAAATTAATCTACCAGCATGTGCAATTTGAATGACCTACATCAATTAATAATAATATTATCTTCCTTCTTGCATTACTTTCAGCACAACTTTCATGCATTAATGTAACACACATTTAATGGCCAGTTTCCATACTGACATGAGCTGAATGGCTGGACAGGAACTGGCAAGGTCTGGGGCCACACCAGTTTCTATAGTCTGTTTTGGTTAGGTTCCTAAGGCTGGCTGCCCTTCCTAATGCCAACCACTTTACAGAGTGTACTGGGTGCTTTTTACATGACACCAGTACCCACACGAATGTTTTTTACGTAGCACTTGGTTTTAAGATCTCAAATAAATATATGTGTGTGTGTGTGTGTTTTATGTATATGTATGTATGCACATATATGTGAGTGTATGGTTTGCTGTCATTAAAAACAAGAGTTAGTCATAGGGTTGGCATTTCAGGCCCAATTAACAATGACGCTTTGCTCAGCTGGTGAACTCACTGTTGCAAATAGAGGCACTTCATATAGGAGATGTATCATGTATCTAGTTTAAAACACAGATTCCTCATTCATAGTTTACTGTTGAGGAGGTTGGTTTTGGTAATACTAACAGCTTTCATCATCATCATCATCATCATTTAGCATCCACTTTCCATGCTGGCATGGGTTGGACGGTGCAACTGGGGTCTGGGAAGCCAG
The DNA here is from genome assembly GCF_006345805.1 of Octopus sinensis. NCBI lineage: Eukaryota > Metazoa > Mollusca > Cephalopoda > Octopoda > Octopodidae > Octopus > Octopus sinensis. Next base: position 45,241,154 of record NC_042997.1, read on the forward strand.
AAGGCTGCACCAGGCCCAGTCTGATCTGGCAACGTTTCTACGGCTGGATGCCCTTCCTAACGCCAACCACTCCATGAGTGTAGTGGGTGCTTTTTACGTGCCACCTGCACAGGTGCCAGACAAGTCTGGCAAAAGGCCACAGTCGGATGGTGCTTTTTACGTGCCACCAGCTTTGATTGTGGAAATCAACAAAGATGGGAGTATTAGGTAGAATTCTTTAAGAATTTCAGATGATTGAAGAAAAATAAAATACTCTTAAAATTCCACACATCTAATAGAATCAGAGTTTTCAATTGTTGCATCAAAAATTTTATTGGTAGCAATTTACGAAATGTCAGAAAGAATAAAAGTTAAAGGAAGCATTAAGTCAAATCATTCTAAGATGATGGAACTTTAAAAGTTTTATGTAACTTTATTAATTATTATTAATAATAATAATAATAATAATAATAATAACAACAACACTAACTCAAAGCTGACATCTACAAGGAAATCATGCATATCATATGAATGCCTTTGCTTGTTGAAAATAAGCTCTTCATTTAAAATTAGTTTTAATGTTGTAAAAGGGGGAAAAAACAAACAAAAACAACTACCAACATAGAATAAATATAAAAACAAATTGCTTTAATTATATTGATACTGAATCAAGGAGCCACTTATTTTGCCCTGTGTGAAAACGTTATACTTCAGAACTCAACTTCTTTATTTGTTGTACGATTCTTATTTATAGAATATGTTTCATTATATTAACTTGAACTAATTTCCTAAATTTATTATCTGACTGCAAAATAATGTCTTGAAGATTGAAACAGAAGTATTTCTTCCTCTTCTTTGTTTTTAAATTCTAATTATAAAACCACTCACAACTGAAAATAAGTCAAGGAGCATTATTTTGCATGCAATTTTAAATTTTTTGAAAAGTCACTTTTCACTATCTCTTTCCAACTTCTATATCTGATTTTTTCCAACTGTATTGGTTTTTCAGTTCTAATATAGTTTATTTGATTTTCTATCATTCATAACATGTATTTTATAACTGGAAGCTCTTCCAGTTTAGTATAAGAAATGTGACTGATTCTAACTTTTACAGCTATACAGACATACAAGGTGCAATACTGACATACCAGAAAAAAACATTTTTGGTAGTTTTCAAACATATCTAGAACTAACCACTGAGAATCTGTATTCTTACCAACGATACCTTATAATTTAATAACTTATAATTATTTTTAAATATTTATAAATTATCAAATTTAGTTTCAAATTATTTTTAAAAAATCAAATTTTTATCTCATTAATTTAAAACAGTACCATTTGTGGATATTAATTAGCCACCAGTTAAATATTTTATGCCAGAGATTATTCTTAATGATGCAGTTCATTAAATGGGTGGAGATAGTATCTACGAGTTATAATGTTCTACTTGAAAGATAACCATAGATATAAATGAAATTAAATCCTGTTAAATTAGTAATTCCATATCTGTGATATGTCACATATATCTGAATTTATATTTTGAATGTGTTTTGATGACATGAATATGTTCTTAATAACTCTCTCTAGAATACATTTATACACCTTTTACGCATATAACTTGCAAAGCTGTGATGCAAATACACTGATAGGTGTATGTATGTGTGTGTTGATACTTATATATTCACACACACACATACACATTCACACGGACATACATATTCACACAAACATACATACATATATACAAACAAAATGTGTATGTGCTTGTATGTGTGTGGAAAGAGAGAGAGGGGGGAAGGAGAGAGAGAGGGGGAGGAGAGAGAGAGAGAGGGGAAGAATAGAACCAAACTTTGTCTTGATGTGACACAGAGATAAGGTCTGTGTATGCTGCAATGATTCTCATTGCTTCTGCTTCGCTCATGAAGATTGAAGTGTTCACAGTTTTGTATCTGTTGAGAGCACACACTCTCTTTTACTCTCTTTTACTTGTTTCAGTCATTTGACTGCGGCCATGCTGGAGCACCAACTTTAGTCGAGCAAATCGACCCCGGGACTTATTCTTTGTATGCCCAGTACTTATTCTATTGGTCTCTTTTGCCGAACCGCTAAGTGACGAGGACGTAAATACACCAGCATCGGTTGTCAAACACAGACACACAAACATATACACATACACACACATATATATATATATAAATATACATATATACGACAGGCTTCTTTCAGTTTCCGTCTACCAAATCCACTCACAAGGCATTAGTCAGCCCGGGGCTATAGCAGAAGACACTTGCCCAAGATGCCACGCAGTGGGACTGAACCTGGAACCATGTGGTTGGTTAGCAAGCTACTTACCACACAGCCACTCCTGCGCCTGTTTTGAAATTTAAAACTAGAAAATACCACATCAAATTTCCAATGTAAAATTATCACTCTAACAATGTGAACAAATTTCATGCATTGATCGCACACATAAAGTGTTTAGTGTTAGCTATTCTCTTGCAGCTATCTCCAACTAATCAAGAAGGGCTGGAATAGGGAAAGCAACAGTGTTCAATAGGAAAGTCTGATAACATTCATATCTAGGTTGACAGTTGTTTACTGTCATAGGAGATGAGCATTAGCTTGCTGAAATGTAAGTTGGTATTTAACTTTAGGAATATTTTCATATCTTAAAGAACCACTGGGTTTAGTTGTGTAAGGTCAAAACTGAAATAAAAGATGGGCTACGTGTCATTTTTCCTCTTTCATGAACTAAGCTATAAACTATTTGATAATCTCTCTAGAGAAATTAAAATAAATAGTCTTTACAATTATGGCTGGATAAAAATGTTTGACCATAGGTTGCAGGAGTGGCTGTGTGGTAAGTAGCTTGCTTACCAGCCACATGGTTCCAGGTTCAGTCCCACTGCGTGGCACTTTGGGCAAGTGTCTTCTATTATAGCCTCAGGTCGACCAAAGCCTTGGGAGTGAATTTGGTAGATGGAAACTGAAAGAAGCCTGTCGTATTTATATATATATATATATGTGTGTGTGTGTGTGTGTGTGTGTTTGTCCCACCAACATCACTTGACATCTGATACTAGTGTGTTTAAGTCCCCATAACTTAGCGATTTGGCAAAAGAGACCGATAGATTAAGTCCTAGGCTTACAAAGAATAAGTCTTGGGGGTCGATTTGTTAAAAGAATAGGAATTTTGAAAATCATGATATTAAAAGCTAGACACAAGGAACACAAAGTTTATTCTGTATGGACACTTAACAGGAAAGTTAATCTCTCTTATTAAGATGCTTATCAACTATTTCTTACAAAACATCTTTTGAATAATTTTTGTGGTTGTATGGTAACAAGTTTGCTTCCCCGGCCACATCGTTCCAGGTTCAGTCCCACTGCATGGCACTGGGATGACCAAAGTCTTGTGAGAGGATTTGGTAGGAAGAAACTGAATGAAGCCTGTCATGTCTGATGGGTTGCCTATACCACTAGGAACTTTATAGGAGTGAACCCAGTGGTATCTCCCTGACTAAAGGCCGCGAGGAGCTGGCAGAAACGTTAGCACGCCGGGCGAAATGCGTAGCCGTATTTCGTCTGCTGCTACTTTCTGAGTTCAAATTCCGCCGAGGTCGACTTTGCCTTTCATCCTTTCGGGGTTGATAAATAAAGTACCAGTTACGCAATGGAGTCGATGTAATCAACCTAATCCGTTTGTCTGTCTTTGTTTGTCCCCTCTGTGTGTAGCCCCTTGTGGGTAGTAAAGAAATAGGTATCTCCCTGACTAGCCATAACCAACACTATATTAATTATTACTGCTTCAAAGTTTTTGAGTGTGCTTCTGTTTGGACATATGAACTACCATTGTGTGTGTGTGTGTGTCTGAGAGAGAGAGAGAGTGTGTGTGTGCATGCATGCATGTATACCTTGACATAGCATGATAGTTGTGAATGAGTGTTGCTGTCATATGGAGCAGTGCCATTCATTTCCGATATTTTGTGAGAACATGTCTGGCCATGGGGAAATATTACTTTGCTTGGAAACAGGTGGGTGTTTGTGATGAAAAGGGCATCTACGAGGGACGTTCGATAAGTAATGCCCCTGACCCACTTGCAGTTGTTTGATCTAGCTGAAATTTTGCATGTGCAATCATTTATATGTCTATAGAGTAAGTGACAAATTACAGCTCTGAACTAATTGTGGTTTCTGATTTACAGGTATTTGAACTGAGTCAAGTGTGAAATGGAGCCTGTTGAGTGTCGAGCAGTGATCCGGTTTTTGTATTTGAAAGGATGCAGACCACGGGAGACTTTTGATGAAATGAAAGTAACTTATGGTGATGATGCCCCATCATATGACCTTGTAAAACGCTGGCATCGTGAAATCAAACATGGTCGGAACTCCGTGGAAACAGCTCCCAGATCTGGTCGCCCCACTTCTGCCATTGATGAGGCATCTGTCCGTCAAGTTGAGGCTGCCATTTTGGAAGATCGACGCATAATTATTTGCCAAATAGCCCATGAGGTCAAGATTAGTACCGGGTCTGTGGAAACTATCATTCATGACCATTTGCATATGCAAAAGGTGTCTGCCAGATGGATTCCCAGGTTGCTCATGCCTTTCCAGAAGCAAGAACGCGTCAAGTGCTCGAGGGTAAATTTGGAGATGTGCCAAGAAGATGAGTCAAAATTTTTCAAAAGACTGATTACACAGGATGAAACCTGGGTCCATCACGATGATCCAGAGACCGAAGCCCAGTCAATGCAGTGGAAGCACTGTGACTCACCTCCTCCAAAGAAGGCAAGGGTGCAGCCCTCCGCTGGCAAAGTCATGCTCACAGTCTTCTGGGACAAGGACGGAGTAGTGATGACAGATTTCCTGGCAAAAGGTACCACAATTACAGGAGCCTATTATGCTTCACTTTTGAGGAAATTAAGAGAAGTTATCAAAATCAAGAGGCGGGGCAAGATCAGCAAAAGCATCCTCCTCCTGCAGGACAACGCTCCGGTCCACAACTCACTTGTCGCCAGATCAGAAGCACAGGCGTATGGCTATGAACTCCTCCCCCATCCCCCCTACTTTCCTGACTTTGCACCCTCTGATTTCCCCTCTTCCCAGTCATGAAGTTGTTTTTGAAAGGAAAGCGTTTCCCAGATGATGCAGCCTTGATTGCTGAAGTCACATTCAGGTTGAAGGACCAAGCTGGGATCTTCTACAAAAACGGTCTCCAGAGCTGCATCAAACGATGGGAAAAATGCGTAACTCTGGGTGGTTCCTATGTAGAAAAAGACTAATAACTGTGCCAAGTTTCGTTGCTCTACTGCTATGGGAAGTGGGTCAGGAGCATTACTTATTGAACGCCCCTCGTAGCCATACAAAATCTGCATTAAATGAATTCCATTTGACCTACACAAGCAAGGAAAAGTAGACGTGGATTTTCTAAGGGTTGAAGTACTTTCTGTCACTAATCCTTATGTGTTTCCAAGCAAGCTAATACTTCCTTACACCAGCGAAGGAGAGAGAGAGAGAGAAAGATGGGGTGGCAGTAATAAAGATGGTTTAATGAGTATTTGGGTGATGCTGTGTTCTGAAATCAAGTCCTGAATGAAATCATAAATTAAACAAGTGATCCATTTGAAACAATGTGCCAACACCTCAAGTTAAAAGCAAATTGAAACGTTAAGTTGGAAGTAACAATTTTACAAGTAAATAGTTTGTGAAGTGTGCAAAATAAAACTGAATAGAAATTTAAAACAATATTTGTTATTTAAAACTAGATTTCATGCAGTGAGCATGTTTCAGATTTTCAACATCCATCTATATCATTCCTGTTGACACAAATATCAAAGATTACGAGTCCAACAGCTTTGGTCAGATATTCCTTTATTAATCATCCAAACTCACACATTCTCACCAGCCTTTAATCATTTTCAGTTCCATGAATTCACTTTGTGAATTCACTGAAGCGCTGGTTTTCACTACAATCAACATTCTTGGTAACATGGTAACATGCAAGGTCAATGCAGAACATGTTGACAAAGTTGGATGGAGAATATCAATGAAGTATTATTTTGATGCTTCATATAACAAATATCTGATGTTTCTTCAAGTTAGTTTATTGTCAACAGCATGCACTGAGGAATTTTCCTTTTGAAATTTTATCCCAATATGTGTTTCACAGATAAAATAGTTTGAAGAATACCCCAAAAGATGTTTAGGTGAACATACTATATATATATATATATATATAATAGTCAAACAATAGAACTACTTAGGTTTTGAGGATCTTAAAAGGCAGTGGTTATATTGTGTGAGGGATGGGTTCAGTTTCTATGACTTCATAGAAATATAGGTAAAGAAATGTAGGGTCATTGTTGTCCATCATCATTTTGATGCCTACTTTTCCATGCTTGCATGTGTCAGATGGAATATGCTGAAGCAGATTTTCTAAGGTGGAAGTCCTTTCTTTCACTAACCCTCACATGTTTCCAAGCAAGGGAATACTTCCGTACACCAGCTATAACAATCCTCCTCCTTCTCTCAAGCAATAAGAGAGAGAGAGGAGTAATAGATATATATATATATGGGGATGTATCACAGTTCTGATATCTTGGAATGAGTATATGATATACCCTGGTTTTATAAACATTATAAAATACTCTTCTACATGCTCACTACCTGTTAACAATAGTAGCCAATTCTCCTTCAATTCAAATCCTACCATTGTAAATAACGAATTTAAAGAAAGAAACATTGGACAATGTTGTCTCTTGTATACAAAAAGGTAAAAAAAAGTGGGATGTTCACAGCTGGAGCATCTTTCATCATAGGTCTAAACAATTAGAGGTGACCTATGGCCAAACAGTAAAAATGATAAGTCTTTAATGATGGAGAAGTGAGTGTTACTGCTGATTCCAACAACTGCTGAAAGGGAAGAAGGACAACAAAGAAGTAATTAAAATTAGTGAACTAGAATTACTTTTATCATGTAGAAAGCACAATAAAGAAGCTGAAGAATGCTGATCTTCACTTCTTAGATTTCCCCAAATTCTATTCAACGATTAGAAGGAAAGCAAAAAAGAATGCTTTCTTTAAAATATCAATATGGAATTAATAGTGAGGAATATATATATTCAATAGTTTATAGCAAAAATTTTATTTGTCTTCAACAGGATATGTGTGTGACCTGCCCTGAAGTACATTGCCCAACTGTGTATACTTCACTGTAGCTTGCAGTAAAACAGTATCGCTACATCTTAACAGAATGTATTAATATAGTGAAAAGTATGAAGAAATAAAACACCTGCTCCAAGAATACAGAACTATCTAATCAATGCTAGCATAGAAAAACAGACAGAAAATGAAGATAACTAAAACCAAAACAAAAAAAAAGAAAAGAAAAGAAAAGAAAAAAATTGCATTGAATGCAAAGCAATGGCAGGTAAATCCTTACAGCTTCAGCTAACTTAAAGCAGTGGACCATTCTAGATCTATAAAGATATAGCAGAAGATTTGAATAATGCTTTTCTTAGAAATGAAATGTTTTGTTACACATACAGATTTTTCAGATGTAACTATTGATAAACAGAAATTCGAGCCAGTAGTTGTTCACACATGGAGAAGAAACCCAATTTAAATGCATTTCACATGTAGACTAACGTAAATTGACCATAATTAGAAGTTGGATTTGTAAATGGTAGATTAACTGTCCAAAAATCACCTCAAAAACACTAGTGCTAAACATAATAGTATGTAATTTTCTTCTGCATAATCATAGCACAAACTTGAGCAAGTGGTAGGTAGGTAGGCGATCATCTGATCCAACAATAATCATTTCAGTAGATTCAATTCCTGTCTACAGGAAGAGAGAAAAGGGAAATCACAATATATATATAGAACATCAAGGGAAAGTAAAAGGAAACATTAATATCTGGGAGAGTTGGCCTGAGAGCTACTAATTGGAGACATACTCGACACGTAGTCAACTAGACGTCAACAGATGGAGTGAGGAATAATGTAAAGTGACAAACATCATTAAATTTCACAAACAAACATAAATGTAAATCAGGAAGGAAGAATATGAATGAATGAACAATAAGGAAACCAGGTAGGAATCAAATGAACTAATATCTTAAGAGAAACGGTAATAATAACAACAACTCTAGCACCACCAACAGTAATAACTGGGTTTGTAGTATTTGCTATTCAATTTAAATGTAAGATTACATGCTTCTGTGTATATCTCTGCTAGCAATAAAATTAGTAGAGGGAAGGTAAAAACAAACAAACAAACAAACAGTAACCAACAAAGAAATAAGATAACAAAATACAATAACAAAACACATCACAAGGGAATCATTCACCATTCCATTAGCTGCCAATCTGTAATAATTTAAAAGAAATGATTTGTTGCAAAAATTCTTGTTTGTAAGCATCAATTATATAGGTGAGTGCGTGATGTACAAAGGTTTTCAACTAAAACATATTGATAAGTTGGAAAGTGATCATTAAAAGAGTTAGAGACGAGGAATGGTAAACCATCAAAATACAGACAACATACAGTTTTGCATCCTCAACCCACCCTCTTTCATATCAGTGAAGTTTGTATGCAAATTCAGACACCTATATATTGATACAGGTGTCACTAGTTGTATTGAAAAAAGGTGTTTTCTGAGTGATTGTGATGCCCTTTGCATAAGAAACTATTCTTTGATGATACAGGATGAGTAAAAGGCACCTTTTTTCCCCTCCCACCAGCTAGGTAGATACAGAAAGATAGAGTGGAACCTAACGGAAGGGAAGGGTATAAATTCAGGAGTATCAAGGGGCTCTGGATAAAGCAGTGCAGTGAGGTCCCTGCGCATGCAACTACAGTATACAAGGATTAGTAATGGGATCCTTAGACCTGAGGGGTTCTCAGGCAACTGCTCTATGTGCGCATGCTTTAAAATGTTTTGTTAAGATCACTCTTTTTATATTTTTTACAAAAATATCAGTAGAGAAAGAAAGATTCCCAAGACTCTGATAATCCCTGCTATACTCAAGGATAAGAATAAGTGAAGATAGTAAAGTTCCTGTGGGGGCATGTGGTTTAGTGGTTAGGGTTTCGGACTCATTATCAAAGGACTGTGGTTTTAATTCTTGAATCAGGTGATGCATTGCATTCTTGAGCAAAACAGTTCATTCGCCTTACTGGCGTTTGTGCCGGTGTGCAGGTGGCACATGAAAAAAAACACCATTTGGGCATCGCCGCTGCCAGTACCATCTGACTGGCACGTAAAAGCACCCACTACACTCTCAGAGTGGTTGGCATTAGGAAGGGCATCCAGCTGTAGAAACTCTGCCAGATCAAGATTGGAGCCTGGTGCAGCCATCTGGTTCGCCAGTCCTCAGTCAAATCGTTCAACCCATGCTAGCATGGAAAGCGGATGTTAAACGATGATGATGATAATGATGATGATGATGATGATGATGCTCCAGTTCACTCAGCAGACAAAAATAAGTAATCCTGTGACAGTCCAATGTCCCCATCCAGGGGATGGGTATGAATGCCACAACATCTGGGAAACCTGCCCCATGAGTCTCTATGACTCAAAAAGGGAGCTTTATCCTCTTGTCGTTCAGGTTCAGCATGGATTGTTGTAGAATAATAGAAATGGTTACAAAGAAAGGAGAACATGGGTAGAAAAGCAATTCTAGAAAAAAGGCTCCTGTTGAAAGAATTGCACAAAGAGACCAAGAGATGCAGCAGAGTGAGAGGATATGAAAAGATGTAGATAGGCGCAGGAGTGGCTGTGTGGTAAGTAGCTTGCTAACCAACCATATGGTCCCGGGTTCAGTCCCACTGCGTGGCATCTTGGGCAAGTGCCTTCTGCTATAGCCCCGGGCCGACCAATGCTTTGTGAGTGGATTTGGTAGACGGAAACTGAAAGAAGCCTGTCGTATATATGTATATATATATAAGTGTGTGTGTATATGTTTGTGTGTCTGTGTTTGTCCCCCTAGAATTGCTTGACAACCGATGCTGGTTTGGCAAAAGAGACCGATAGAATAAGTACTGGGCTTACAAAGAATAAGTCCCGGGGTCGATTTGCTCGACTAAAGGCGGTGCTCCAGCATGGCCGCAGTCAAATGACTGAAACAAGTAAAAGAGTAAAAGAGAGAGAGAGAGTGGTTTTAAAAGGAAAATAGTAAGGTCAGTAAGTTCATAAGAGTAGAATTTATCAGAGATAGAAGAGAAAAGAGAGGTTATCTAGACCAACAGTAAGCCTATTGTTGTAAATGAAGGCTTATCAGGTACAACTTTTTCTTGAACAGGTTCTCAACTGATAAAACTTATTCTACTCGGTATTAGATAAATAAAAATAAGGAAATGCTAAATCAATAAAATGCTGTAAACTAACTGCATTAATAATTGACTTGAAGATGCAATCATACATTTTAATGGTCATATGTGTGTATGAGTGAGCATGCGCATATATATTCATATATGAATATGTGTAAGTGTGTGTGTATATGTGTATGCATCTATAAATATATATATATATATGTTTGCATGTATATATGCATATGTATACACATATATGCATGCAAACATATATATATATATACATATATATATATATATATATATATATATATATATACGTATATACATATGCATATATACATGCAAACATATATATATATATATATGTATATACATATGCATATATACATGCAAACATATATATATATATATATATGTATATACATATGCATATATACATGCAACATATATATATATATATATATGTATATACATATGCATATATACATGCAAACATATATATATATATATATATATATATATACGTATATACATATGCATATATACATGCAAACATATATATATATATATATATGTTTGCATGTATATATGTGTATACACACACACACACATATATACATATATCATCATCATCTTCATTTAACAACTCCTTTTCCAGTGTTTGCATGGGTTGGACAAAGGCTGGCAAATCAGAAGATCATACCAAACTCTAATGCCTGCTTCGGCATAGTTTCTATGGTTGGATGCCTTCCCTAATGCTACCCACCTCAAAAAATATACTGAGTACTTTGTACATGGCACCAGCACCAGTGAAGTTCAGAAGTAACTTGCAAGATAAGACTCCTCAACTCAGTTGGGGAGTAGTATTGTGGCTTTGTGACAGGTTATGAGAGGTTAAAGTATAACTGAGGGAAAGAGCCAGGTGTTTTGCTGTAGAGGAGATATATGGCTTCCCCAATTGAGAGAGAGAGAGAGAGAGAGATAGAAAGAGAGAGAATAGTGGTGAAGATGTGTCAGGGCATACTCTCAAGTGACAGGGAAGTGAATATAAGTGAAGTGGTACAGAGGGTTGGATAGGGTAAATGAGTAGGTAGTTTTGTGAAAATAGAGATAGAGAGGAAATTCAGTGAGTGGTGGACATGGGTAGAGGGAGGTGGAGTCAAAGGAAAATGAGTTGAGGGGACATGGTCAGGTTGAGTGCAGGGGAACAGACATAAATGACATGTTTAGGGCAAACAAGGCCAGGACCATTTTTTAAAAGGGAGGGCGTTAGTGAAGCCATCAACCACAGTACTTGACTGATACTTTATCAAGCTTGAAAGGAAGTAAGGCAAAGTTGACCTTGGCATGATTTGAAACAAGTATGTAAAGATCTTTAAGCAATGCCACAAAATGTTTTTCCTCCAATTCTGCCATGATTCTGCTAATGAGATGTCAAAAAAAATATATAATCACAACTTCAAATAGACATTTCTGATATGAAATACAAAATTGGCTTCAACAGTTTGGTAATAAAATATGATAGTTGTTTAAAGAAACACGTGTGAAATGTTAGATTGTAGGTGACCTAATTTGATTAATTTAATTTATAACAATATTTTTCGCAATATCCTTGATTAATACTGCTTAATACAGATTTTAGAATATTTATGTTTGTTGTAATGAAATTTTGTGAAATTTTGGTCTAATTTAGGAGACAAATGTTTTTTTGTTGTATGATGGAAACACAATTTCATCATTCTAGTGTTCCATATTTTCTATTGTTTTACTCTTTTATTTAATCTTACTTAGTTTTGTCTTTTGCATAATTTGCTTAATTAAAATAACTTTCCCCTAATTGTTTAGATTATAGAAGACACCTACAACCACTTATTCCATAACAAAACATCAAATATTTCTGAATAATCGGAATGTAATATCATTAAGTTTAAAACCTGAAATGAGCAGGTTACATGGTGGTTAACCATTAAACAGAGTTAACCATTAACCCAGAACACCTGTATTCTGTAGAAATTCAACAGCAAACTACTAATAGATCTTTTGTCTTTGGTGAAAGGCTTATGAGATATTAACAGACTCCTGAGGTTTCCAGAAAGTAAGTGATCATATTTCTTCATTGAAATACATGCTCACACATAGAATTCTTTAATTTAAAAACATTATGGTATTATATATTTTTTAAAATTGTTTAAATTAATAGTTTAATATTTAGACCCCCCCTTGGGTTTATTACTCTTTGTATGCTACTGAGAGCATGACAATTATAATTAAGTCTCAGCTTCTTTTCCTCCAAACAGAACATTTTAATATGGAATTAGAAATAGTAGCTGCCAATATATTTCAACAGAAATGTTGTGAGATACAATCAATGCTTGCAGGATATGACCATATGGTTAGAAAGTTTGTTTTGGAACCACTTGGTTACAGGTTCAATCCCACAGAGTTTAACTAAGATTTACCTATACCATCATCATCATCATCATTTAGCGTCCGCTTTCCATGCTAGCATGGGTTGGACGGTTCAACTGGGGTCTGGGAAGCCAGAAGGCTGCACCAGGCCCAGTCTGATCTGGCAATGTTTCTACGGCTGGATGCCCTTCCTAACGCCAACCACTCCGTGAGTGTAGTGGGTGCTTTTTACGTGCCACCTGCACAGGTGCCAGATGGAGCTGGCAAACGGCCATGGACGGATGATGCTTTTTACGTGCCACTGGCACGGGGGCCAGACGAGGCTGGCAACGGCTACGATCGGATGGTGCTTTTACGTGCCACCGGCACGGGGGCCAGGCGAGGCTGGCAACGGCCATGAGACTGAAATTTCTTTGAGAAACTGTGTGGAAACCTATCTATTCATTTACACATTCATTCAAACACACATACACACACAAGTACAAATATACATACATTGTTCTCTCAATTCCATTACATCTGCTTTCATCAAACTGTCTCTCCACCTTGCTCCTCCCTCTTCCCATTATGTTGTTTCATGCTGTATCTTTATTCATCTATTCAGCCCCCTTACTGACTAATAACATGTAGCTGCCATCAATGTCTCTTTTCCATAACTTCCTTTCCAACCAATTATCTCTCTTCTATTCACCCTTTCAGTTAAGCTGTCTTGAATGAACAGAGACGATAAAGTGTGGTGAGGACTATTTGGTCTTACTTCTCAACCATATGGATTCAGGTTCAGTCCCACTGCATGGGCATCTTAGGTTAAGTGTCTGCTACTTTAGCCTCAAGTTGGTAAAAGTATTGTGGTTGGATTTGGGAGATGGAAACTGAAAAGAAACCTGTTGTATGTGTGTGGTGTGGTGTGGTGTGTGTGTGTGTAAGTGAGAGAGTGCATGTTTGCATGCAAGTTTGTGCCTCCTGTCTTGACATCATATGATAGTTGTAAACAAGTATCACTGTCATACAAGCAGTGTCATTCATTTCCAGTTTTCTGAGAAAACATATCTGGCCAATTAGAAATACTATCTTACGTGGAAACAAGTGAGGGTTGGTAACAAGAATAGTTAAGTTAAGTTGAGTTAATTTTTTGGCTCAAAAAGCAAAAAGCAAGGCCATGTAGGGGGACATGGAGTTATGTACAGGGAGGGTGTTCATGCAAAGAGTTCAGGCCATTTCTGATCAAGAGAGACTTTGAACCGAGCGGTCGTCAGCATCTTCACTATCTCGTCCGGCAGCTTATTCCACGGACCCGCAACCCGGACGGAGAAAGCCCCTCTCCTTTGATTGAGATGAAATCGTCGCAGATAGAGCTTTTCGGAGTGACCCCGCAGCCGACGCTCTGGAGCAGGAGTGAAGAACAGCTCTTTCGAGAGGTTACATTTTCCGCTTATAAATAGCATCCATCTGTAGAAAATCTGCCTGAATGAATTCCATGTGACCCGTGCAAGCATGGAAAAGTAGACATTGAAATAATGAGGATAAGGATGATATCTGAAGTATGACTTTTTGATGAAGAATTACCAAATGGCAATTTAAGTGAACAATGCCCTTGGAAGAGGAAAATGAGTATCAAACCTTAGAAAAAGGTACTGCAACAAATAGTGAGAAAACCTGTCCAACTTATACTGGCAAAGAAAAGCTGGACATAAAAAAGTGATGAAGATGTACAGTGGATATATGTACCTGAAGGTGTTGTGATATTGATAAGCAAAATATAAGCTATAGAAAGACAGTCATTCAAACTTCCATCCACTCACTACTTTTGTCAGTACTCATTGAAATACTTGTTATACTTTTCTGTGAAAGTTCCTAACTTGATAGCAAGACACATTGCTAAGAGAGGTCTACACATTTCAATATAGATTAATTTCAAATATTATGGAATAGTGAATTTAGAAGGAGCTAGCTTGTTGATTTTCTACTAAATGCTATTTCAGCTGCACTTCATTTAAACATTCAATGGGAAAAACAGAACTAATAAAAAAATATCTTATCTACTTGTACGGCATCAGCTACGAGTAAACTATATTAAGCAGTCTTAACATTTTCTGCAAGACATGATTAAAAATGATAAATAAATAAAGAAAATAAATAAATAAGTAAATAGACTTCAAATTATACACCATGTATAATTAAAATTTCTGAAAAGTAATTTTCTATCTAGGCTCACAAATAGTGGTGATGTACAGGATATATATTGATAAAAAAATAAAAAAAAGTGTTTGCTCCTCCAGACATTTTTGCTGTTTTGATATAGTTGACATTTTACTATGTAGTAAGCTATATATATATATATATATATATATATATATATTATATATATATATATATATATATATATATATATATATATATATATATATATATGTATATATTATATGTATATATATATGTATATATATATGTATATATATATATATACACACACACACATATATACATACATACATACATACATACCATGTAGACTTTTAAAAAGTTTTATGAGTATTTTTTAATGAGCAAATACTTTGTTAACCTGATCAAACTAAATCTGAAATAAAGAACTTGAATACTAATATACAACACAAACACATAAAAACACATACATGTATGTGTGTGTGTATGTGTGTGTATATCTAAATACACACATATGCATATATACTCAAAGATGTTTACATGTACACAATCAAATAAACTATTTGTATATTGGAGTAAGTGGCACTACAATTAAATAGTATTTATGTATTAAAGATATATTATTATTATCCTCATTATTATTATTATTATTATTATTATTAAGGTGGAAAGTAAGCATAATTTTTAGCTTGCTGGACAAAACAGTGGCATTTCATCTGTCATTACATCCTGAGTTCAAATTACGCAGAGGCCGACTTTACTTTTCATCCTTTCAGGATGAATGAAAATAAGTACCAGTTGCACACTGGGGTTGATGTAATCAACAAGCCCCTACCACCAACAGTTTCAGACCTTACACCTATAGTAGAAAGGATTTATTATTATCATTATTGAGTGAGAAAGCGGCATATGTTATCAAAGTGACACTGGGATACAAATATATGAAGCCCAATATAGCCATCATGACTACCCGTCTGATAAGGGTTCACCAGGCACATGCATCACAACCATATATGTATGACATGGTGATCTAATATCAAGATAAACACCACATGACCTTGCTGGTAGGGCCCAGTTAGAATTTTCTTCAGGTCGAGTAGCCTATTATTACTGTTGTTGTTGTTGTTGTCGTTGCTGCTGCTGCTGTTGTTGTTGTTAGAAAATTACACCAACATCAAAACACCATTGCAGGCACAGAAAAAAAAAATTGTTTTGAACCTTCAGCCAGACTGCATAAATTTACTGTAGATAATCGAAATAGTCACCCTTTTTTCAACAGCATCCACATAAAATAAATTAAGTACATAATAAATATTAATTATTCATTAAATACAAAATATAAATGTGATATAAGATAAATGTCAAAGTAGCAATAAACTTTCTAAAAACCATTTCCACTTGTAGCCATTCATTTCTATTAAGATTTTAATGCTTTTGGGAAAGGTTTGTCTCAGTTCCCATATTCTTGCTGAATCACTCATACATTGTTAAAATAAGCTATATCATAATTTGATAACTAATATATCATCATCATCATCATCATCATCGTTTAACGTCCGTTTTCCGCGCTAGCACGGGTTGGACGGTTCGACCGGGGTCTGGGAAGCCAGGGACTGCTCCAGGCTCCAGTCTGATCTGGCAGAGTTTCTACAGCTGGATGCCCTTCCTAACGCCAACCACTCCGCGAGTGTAGTTATATATATATATATATGTATATCACCATAATCATCATCATTGTTTAATGTCTGTTTTCCAGGCTGGCATGGTTTGAGTGAGGTCTGGAGAGCCAGCGGCTGTACCAGGCTCCAATCTGATCTGGTAATGTTTCTACAGCTGGATGCCCTTCCTAATGCCAACCACTTTGAGAGTGTACTGAGTGCTTTTTATGTGCAACCGGCATGGAAGCCGGTGGCACATTAAACTTGAGCAAGTGGTAGGTAGGTAGGCGATCATCTGATCCAACAATAATCATTTCAGTAGATTCAATTCCTGTCTACAGGAAGAGAGAAAAGGGAAATCACAATATATATATAGAACATCAAGGGAAAGTAAAAGGAAACATTAGTATCTGGGAGAGTTGGCCTGAGAGCTACTAATTGGAGACATACTCGACACGTAGTCAACTAGACGTCAACAGATGGAGTGAGGAATAATGTAAAGTGACAAACATCATTAAATTTCACAAACAAACATAAATGTAAATCAGGAAGGAAGAATATGAATGAATGAACAATAAGGAAACCAGGTAGGAATCAAATGAACTAATATCTTAAGAGAAACGGTAATAAGAACAACAACTCTAGCACCACCAACAGTAATAACTGGGTTTGTAGTATTCTACAGATGGATGCCCTTCCTAATGCCAACCACTTCAAGAGTGCACTGGGTGCTTTTTATGTGCCACCGGCACAGGAGCGAGTCAGGCGGGCCTAACATCAATCATGTTCAGTTAGTGCTTTTTACATGCCACCAAGCACAGGGGCCAGTCAGTGGGGACTGTCATCAGCCATGTTCGGATGGTGCCTTTTACAGGCCAGTGGCACAAGAGCCAGTCAGGAGGTACTAGCATCGGCTTCATTTGGTTGGACCATTTTATGTGCCAATGGCACGGGAGCCAGTTGAGCGGTCATGGTATCGATCATGTTTGGATGGTGCATTTTACATGCCACCAGCACATATATATACATTTGTTAAGTACTAAATTTACTTTATGTGGATGCCTTTGAAAAAAGGGTGACAATTTCGATTATCTAAAATATATATATATATATATATATATTGGTGAATTGAAGAAATGGAGCTGAACGCAGATTGAACAGAAATCGTTCTGTTCTGTTTTTGTTTTTCCAACGGATTTCCTTTTTCTTCCTGAAGAGAAAGACACAATATGGTCCCATTATTCAATCGGATTTTGGTAATTTGTGCCTTTCGAAACACGTGTAGAATGAAATAAAATGATTTCTGTTCAATCTGCGTTCAGCTCCATTTCTTCAATTCACCAATAATGTTTTAATTTCAATTATCCGCACCAACGCACGGTTGCAACGCCAGATGGTTGTACCTCCAACCGTGCTGTTACTGCTGTGATTTTTGCTACTAAGGTATCGGTTAAACTTTTGATTAATCTACTACAAGATTATTCATCTTTCTATTTCACATAATATATATATATATATATATGTACATATATATATATATGTACATATATATATATGTATATATGTACATATATATGTATATGTATATATATATATATATATGTATATATATATATATATATGTATATATGTATATGTATATATATTTGTATATGTATATGTATATATATTTGTATATGTATATATATTTGTATATGTATATGTATATATATTTGTATATGTATATGTATATACATATATAATATACATGATGTTTCCTTCTATTATGCAGGTCAATCATTCCTCAATAAAATCAGAACCCCTTGTCTGATTTTCTTGAAGTTTTTATGAGATATGTATGATTATGTGCTTCATGTCTTGTGTACTTTTCGCCTAAATTGGTGGACATTTACAGTAGAAACCTATAACTTTAAATATTCTCTCATCAACCGATTTTGTCAATTTCTCCACAATCTCACTTTTAATATTTCTTGCAGTAGTTTTTATTGCTTCTCGTAGTAAATCTGTGTTTGGATATTGTTTACTATTAGAATATACATCATAGAGTGTGAAGGGGCATTATCATGCATACATATGGTCTTTAACTTGAAACTTCATGATGTCCACTTGTACCATGGTAAACAGTTGTCATCTAGAAACTTGCAATAATTTCCAGTATTTATTTTGACTCTATCAGCAACCTTAAGTGGACCTATAACATCTCCTCCAACTATACCGGTCCCAAACACGATTCCTCCACCACTCTGTTGTCTGTCTCCTTAACCGTGTTGGTTGGCTTTTTCCATGTAACACCCAGCCTCTTGCCCATCCATCAGGTCCATCTAATGTTGCTCTGCACTTTACTCTTTTACTTGTTTCAGTCAGTTGACTGCGGCCATGCTGGAGCA
>NC_042997.1:45265067-45285067 GCF_006345805.1 Octopus sinensis
CGTTTATAGCAATAAATTAAAACAGTTTTTGTTCCTGTTCAGCAACTTTGAAGAAAATAATGTCTCAATCAGTTAATTCCTGAACCAACAATGAGAACAAAATAAGCTTCCCCTCCGTGATGGAGCATCAACTGAGGGATAAATCATGTGGCTTGAAGCAGAAGAGTACAATTTATGCGCACTCATCTTTGTCACCACTCGCCAACCACTTGCCACCACTCGCCAACCACTTGCCACTTGCCACGTTTTCAAAAAGTATGTTGCTGTTATGCCAGCTTATTACAGCAATATTTTCTTAGCCGTATTTTAAAAAAATCAAATTTAAAAGAAAAAAAACTGAAACAAAAAAAAAACAAACAAAACTAACATATTTGCTGACAAAGATCAAAAGTCAAAACAATAAGCAGGTAGAATGAGTGCAAATAAGCATTTGAAACTTTGTATTCAGATCTAGAACCATTAAAGGTTTTAGAGAACATAAAAAATGACAATTTATGAAATGATGTACGGCAATTTGTGACCAGAAATTGTGAATGGTAAACACATATATAGGAGATGAAAGCAAAGGGAAATAAATATTTGTAGAATAGTTAACTTCAAACCCTATCAGTTGCGAGCAGCATAAATATGACAGACCAGGTTGAAAAATTAGGTAATGTTTTGATAGTTGGTATCAAGTTAAACAAAGTACTTGTTAATCAAGAGACATGGAGAAATAGACTTTAAGCCCAATGAAGGCTGAATGAAATGGATGGTTATAGAATTACTGAATTTTTTTCAAAATATAGAATTAATGTAAATACTTGAGTAGAAAATAATTCAATTTTGGGGATAAAATATTGACAGCTCATGCTAGCTACTGACGATTTACTCATAAGATGCTTAGCCAGTCACAGTTGATTATAGGTGCAAGCTTATGCAATTTTTTTCTTTTTTGAAAGACTATCAAATCTCCCTTTTAAGGGTGAATACAGATTGGCATCACAATCATTACAGAGAACTGGGACAGATGGCATCAAGTCTGATACTCTAATGGTTCCACCCATGCAGGATGGTTTGAACACAGAGCCACAAAGTATTGAAGCAAATACTGCTAGGCATTCTATCCATTTTAACAACTCTTTGGAATACAAAATTGGTTGAGTTATGTAATATCACCAAAAGTGATGATCAAAAATGAAACCCAGCATTTGTGGCCACTGTAAAGGTTTTAGATATATTTTGATTTTGTCTAGTGAGATTTCTCGATGCATTTGAAAGTGGCTAGAGTAGAATGTTAAGGAAAGTCCACAGTATGGGATCTTCTTGGAGATGGAACAAAGTGTTGAGCATCTTCATAGACTGAAATAAATTTCTGCAGAGATAGAGAAAAACTGAGAAATTTGGTATATATAAATATATATATATATCATCATCATCATCATCATCGTTTAACGTCCGCTTTCCATGCTAGCATGGGTTGGACGGTTCAACTGGGGTCTGGCAAGCCCGAAGGCTGCACCAGGCCAGTCAGATCTGGCAGTGTTTCTACAGCTGGATACCCTTCCTAACGCCAACCACTCCGAGAGTGTAGTGGATGATTTTATGTGCCACCGACATAGGTGCCAGACGAGGCTGGCAGACGGCCACGCTTGGATGGTGTTTTTTATGTGCCACCGACACAGGTGCCAGACGAGGCTGGCTGACGGCCACGCTCGGATGGTGTTTTCTTATGTGTCACCGACACAGGTGCCAGACGGGACTGGCGGACGGCCACGCTCGGATGGTGTTTGTTACGTGCCCTCAGCACGGAGACCAGTCGTTGCGGTACTGGCTACGATCACGTTCGGATGGTTTTCTTATGTGCCACCGGCACTGGTACCACAAGGATACAAATTCCATTGATGTTCATCTATTTTGATTTGGTTCGATTTGATTTGATTTGATTCGATTCGATTCTCACTTGCCTCAACAGGTCTTCACAAGTGTCACAAGAAGGAAGGTATGCACAGGTGGACTGACTACGTCCCAGGTAGGGGCCACATATATATATGAGCTATTTTTAAAGAAAAAAAAAACTGAAGATAGCAGCAAGGACACTGTCAAGGTCAAATGTGTTTTGGGGTTGGAGCAATTCAGATGAATGTGATTTTAGATGGAATTCCATTGTATCTGCAGTGTGGATGAAACAAGTGGCATATGCAGTGGCTTCATCAATAGGAATATTGTTTATGAAACTATTTTGGTTGAGGCGTAGCAAGGGAAACGGAGACGAAAATGCAATACTTTTCTGTTTAATATCTGAGCATATTTCCTGGTTATCAAAAGAATTTTATTTATAATACATTATCAACTTTTCAGATTTGAGACTAAAGGAACTTCATTGATTTCATCAAATCATTATAGTATGCTATTCCATATTTTTTCTAGAATTCTATTTCAATAGTTAAATATTATGTTTAAATGGACAGTCACATCTTAGCCTCCCTGTCAGTACTACAGCAAAACAGACTGCGAGGTTACGAATGAGGATTATATCTTGGTCATGACTTCAAATATTGCAGGTTGCTTCTTCCAGTTAATTGAGCTGATAAAAGAAAAGTTCCAGTCTGCTTTATGGTTGAGTGGTTAGTTGCAAGACCAATATATAGCTAGCATGGAAAAATAAATACAGTGGAATCTTGGTTAATGAATTTAATTCATTCCTGAAGGCCATTCATCACATGAAATGTTTGTAAACCGCAACTATTTCTCCAATAGGAAAGCATGGCGAATGCAAGCATAGATGTGTACAAAGCAAAAGCAAGGCACCAACTGGTGCTCTCTTGCTGATACTCTCAGCTTGCTGCCAACTGTTGTTGCTGGCTTGCATGTTCATTACTCAAGACACCATTTATCACCCGAAATGTTTTATGTTTGGAAAATTGGTTTGTAAACCGATTTGTCAACTCTGAGAGGCATTCGTTGAGTGAGATTTCACTGTGTAAAGCAACAGAAGCAATAAAATGTTGTTCATCCCTGCTTGAAGCATTTAATTGAAGGAAGAGTTGGACATAATTTCTAGCAGACCAACCAACCACATAGAGGGCCTCTACTTAAAAATGTGGTTCTTTATACTTAAGATAATTTATGTCTATGAATTAAATATTCATGTTCCATTTCTTAAGGCTCAAGCCAACATTCTGAGGGAATAAAATAATCATTCCCTATCCAGGCTCACAGATGTCTTCTTGAAGTGGATGAGCATTGTCATTTCATCTGGAAACAATATATTAATTACTAATACTCATTATACTCTATATGGTCACCCTGCTTGCAAGAAATAGCAACCAAATATCTCTCAAACCAGGCCTTCATTTTATAAAACGAATGACACATAGACTATTGTAGCCCTAAACATGCTATTGTTTAAAACAGAAGGAAAAAAAAAGAAAAAATAGGATGACCCAAGCTACAATGCCTTAGACCAAAGGTCTGCTCTGTTCAATCAGGACTGATTTATGGCTAAATACCAGTAACTTGTACTTGAATTGACAGAACTGCGAGACTGTTGGGAAAATGCCTAGCAGTACTTCTTCAAACTCCAGCTGAGGTCAACTTTGCCTTTCATCCTTTTGGGGTTGGTAAAATATAATTCCAGTCATGTATAGGGATTGATGGTATCTGCACTCAAAACTGGAATTCTTGAGCCAAAATTTGAAAGCATTGTTATTATTATCATATAAGGTGGTGAGCTGGCAGACTTGTTAGCCTGCTGGGTGGCATTTCATCCATCGCTACATCCTGATTCAATTTCTTGTGAGGTTGGCTTTGCCTTTCATCTTTCTGAGGTCAAGTACCAGTTGACCACTGGGGTCAATGTAATTGATTATCCTCATCCCCCAAAATTTCTTGCCCTGTGCTTATAGTAGAAAGGATTATTATTATCATCACTACTAGCATCAAACAAAGAGGAATGGAAATAAAAATCAACTTTGACAAGGCTTGGGCAAAAAATTCAAGAACATGAACCCAAGAACTACAATGTGCCAAGTTATAGCCTCAACTATCAGACAAAAAAAAAAAATGAATTAATAAAGAAAGAAAGATTCTGTGAAAATTGATGAGTGTCTGCATCAGAAAAAAAGTAAAATTAATACAACTGTTAAAATAAGATAAGAACTATTTCTTTCTTATTTTATGAATTTCACCATCTCAACCAAGTTTACAGAGATCAAAAATTCCATAGAAAATATTGTTAAATGTTACAATTGTAATTTTGCAGACAAATAACCTCATCTTTAGAAGTCAATAGCCTGACACATGTACAATTAACGCTTCATTAACCCAACGATGACCGGAAATCAAATTGATCGAAGCACATTTTTTTCATTTCTAAAAACGAGGATAATAGTCTGGAAAATCCTAATCATATTAACAATAACTCATCTCAGACATTTAGACGTGGAATTGTTACATATTGTTATTTTAAGCTTCCATAAAAAAGACAGAAAAGAAAAAAAAAGAAGCTGTAAATATATTATGGATCTTGTTCTGTTAGAAGATGCTGTCAAATGATGCACATGATTTTTAGACCTTGCTATCAAAGATATGTTTGTGTTATTCGTTGTTTGAAGAACATAGGTTTTTATGGCAGTTGTAGCAGTCATTTAATTTTTTTTTCTTTTTTCAGATCAAATGAAAAAAAAAAAAACAGATAAAAAGCAAAATAAAATTTAACAGTAGTAAAAACGAAACTTTGATCATATTTTGCTTAGCAGTGGTGTATCACTAACATAACACAATTTTCAATGTGAATTTTGAAATAAAAATAATATAGTTTTTGTATTTAGCTTAAGTGATAGAAAATTATAGGTTTTTCTCATTTCCATATAAAATACAATAAACAAAAATTATTGCCTTTAAAACCACAATAATTTGTATCATCAAAAAATAATGATTTCTCATAATAATAATAATCATAATAATAATAATAATAATAATAGTAACAACAACGGTTTCTAATTTCGGCACAAGGCCAGCAATTTCGAGAGGTGGATAGGTGGGTTAATCTATTACATCAACTCCAATACTTAACTGGTACTTTGTTTAATTGACTCTGGATGGATGTGGAGGCATGGTGGCTTAGTGGTTAGAGTGTTGGACTTGTGATCATAAGATTGTGGTTTCAATTCTAGGATTGAGCAAAGTGTCGTGTCCTTGAGCAAAACACTTCATTTCATGTAGCTCCAGTTCACTTAGCTGGCAAAAATTAGTAATCCTGCAATGGACTGGCGTCCTGTCCAGGTGAGGAACGTACACGCCATGGAAAGTAGGAAAACATTCCTTTAAGTCTATATGACTTGGGAAGGAGCTTTACTTTCTTTTTACTGGGTCGATGAAATACAGAGCTGAACTTTTGGCAGGGGTTTGAAACCAGAATGTAAAGAAAAAGCAGAAGCAAAACCACAAAGCATTTTTTTCCCAATGCTCTAATGGTTCTTCAAATACATCACATTTAAATGCTTCTAATTTAGACTCAAGGCCAGCAATACTTCAGTCTTCTTGATGCTGATAGTCAGCCCAAATGCACAGGCTGCGGCAGCAAACCTATTGACCGTTTCCTGAATTCTTCCAAATGTATGAGAAATCAGGGCACAACCATCAGCAAACAGAAAGTCACGTAGAATCTCTTCCTTGGTCTTTTTCTTTGATCTGAAACGTTGCCCTTTCAGATTTAGTAAACCTCTTTCTGTGTGAAACTGGAATTTTATACCTTCATGGTAATCGCTGATAGCATGTTGGAGAATTGTTGAAAGTGATATGGAAAAAGTACAGGAGCTAAAACACAGCCCTGTTTGGTTCCAGTGGCAACAGAAAATGCTGTTACCTCTGAACATGAACTACTCGATATCACTGTTGCCATCATTTCTTTTTGCAGGGATACTATCATCTTTATCATTTTATCAGAAGGACCAACTTTTTGACAAAATTTTCCAGAGCACCTCACAATTCACTGTATCAAAGGCCTTGGTCAAGTCAACAAAGTCGATGTACAAATCAGTATTTTGTTCATGTGCTTTCTCTTGAACTTGATGGAGGGCAAAAATCATGTCAACTATACTTTTCCCGGACTGAAATTCACATTGGGATTAAGTGCATATGCTGTTTATTACATGTTTATTGATGCAGTTAAGGATCAACCTTGCAAGAATTTTTCCAGCCATGCACAACATACTTATTCCTTGTGACTATCACATACACTCTTCTACCCCTTGTTTTACTATTGCAACCAGCAGTACCTGTCAATTGTAAAATGAATGCACATACATGTACATCAGATACAAATACACACACATATACA
This sequence comes from Octopus sinensis, assembly GCF_006345805.1. Taxonomy (NCBI): domain Eukaryota; kingdom Metazoa; phylum Mollusca; class Cephalopoda; order Octopoda; family Octopodidae; genus Octopus; species Octopus sinensis. The sequence goes on from NC_042997.1 coordinate 45,271,390, forward strand.
CATATGCAGCAGATGCACACTTGCACACACCACATACATGCACTCATACTTCAGGTGCATACATGCATACAGACACCAACGAACTGATGTTACCAACCCAGAGCAGTTACTTACATGCATGTACCACATACCAGGTATATGCATCTCCACACACACACCACCTAAATGTTGTTGCTAGCAAAATGAGCCTCTTTGCCTAGACAGAGTGTCACCATCAGCATCATGTCCAAGCATGCAGCCCAAGAAATTCTGAATAGGAACTGATGTCACTACTAAACTGACAACACCATGTGACCTGCATTGATCAACAGCAGCCCTAAACCCAGAAAGAAGAATGAGGAAGAGTCTTGGACTCTTCTCATTCAGTTCCACATGCCTGACAAGTTAGGTTCATTTGACAAGTCTACAAAACTAAGTTGCATGGAGCTGTAGCAAACTGTTACTGAATAATAAGTGAGTGTATCATACACACACACACACACACATGAAAGTCATTCTGAAACTTACTTAATGCAGTTTCTAAGTATAAAGGGGATTGTTTTTAAAAATTAATTTTTATAAGAAGTTATAAAATCTTTTATCAGAACATCACAAACCATTTTGGAAGAAGTTTTTTCCTTGTGTGTGTGAGCACTCTCAATTAATCTTTTCAAACACACGTGGTGTGTATATATCTATATATATGTGTGTGTGTGTGGAGACGCAATGGCCCACTGGTTAGGGCAGTGGACTCGCAGTCGGAGGATCATGGTTTTGATTCGCAGACCGGGCGTAGTGAGTGTTTATTGAGTGAAAACACCTAAAAGCTCCATGAAACTCTGGCAGGGTGGTGGTGGCGATCCCTGCTGTACTCTTTCGCCACATATATATGCATGTGTCTGTGTGAATGTCTGCTTTCTGTGCACTTTGCATGCAGTAAAGTTTGTTCTCATTTCCCTGTCAAAACCGTGTGTTGCTGGCTGTGAGGAATAAGAGATTGTTTACTTGGAAAGCAGGAGGTAAGAATTAGCAACAGGAAAGCTATCTGGCTGTAAAACAATGCCTACATAATATATATCCATGTAACCCATGCTAACAAGGAAAAACAGACATAAAAACAAATGCAAAATCACTTCTGATTAGCCCCACCCCATCCCCACCTAGTCAGCTCTAATCAGACAAATCTATACTCAAAGGCATTTGGACTCTTTGATTACTGATCACTGCACTGTCCAATACATCTTCTTTTATTTAAAGATGGTGCCATGTGATCGGGGGGGGGGGAGATGGTTGCTATTTTTGCAGCTAAATCAACTGCACGGAAGTTACTTTGTTGGTTTGTTTTCATCAATATAGAATTATATATATATAAAAAAAAAATCACAGGCGCAGGAGTGGCTGTGTGGTAAGTAGCATGCTAACCAACCACATGGTTCCGGGTTCAGTCCCACTGCGTGGCATCTTGGGCAAGTGTCTTCTGCTATAGCCCTGGGCCGACCAATGCCTTGTGAGTGGATCTGGTAGACGGAAACTGAAAGAAGCCTGTCGTATATATGTATATATATATATATGTGTGTGTGTGTGTGTTTGTGTGTCTGTGTTTGTCCCCCTAGCATTGCTTGACAACAGATGCTGGTGTGTTTACGTCCCCGTCACTTAGCGGTTCGGCAAAAGAGACCGATAGAATAAGTACTGGGCTTACAAAAGAACAAAGTCCCGGGGTCGATTTGCTCGACTAAAGGCGGTGCTCCAGCATGGCCGCAGTCAAATGACTGAAACAAGTAAAAGAGTAAAAGAGTAAGAGTAAAAGATGTGAAATGTGTAGAAGAGGGCCGAAAGACATTCAAACAGGACAGCAAAAAAAAAAACATTACATTGCCGCTAAAATAACCCCCCCCCCCAAAAAAAAATGGTGGAGAGGAGGTTTGAATTCCATTTAAAACAAAACTGCATTAGCAGACATGGCATGTCTTATTAGTTAGCCATCCGTCACTCAGTTAAGTATCCTAGGGAACACTAATGTATACCATGTATTTAAGCAATCATTGATTTTGATCAGAATAAATAAATATGTATAAACAAATAGATATATATGAATAAATAAAAATAAGCATACAGCAATGGATCCCAAACGTCTGCAAAAGAAAACAAAAGTTCTTTTTTACTAGTTCAGTTCTGATTTACCAATGGAACCACATCAAATATAGTCTTGGTTTCATTAAATAAATAAATAAATAAATAAAAGCAACAACAAAAACGGCAGTGGCAGCAGCAACAACAACAAAGATGAAAACAACAACAACAATAACAATAACAACAACAACAACAGCAAACAAGAATGAAGACTGAAACAAAACTGTTGCAGCATCAAAGCACTTGCATCTAAAACCTGCAATCCAATCCATTTGTCAGATTTCTGACAAATAACCGAACATTTTTATCCAGCAGAGTTTCTATTTCATCAAAGACAGTTGACTGATGGTTCCTGCTGCTGCGTACATTGGTTATTGTATGGGAAGGGAGGGAGGGACAGGGAATTTGGGCAAAAAAGAGAAAAAAAAGGAAAGAGGAGAGATACTTTATAATAAGATCTTAGATCTGATTAAAAATACGTTGGGTTTCCAATCAGAAAACATTAGTTCAGAGAGAGATATTAAAATTGAAGTAAAGCTAAAAAGGTCAGAGGAAAATATTTGGTTGACAGAATCAATTTGTCTTCAAGAGAGAGATGGAGAGAAAGAGTGGACAAAGGGGGAGAGGAAGAGGGGAGAGAGAGAGAGAGAGAGAGAGAGAGAGAGAGAGAGAGACCATAGTGAGAGGAGAAGTTGGGTAAGAAAGTAAGAGTATTGCATGAGAGAAGTAGATTTTGAGGCGGGGGAGAGAGGGTGAAAGAGCAGAAAAGTCAGAAGAGTGATAAATAGGTGACAGGACAAAAGGAGGAAAGTGAGAGGGAAGAGAGAAAAGCAAGTGAGGAGAGAGAAGAGTGAGTGAAGCAAGAGAGTGGCAGGGGAGGAGGAGAAAAAGAAGGATGTGAGAAGGAGGAGAGAAAGGGAAGAAAGAGAGAAAGAGGAAAAAGAAGTGAGAGAGAGAGAGAGAGAGAACCATGAAAAAGGAGAGAATGTGTGAGGAAATGGGAAAAATATAGAAGTAAGAAGAGACAAAGAAGTGAGCAGGAGAAAAACAATGCCAAAGCGAGAGAGAGGAAGAGAGAGAGAGAGAGACAGAAAGAGAGAGAGAGAGAGAGAGAGAGGTAAATTGATAGACAGAGAGAAAGATGTGATGGAATGGAAGTAGTGATAATAATGAGTATCCAGGTAGCAGTGACAGATGTAGTATTTTCAAAATGGATTGTTACCATCAGAATCAATTAAAAAGAAACTAGATAGCCAGAAGAATAAATGCTGGCCAGGATGAGAGCATTTTGAAATGCCATGCAGTGAATTAAGTTGACATTCAAAAACATTCCGCATCAAAATGAAGAACTCTAGCAAGCAGATAAGATTAAATATTTCCTCTAGATATAAAAAGCTATGAAAGTGGGTGAAGTCAAGGTAACTGGAGTGTGTACAAATAATTGCTTCAGTAGTGTATGTCAAATTGCTGCACATGTGTCTTTCTGAGAGCCTGAGATCTCAGACTAAATAACCATTTAACATTTACAATCTGAAACAATGGCCATAGAATAGACATTGTTTTTTGGAAAAAATAAAAAGATTAACACAAAAATATTAAAGATTTGATACAAGAAGAAAGTTAAGGAGAATTTCTTCTTGTTTTGCCTTCATTCCTTTTGGGGGTTCAAAAAACAAAGAACCAATGAATACTGTAGGTCAACAGAATCAACTGATTCCATCCTCTCAAAAGTGGCAGCCTTGTACTTAAATCAGAAAGCATTATTAATACCATCATTGTGGCTGTAGGTTTTCTTCATTATTCAGCTGTTTTTTATGTTGAAAAGTATGGAAGACTATGTAATAATGAGAAGTACAGTGGGCTACCACTATTGAACTGGTTAGCAGATGACAAGTGGTTTCTATTCTATAGCAACACTGTAATGTAAATGAGAGCCGGTGGGGTCTCTGTGGCTTTCTAACAATTTAAGCATGGGAGGGGGAAAAATCATTTTATTTTTGTTGATTTAGTTTTATTTAAAGGCAGTGTATTCAACTAATTGCAGATTTTAGAAACACCTATTTTTCTTTATAGTTGTTTAAAGTAATTATTGTAATTCTATATTTAAAAACTGAAATCAAGAATTGTTTTTAAAAAATGGTCATGCTGGGAGTGCTTATGCCTACACATTGCTTCTATTTTTTAAATATTTTGTTACTGATTTATGAATTATATTTTATAAAATAACAAGTTTAGCTTTGTATAAAAATGTATGGGAAATGTAGCCATGTTAGATAGCAGTTAACTTCAATGTGGCTATTCAACATAAAAGCATTCCTCATCTGACCTACACTCTTAACTCTCAATGGCCTAGATGGTAAGATGTTGATATTTAATCCTAGGTCAACCCTGACCAAGCAGACACATGATATGTGGCAATAAGCAATCTGAACACTAGGACTCTGCCTAAATGAAGACCATACTGTGCATTCTGACAAGCAATGGTGTATACTATGAGGTATAGCGTGCAAGTGTAGACTTATTTTTTCCCCTGTCTAATCTGTTTGTGTATGAATGTAGTGGTGGCCAGAATAGGAAGGGGCAATGTGGACACAATCAAAGAAGGACATATCTTAGGCAGATGTGTACTTATGTCTTTGGTGTATCTATATCCCAGTAGCAACATCAAGAACAGTCATTAATTTTGTGCTTGAGGCCTTTCTGTTTGAAGAGAATGCGGGGATGACAATTTTACGATAGCACTGCAGTATTGTTTTGGGTGTTTGGAGTAGATTATACATGTAATAACAGGTAGTGTGACAGTTGAAGCTTGCTGTAACAACACAGCCTCCTCTCTTTGCATATGTTCTGATCGTCTTTCATGTCAAGCATGTTTTTTGTTTTTTGTTTCATGTGTAGGTTATCTGTGAGTGAGGTCTGTGTGAAGTATGTTATTTTGTGTTGTTTGTAGTTTGTTGTTGAGATATATTGGGTTGAAATATATTGTAGGACTGACATAATCCACCGTGAATCTAATATATTATTTAAACTCTGGCATTGTTGCTTCTTTGTGTTGTTGAAATGCGGTGCATGCGAGTGCTCTTAATATGTTTTACATTAATTTGTTTTCATTACTATTTTCTCTCTTTGGGTATTGTAGATGAATGTTGGTGTGAATGTATGTAAATTCTAGTATCTGTATGTGTGTGTGTGTGTGTGTGTAGTGGTAGTATGCCTACATTGTTGAGTGTAAGGTTCGGTTGTATCTGATGGTCTTCAATTGTTGCTAGAACAAAGAGAGATTGCTGTTGTCAACCTTGATTGAGCACACCTGTGATCACAGGTATTCCAAGCATGATAATCCCATTATTCTTGTTTTTCCTAGTCATAGAGTGTGACACACTACATTATCCTATGCAACCTTTCCTTCATTTAAGATGGCAGGGTGTGATTCGAGGAAGACTTTATTGTTACTTCTACCAGGTTGAGTGGTCAAATAGGGGCTCTTTCACTGATTCAAAAGAAGATGGTGGATTCTGCAGGTACCTCTTTTAATCCTTTTGTTTGGAGCTATGTTTCAAATTGGTTGATGTGTTAGAGTAGCTGTACGGTTCTACCTGGAAAATGGGGGTGAGGAAGTGATTGCAATGTTAGGAGGCTGTTGAGTATGCTTAGCCAGAAAGTGAGAAGTTTGTTGGGGCATAAATTACAAAAACGTGTGAGCAGAATCTGGCAGAACTCACTCTGAAAACATGCAGATTATACATGTGTGTGTGTTTGTGTATACATGTACATGTGCTAGCATAAAAAAGTGGATGCAAAAGCAATATGTATGTATGTATATTCTTTCAGTTTCTATCTACCAAATTCACTTACAAGTCTTTGGCTGCTTTAGGACTCTATCAAAAACACAATGGGACTGAACCCAAAACCAAATGGTTGAAAAGAAAACTTCGTAACCATACAATCATCCCTTAATCATGCAAACATAAATGTGTGTGTGTGTATATTATTTACCACTGTGATGCATACTATAAACTGTAGCACTATATATATATATATATATATATATATATATATATATATATATATGTATATATATATACAAGATAAGGGCAGAAGAAATTTAATTTAATGGTTATCGACAATTTTTTGTTTCGGCGTATCTGGCATTAGAATTTTCTTCTTGTAATTTATGTATAAATTTTACCTTTAAAGGCATTTTTTGATATGCTGGCCATTGATAAAATTTTTTTCCCATCTATATATATATATATATATATCTTTGTTTAGTGAAGTGATACATATTTTAATATTAACAATCTCTACTGATTTTTGATGCAACTAGAACTCTACCAGTTGTCAGACTCTACAGAAAAAAACTCAATACCTTTTTGGTAACAGGCAATTACTTGCATTTCTACAAGTTCCATCCCCATTTAACAGAGAGATGTACTTCTATAACAACCAAATTAGAGAAGGTGAATCCAATGTCGTTATAGAATCTGCCAGGAAAGGAAGGAATTCTTACTTGAATAATAAATACTTTTCTTAAAAGCCTTCGCTACTACACATTAGTGTCACTAGTTTCTGTTGTGTGTGATAAGACTCTATGCATTCACATGGTATAACTGTCCAGACAGGATTGCTACTGTGGTAATAGACCACCTGAGATAATTAAAATGGAAGCAAGATGATTGAATTGATAAGGTATTGGAATTCCTGTGCATGCTTCTGGGCTGATGTCTATTCCATGTCGGGAAAGAGATACCATATTTTTTGAGCAAAGTCCAATGCATATCTCTGACCATGAAAGATAATGTAATATTAGTTTCACATTATATACAAGTTTGGTGTTTCAAGTCTTTTCTTACATTAAGAACAGAGTTTGACCAATTACAAGAAAAATGTGTGTGCATGTGTGTGTGTGTGTGTGTGTGTGTGTGTGTGTGTGTGTGTGTGTGTGTGTGTGTGAGTGTGTGTGTTTAGGTTTGGTGATGCAAACAGGAAAAATGATAGTACTCAAAGCTTATATATTTATTAATATTTGGCAGAAGTAACAGAGTGAGTCAAGGGCTGAGAGTTTTATATATTGGTTTGATAAATGCCAACACATGAAACCCTCGACCCTGGAGACACTCCATTACTTCTGCCAAATATATATATATATATATATCCTACCCAACCTTATATAAATATTGGGTAGCCATGTAGCTTATCTATAGCAATACACCTCTGCTTGTCCCTAACACAAAATCACTTCTACACTCTCTCAAATACTTCCCACCCCCCACTTAGTCAAGTGGGCTTTTCCATTTTCCTCCTTTTCTTTTTGTTTTTTATCTTGCAAGTTACTTGTCAACAACCACTCATGTCAGTTGCATGAAAAAAAAGTACCTAGTACACATTGTAAAGTGATTGGTGATAGAAAAGGTCATTCAGCCATAGAAACCACAAATAAAGTTGACATGGAGCATGATGCAGCCTGGTGACTCACTGAACCCTGTCAAACTGTCCAGCTCGTGCTGGCATGGAAAATGGATGTTAAGTGATATGTGTAGGCTTTGTGGAGAAAGGGTCACTCTATTACACATCTTGGCAGGGTGCAGTGTAGCACTTTCTCAAGGCAGATATAAATGGCACCATGACAGGGTGCTTGCAACACTTTCTCACACCCTGGAGCAGGAGTGGCGCAAGAAACATCATCACCGGCAATGTGAGCTGGACAAAATATACAAGTGGGCTGTAAAGAATAGCATGCAGTTTAATGTTGAAAAGTTTCAAGCCTTGTGCTATCAGCATGCAAAACTAAATGCAATACCCATTAAATACACTGGATCTGGAGGGATTGCAATCCCAGAGGCACAGTCAGTGTGAGACCTGGGCATTTACATGAGTAATGATGCATCCTTCCATGTGCATGTTGCTAAATTGGCAATAAAATGCAAGTGGCTGACCGGATGGATTCTTAGAACTTTTAGAACAAGAGATCAGGAAACCATGATGGTGCTCTGGGGGACACTTGTCCAAAGCCACTTTGACTACTGCTCTCACCTATGGTCACCAACCAGTATCAAATTACTCTCAGTACTTGAGGCAATCCAACGAAGCTACACAAAGAAGATAGCCTCTATGCAACATATAAGCTACTGAGAAAGACTCTATTCCTTAGAGTGTAGGTAAGAAAGATATGCCATAATATAAATCTGGAAGATCCTGGAAGGACTTGTGCCAAACTTTGGCATCAGGAGTTACACAAATACTAGAACTGGGCATCACTGCATAGTGCCAAGGACTCCAAATTTACCATCAAGATGCAGGACAAGATACTGTAATAGCCTAAGCTTCAGAGGTCCACAGTTCTTCAATATCCTCCCGAAGGACCTGAGAGATCTGCATAGGGTGGATGTAGGTGTCTTCAAAATAAAGCTGAACCTCTTACTGTCAAGTGTCCGAAATGAACCAACTTCACAGCAGGAGGTGCAGATGAGGGCAGCAGCATCAAACTCCCTCATGCACCAAATGTCACTTCCTAAAAAGCATTCGTAAAGTAAAATTATGTAGCAACTTGTGAGCTGAAACTAGATATTAAAAAAAATACTCTGAGATTTCATTATATTTATTCATCATAAAATTCTTAAATTATTATTATTATGAATTGTAATTGATCGTCCCTGGTTGTTGACAGCCTAGTAACTATACCAATAGGCTAAATGCTGACTCTCCCTTGAAATCTATGGAGAAATTATACTCCAATCGCATAACATTTTAGCAAATAATAAATAAATAAATAAAATTATTATTTTTTAATTTTATTTTATTTATTTATTATTCTTGGTTTTTTTGTAAATGGAATTCCTGAAAAGTCAATTAGTTTAATAGTTACATGTCAGAAATAAAATACACTGACCTAAAATATTCCTGAATAGATGCCAAACCTAGAAAGGATTATATGCCATCCACCCAAACTGCAAGAGATATACATTCTACACTTTACTCTCTTGTAGCAATATTTACTCAAATCATTTTTGGACAAAGTATGAATCACAATAAAATATATTGACTAACATCAGCTTGATCTCCAACGGTCTCCTGTCAGCTACTCTACTATCATTAAAAAAAAATGTGCTGTACCATATAACAAGGCCATTACTCATCAGACACATTCAAATGTACTCATTTGTAAACTATCCAATGTATAAACTAAATATTTAATAGTCTTTCAGCCCATGTGAGCTTATGCGACTCACGAAAATAATGTCCAACATAATATAATGTTTTAAAATCAATGAGCGAACAAAGAATTTCTTTATCGATGTTGCAACAGTCACTGAGTGATACCATATTTTCCTGATTTCTATACATACAGTACAATCTCTGAAAATTACAACTGCTAGACATTCTTCCCTCTAAAATAGAATCAACAGAATTGTTTGTAAAATGATTGTGTGTGAGATTATCTCTAGCTAATGCTTTCACTGACCACAACTAGAATTATATCCATTTACATGAGACCACTAAATATTATTTGGTGCTAATAATTCCAATTCAACCATTTGGGAGTTTGTATTTTGAATAAGGAACAATAGCTTTTCCTGATACACAACATATCATAAATGTTGTATTATCTTCCATCTTATTTATCACATGCCTTGTATTATTACTATTTAATATATATATATCTTGCTATTATGACTATTTAATGAACATTATTTATGACATGCCTTGCTATTATTACGATTTAATGAACGTTATTTATTCTATATCTTGCTATTATAACTATTTAATGAAGGTTATATATCAATATTAGCAATGATAGAAATGAAGTGTAAGACTAAAGACCTATCAGTATCGCCTATTATTCTGTTAGGTTCTGAATTCAAATCCTAGTGGTATCCTATTTTATATTTCATCACTTCAGATTTGGTAAAACAAAACCACAGAAACAATGGAGATGACGCAATCACTATAGCAAAATTTATGATAAACTTGTCCCAATGTTAGAAAACAAAATCATCATAATTCATTTGTTTTGCTAAGCAGTAACAGTAAATGCCACATTAAAAGTAATACAGCGATTAGTTTTGTCTTTTTATATCCTGGTGTTCAAATCTTATCTAAGTTGACTTGGCATTTTAACTTCTGTGATTAGTGAAATGTTATGTACTAAGGTTGAGTTCATTGACTAGACTTCTCCATCCCTCTGTGTCGTGCTAATGTATGAAATGGTGTTCTTTTAAGCGTGGTGCTCCAGCATGATTACAGTTACCCAGCTACAAACAGTATCAAAATAATACAAAGATTATGGTTCTTTAGTTCTTAAAAATCAACTCTATACAACAAACCTATGATCAAAGACATTCAGGCTTGGACACTCATTGCTTTTTTCGGGTATCTATCATCATCATCATCATCATTTAGCGTCCGCTTTCCATGCTAGCATGGGTTGGATGGTTCAACTGGGGTCTGTGAAGCCAGAAGGCTGCATCAGGCCCAGTCTGATCTGGCAGTGTTTCTACGGCTGGATGCCCTTCCTAACGCCAACCACTCTGTGAGTGTAGTGGGTGCTTTTTACGTGCCACCCGCACAGGTGCCAGACGGAGCTGGCAAACGGCCACGGATGGATGGTGCTTTTTATGTGCCAGGCGAGGCTGGCAATGGCCATGATCGGATGGTGCTTTTTACGTGCCACCGGCACGGGGGCCAGGCGAGGCTGGCAATGGCCACAAATGCTGCCCTTTCTTATTTAAGAGCATGAGGTTTTATTTGAAAAGATTCAGCTGTTATTTCTAGAAAACCAAACACAAACATATTGCTCATGTTGTGAGTAAAAACATTTAAAAAAGTTTGGTGGTATGGTAGAATAAGTGTAAGGCAGATTAAATATCATGTAATATTTAGGCATGTCACTTTACATTCTGAATAAAAATCCTCCTGGGATGGAAATTTTCTCTACATTCCTCTGCTGGTTTGTAACATACTAGTAATGTATTATACATCTCCTTTACAAATTTATAGACATATGTCAATGTAAGAAAAGATACTTAGCTGAGACATGAATGGAAACCTATTTCTGTTTCATTAGTATACAGAAATTAAGACATCACAGGATATCACCAAGCCACATTTCATATATTGGAAATTATATTACTGATAATGGTAACTTATTAAAAAAAAATGATGCAATTAATTCTATATTTAAAAAAAAAAAATTTTTTTTTTTGTATAGTTGTAATTACTATCATAATAAGTAAAAACACATGTTACATTTTATGTTATATAAAATATAATTTTAGTTTTGAAATACATGACGAGATAATGTAATGATTAGAAAAAGAGCTGTAAAGAAATAAAAGTTGAATTAAACAATTTAAACTGATAGATATTCATGTAAGTGGCAGAAATGTCTTAATTTGTGTAATTTTGTCTAGTAAGAGATTTAGTGAAAGAACAGTAATAGAATAATAGTCACTTTACTGAATAAATAACCAGACATAGAAGCCAGTCATAGTTAAGATGGTGGCACCTGCATCAAAAGTGATATAAGGTAGATTAATGTAGTAAATTATTAATCTCATCAGCAATCAACTCTGTAAACATCACATATTTTATAGTGTGATTTTATATTTAGTTTAAGTCTAGAAATTCTTCCTCTCACTAGCACAATTTGGCACCAATCATTTGCAGTATTTTCATTTTTCTGGTAGATAGATATCAGGAAAAAAGAGAGCTGATGGTTGGAGGAATGGAGAGTTAACAGACACAATTATGAGGAATCGAACACAAAGCAAATGAAAATATAGTCTTTGATATTACAACAGTTGTAATAAAAATAAATTAAAGCAGAATTAACAATAATAACCTCACTGCTTTTAAATTTTGTCGACAAACTCGTAAGATTAGGAGGTGTTTTGCTCAATAGAAACAAAATTTAAAATTAGGCAGGGACAAGGATTTTCTTCAGTTGTTTTTTATCAAAGCTTTTCTTTATTAAGTAACCATAGCCCTTAGAGATTGTACCCAGGTGTAAGCAGCCCTAATTGAAAGAAGATCCCCTGACACAAATTCCTTAATTCCATGAGTAAAATACACTTTCTCTGCCTTATCTTCTCAAATTGCAAAAGTCATTCTTTTCTGAACTTACACTAATTCTTCATTTACATTCCTCCCTTGCAATACACACACACACACACACATATATCTACTCATACTCATATCTCTATGGAAGCATCATTCTTGTCTCCCTTTCTCTCAATGTCTAACATCTTGCGACCAAATATAAACATTAATAACTGAAATTAAACATTAATTCTACTAACTTCACTACTAATCAAGCTACCAATTTACCTTTGTAGTCAAAGAGAGATCCATCATGCATTTTTAATCACTTCTCTTTCAGTAAGCTATAAATAAAATTGGTGCTATTTCCTACAAATTATCAGACATTAATTTTATGCAGTTCTCAGTATACACTCCCATCATATCCAAAGTCCTTATCATGTGCACATTGGCTCAAGAAGAAACACCTAACTCTAAACATTCTTTACAGTTTATTCGGCTTTGAAACAGTAGAACAATAGTCAATTCGCGCATATGATAATGGTGACTATCATCAAAGGTATCAATGTGCAATTTTCATCCCTTATCCCCATTGATTTTCTATATTGTTCTTGGCTACAATGAAAAATATTGAAAAACTGGGGATTATGACACCATTGTTACCCCTATTACCACCAGCACCAGCACCACCACTACAAATGCTGTGACCGCCACCAACAGCTCCAACACCGAAAATAAAGTAAGAAACAAATTGAATAATGATGAGATTTTTTTTTTTTAACTGCTTAAATGCTGTTAACTTAGATGAATTGATGTAATTAAACTCTGTCCTTCAAAACTAAAATGTTAGTGTTGTTCCTGTAAAGTGATGATAAAAGAACCGTTTCTATAACAACAAATGAGATAAAAAAAACCCCCAAAAAACATGATTCTAACTGGCACAAAACAGCCTAATTTTTACTGCTCATCTGAACCCAATATAAAAACCAGACAAATTGAAAATGACAGGGAGAATTACAGAAACAAGGAAACAGTAATTTCAACTCGGCTAAGTGTTGGTCAAAGCAGTTGTTTGGATTGTTATCAGAGAGGCAAACTAAACCATTATCTTGAAAGGTTAGCATAATATTGAACCTGTTATGGATATTGGCATACAGAACTAATACCCTAACTGTTTGGATGGCTTTATTCTGTGCTGTATTTATTAATGGTTAATAGAGAAGTATGTTTACCATAAAAGTTAGAAATGGAGGTGCTCTTTAGCAGCTCTTAAGGGGGGGAGGCTGATGTGAAAATAAAATAAAAACTGCCTTCTTGTGTGCATGAATTATATTATTATTATTATTGTTATTGATGATGTTGTTGTCATCATCATCATCACCTGCGATTTTTAATGGAAACAACGTGAAAGATGTTTTCAATTAACAAGTGATATACCTGGAACTGAAAGCTGAGTATATTATCACATAAGGAGAAGTGTGGATGCTGAAAGTATCTTTCATTTGTCCGCCCTGCCCCCCACTGCATC